>NC_134219.1:49367540-49729207 GCF_965140235.1 Caretta caretta
CATTCCCAGCCCCATGGGACAGCAGCCCTCTCCCTGGATAGGTGCCCCCTCCCAAGCCCAGCAGCGGGGTGGGTGAGGGAAGTCCGAGGGGCCGGCTCCCCGGTGAGTCTTTAGCGGGTTGGCTTGTCCCGGTTACGGGGTCGGGGTACAGCAGCTGGCACCAACGGGCACGGAGCAGGGACCCTGCGGGTAGCGGGGGGGCAGTACGAGTGGGTCTCACGAAGGCACCTGGGGGATTCAGGGGCCCGGCTCCTCCCCGCGTTTATCTGAAAGGCAAAGAGGGTCAGTTACCAGGAGCTCTGGGCCCCAACACGAAGCTGGCAGGGATCGGGGCCACTTCCCAGCACTGCCTGGGAGTTTCCCTGTGACACAGGGGGTGCTGGCTGGGAGGAGCACAGCGGGTGCGGGGAGTCTCCCCAGTGGGTGCTGGATGGGCTATGGGGCTGTGGCTGGCTGGGGGACACACAACAGGTGGGGGTCTCCCCGGGGAGTGCTGTGTGGGCCCAGGGGCTGCGGGTGCAGCGGGTGCCCTCCCCGGGCAGCGGCTACTCACAAGGGGCCCCGCGGGTTGCGGGCGGCGTTCATCTTCATGCCCTTGATGATGAGGATGGTGCCCACGATGATGCCGATGATGCCCACGGCCAGGCCCAGGGCGCACATCAGGGTCTCGGTGGTCTCGGGGACGGGGGTGGGCACCTGGACTTCTGGAGAGAGGAGGAGAGGGACAGGGCACAGAGTGAGGGGGGCTGTTCCCAACCTTCCCTCCCAGAGCTGGGATAGAACCAGGTGTCCTGGCTCCCAGCCCCCCTGCTCTGACCCACTAGCCCCCACTCCCCTCCCAGAGCCAGGACAGAACCCAGGCATCCTGGCTCCCAGCCCTGGGCCCACGGGGTTCCCGGGCATCCCAGCCTTACCCCAGTGCTTCGTGAAGGGCTCGGGCAGCCCCCAGTGCTCCACCCGGCAGTCGTAGAAGTCGCCCTGGCTGGGGAGGAAGGGCAGGTAGGAGAACTTGCGGAAGGAGTTGTCCTGGCGGGGGTAGAAGTCGGTCTCGTAGACGCCCCCCTTCACCTCCTGCCCGTTCTTCAGCCACGTCATGCTGAGCACGGGTGGGGAGAACTTGTCCACGAAGCAGATCAGGAAGTTGGGCTCGCCCAGCTCCACGGGGTCTTCGGGGAACACAGTCACCTCA
Source organism: Caretta caretta (assembly GCF_965140235.1). Classification (NCBI taxonomy): domain Eukaryota; kingdom Metazoa; phylum Chordata; order Testudines; family Cheloniidae; genus Caretta; species Caretta caretta. The sequence goes on from NC_134219.1 coordinate 49,368,730, forward strand.
GGGGGCACTGGGGAGACAGGGGTGAGTGGGTCCCATTGCCTGCCCCTGAGCCAGCCAGTCCCAGCCCTGGGACCAGACTGGAGCCAGCACCCCTGTCATAAATATCAAGGGAAGGGTAAACCCCTTTTAAAATCCCTCCTGGCCAGAGGAAAAATCCTCTCACCTGTAAAGGGTTAAGAAGCTAAAGGTAACCTCGCTGGCACCTGACCAAAATGACCAATGAGGAGACAAGATACTTTCAAAAGCTGGGAGGAGGGAGAGAAACAAAGGGTCTCTGTCTGTCTGTCTGCTGCTTGTGCCAGGGACAGAACAGGAATGGAGTCTTAGAACTTTTAGTAAGTAATCTAGCTAGGTATCAGAGTAACAGCCGTGTTAGTCTGTATTCGCAAAAAGAAAAGGAGGACTTGTGGCACCTTAGAGACTAACCAATTTATTTGAGCATGAGCTTTCGTGAGCTACAGCTCACTTCATCGGATGCACCCGATGCATCTGAGGAAGTGAGCTGTTATGCATCCAAGGAAGTGAGCTGTAGCTCACGAAAGCTCATGCTCAAATAAATTGGTTAGTCTCTAAGGTGCCACAAGTCCTCCTTTTCTTCTAGCTAGGTATGTGTTAGATTATGATTTCTTTAAATGGCTGAGAAAAGAACTGTGCTGAATAGAATGACTATCCCTGTCTGTGTGTCTTTTTTGTAACTTAAGGTTTTGCCTAGAGGGATTCTCTATGTTTTGAATCTAGTTACCCTGTAAGGTATCTACCATCCTGATTTTACAGAGGTGATTCCTTTACTTCTATTAAAAGTCTTCTTGTAAGAAAACTGAATGTTTTTTCATTGTTTTAAGATCCAAGGGTTTGGGTCTGTGGACACCTATGCAAATTGGTGAGGATTTTTACCAAACCTTCCCCAGGAAGTGGGGTGCAAGGGTTGGGAGGATTTTGGGGGGAAAGACGTGTCCAAACTACGTTTCCCAGTAAACCCAGTTAAAGTTTGGTGGTGGCAATGGAAATTCCAAGGGCAAAGGGTAAAATTAATTTGTACCTTGGACAAGTTTTAACCTAAGCTGGTAAAAATAAGCTTAGGAGGTTTTCATGCAGGTCCCCACATCTGTACCCTAGAGTTCAGAGTGGGGGAGGAACCTTGACAACCCCCTAGAGGGGAAAGGCCCCGTGCCCCATTCCCTGCCCCCCTGAGCCAGCCAGTCCCTGGTGCTCACGCTCCAGCTCAGGGGTCTCTCCCCAGGACTGTGGGGGCGTCACCGGGGCCGTCCCAGCTCCCTGCCCTGACGGCTCATGGGGCACCAGGGGCCGGCGAGAGAATCCCTCAGGGGCAGGGCCTGGGGCTGGGCACGGGCAAGGAACAGCCCTTGGCAAAGAGATGCCCTGGGCCACCAGCCTGGAGGGTGTGAACTGCCCGGGGCCCCTGCCCTGCACAGCCCTGGCCCAGCTGACTGGCTCCCTGGAGCCCTCCAGGGGCTGTGGGGGGAGCTGGGAGGAGACTCTCAATCTCTGGTGGGGTCTGGTATCAGGCCCGGGTGGGTGTGCGAGGAGGGGAAGGTAGGGGAGAGATGGGAGGGGTCTCTGCTCAGGAAGGTGGGGAGAAGGATCCGGGGAAGCGGGTGTGATGAAGTGGGACTGTTCTTAATGTTTCCTCTGAATAGTGTGGGGATGCCTCAGTTTCCCCTAGGCAGTTCTTAAGTATCTAGGGGGTGGGGTAAGGGTGTATGATCATTGCAGAGCCCTAGAGGGCAGGTGTGTGCAGGAGTCTGGACACAGAGAATGGCCGACACCCTGTTTCCTGGCAACTGATGGCCTGGGCCCTTCTCCCCCTGCAAGGTGAGAGCTGAAGGGTTGGAGAACAAAGGAATCAGGTGACCACCTGGCCTGGGAAAGGAACAAAGCCCAGAGGAGGAGGGGCTGGAGGGGGTTTTCAGTTTGGGGCTGACTGGGACATGGAGTGAAGGGCAGACGTGGTTGTCTGGCTCACTGCCCCCCAAAATGGACCCAGCTGAGGGGTCCCGTTCTCTGCACCTGCAAGCTCTGTTTTAGACCATGTTCCTGTCGTCTAATAAACCTTCTGTTTTACTGTCTGGCTGAGAGTCACGTCTGACTGCGAAGTTGGGGGGCAGGACCCTCTGGCTTCCCCAGGACCTCGCCTGAGCGGACTCGCTGGGGGGAAGCGTACGGAGGGGCAGAGGATGCTGAATGCTCCGAGGTCAGACCCAGGAAGGTGGAAGCTGTGTGAGCTGTGTGTCCTGCAGACAGGCTGCTCACAGAAAGGCGACTGCCCCAGAGTCCTGACTGGCTTCATGGGGAGCAGTTCCAGAGCATCGCCCAGGGACTCCGTGACAGCGGGGAAGGGGCCAGGCCTCTGGCAGGGAAGGTGGTGGGAGGGCTCAGGCCCCTGGTGGGGAAGGTGCCCCCCCGTTACCGTTCTGGGCCCGCGTGCGGTTCGACCTCTGGATCATGATCTCCATGTTCTTCTTCAGCACGGCGATGTTGCCCAGGGCGCCCTGCGCCTCGAAGCTGGTGAACTTGCCGAAGTCGGGCAGGCGCCAGACGGTCTCCTTCCTCTCCAGGTCCACGTGGAAGATCTCGTCCTGGTCGAACTCGAACATGAACTCCCCGGCCTCGCGCTGGGCCGGGTCCGTGCGCTGGTAGAAGGCCACCTGGGAGAGCATGTTCTCCGCTGCGGGGAGACGGGCGTCAGCCCCGGCCACCTGGGGGGCTGATCCCCCGCCCGGGGGAGGGGGTCTCAGCGCTTCCCCCAACAGCGCAGCCCCCCAGCTCCCGGGCTGTGACATTCACACAAACGCTCCCCGGTGTCGGGGGGGGGCAGGTGCGTGCAGCACGGCGCCCCCCAGCATCGCTGGGGGCAATGGGGCCAGCACTGACTGCGAGGGGAGAGCGCCCCTGCCCCAGTTCCCCCAGCACAAGCCCCCTAGGGCTGCCCCGGTGCAAAGACTGAGAGAGCAGAGACCCCCTGTGATGAAGTGGGACTGTTCTTAATGTTTCCTCGGAATAGTGTGGGGGTGCCTCAGTTTCCCCTAGGCAGTTCTTAAGTAGCTAGGGGGTGGGTGTCACGGAGTGTGCGGGAGTCCAGGCCCTGCACCCCTCTTCCTGGGATTCACTGAGACTCTCAGCCAGCCAGTAAAACAGAAGGTTTATTGGACAACAGGAACACCCAGGACCCCTCAGTCAAGTCCTTCTGGGGGAGCAGGGAGCTTAGACCCCAGCCCTGGGGTTCCCTGTGTTCCTCCACCCAGCCCCAAACTGAAAACTAAACCCCCCCAGCAGGTTCCCTGCTGCACTCCCCGTCCACATTCCTGGGCAGAGGTGTTACCTCCCCCCCCCCCTCAGGTGACAGGCTCTCAGGTCTCCCCTCCAAAGGGCACATTCCCAGGTCAACACTCCCCCCTCCCTGCTGCCTCACATCCTCACAGTGGGATAAGGGGGTATGATCATTGCAGAGCCCTAGAGGGCAGGTGTGTGCAGGGGTCTGGACACAGAGAATGGCCGACACCCTGTTTCCTGGCCACTGATGGTGTCTCTGTGTTAGACCATGTTCCTGTCGTCTAATAAACCTTCTGTTTTACTGGCTGGCTGAGAGTCCCGTCTCACTGCGGAGTTGGGGGGGCAGGACCCTCTGGCTTCCCCAGGACCCCGCCTGGATGGACTCGCTGTGGGAAGCGCACGGAGGGGCAGAGGAGGCTGAATGCTCCGAGGTCAGACCCAGGAAGGTGGAAGCCGGGGGAGCTGTGCGTCCTGCAGACAGGCTGCTCCCCGAGAGGAGACTTCCCCAGAGTCCTGACTGGCTTCGCAGGGAGCAGTTCCAGAGCATCGCCCAGGGACTCCGTGACACCCCCCTACTGACCCCAGCTCAGTTCCCTAGTTTCCATTCACGTCTCCCAGCCAAGCAGTGACCAGACCAAACGCGGCTCAGCTGGCAAGTGGGGACGGGACCCAGCCCAAACCGGCTCCTGGGGGCGTTGGGGGCTGGGGCTGCAGTTGCAGGACATTTCATTCTCCTGGCTGTCCATGGGGCTTGTTCTGTGTCCCGCCATAGCCATGACCTGGTTCTCGGGGCGATTTCAATCCCTGGTCCCCGACACTCACCCCCCCCCCCCCGGGGCTGGTCACCAGGAGCCTGGGAATTCCCCAGCCAGAGACATTAAAGCTGGCTCAGGGCTGAGGCTGGGATTCCCCAGGGCCCAAGGGACTTCAGCACCCACATCCCAGGGCAGGGGTTCTCAAACTGGGGGTCGGGACTCCTCAGGGTGTCACGAGCTTATTACATGGGGGGTCACAAACTCTCAACCTCCACCCCAAGCTCCATTTTGCCTCTAGCATTTATAATGATGTTAAATATCTAAACAAGCGTTTTTAATCTATAAGGGGGGTTGCACTCAGAAGCTTGCCGTGTGAAAGGGGCCACCCATACAAAAGTTTGAGAGCCACTGTCCTAGGGATCCCAGCTCGCCCGGCAGGATCTCACCCAGCCATCGCAAAGCAGGGAACCCGCCACCACTAGCCAAGGAGAGACAGTGCCCCACAGAGCCCCCGTGGGTCTGAGTCCTGGGGACAGGCCAGTCCAGTCCAGACAATGGGGCCAAGCCAGGGAGCAGGGCCAGGGGCTCCCTGCTCTGCACAGACGCTCTCACTGCTCAGCAGGGTCTGGCCCTGGAGTGACCCTCTGGGGAACGTTCCCCCATCTCCCCTGTGTGGAATGGGGGGCTGCACCCCTAGGGCAGGGCTGTGTCATACCCAAACCACAGCGACTTCCCCCGATCCCTCTGCTGCCCCCGTGCCGGCTTCCCCTCCCCCCTCCCTGACACAGGGGTGAGACCCACCACCCTCCACCCCATCCAGATCAGCCCCCCCCCCCCCCCCATGGGACGAGACCCTCCTCCCTGCAGCTCCCGCCATGCCCCTCAGCCCCCCATTGTCCCCTCCCTGGAGGTGGGAGTCGGGCACTATGGGGGTCAAGCTACCCCCCCCAGGCCCAGGCGTCACAGCCCCCGCCCGTACCTGTCACTGCCCCGGCGCCCGGCAGGGCCAGCAGGGTGAGCAGGGCCAGCTGGGCCATGGGGACGCCCCGTCCTGCGCCCATCTCCTCTCCCCGGACACTGGGCTGGGCGTGGGGCCGGCAGTGCTAGGGGGCCGGAGGGCACGTGTCACACTCTGGGGGGAGGCAGGGCTGGGGGGCAGTGCCCGGCATTGGCCAGGGGAGCCCGCCCCAGGGTCCCGCACCCAATGGCAGAAATCCCTGCGCGAACCAGGCTGTTACCGGGCAGAGCACCAGGGCTGAGCCTCCCCGAGAGGACACGGAGAAATTCAGTGTTCCTGGCTCTCAGGATTGTGTCACGAGTCTCAGGATAATTCTTGTGTTTTCCTAAAGCCCCAGCTCCTGGAGTCACGTGGGTCTGGGACGATTCCAGCCTCGATCTTAGAGACAAAGTGAGTGTCCAGCCCTTGGGGCTGTGGGGAGAGCTTCAAACTGTGACCCCCGGGCACCCGAGGGGCTCAAAGAGCAGAAGGCAAATAAACCCCACAGCTGGTATTCGTACATCGTCGCAGGATTTTAAAGCATTTGGGGCTGACCACACGGCACATTCCCGGCCAGATGCCTGCTCCTGGTGTGGACACGGCGCCTCCAGTGGGGGGTTGTCCCTGATGCGGACACGGCGCCGCTGGGTGGGGTCTCCCCAGACGGCGCTCACGCCCCCCCCAGGCACCCTGCTTTGCAGCACGGCTGGGTGCAGATGGGGGACTTGGCCGGCCCAGCTCTCCACTGAGGGGGGTCACACCCCTGAGCCACAGAGATCTGATGGGACAAGTGTAGACCAGGCCACACACGGGGTTTGGGGCATCATCCACGGAAGACTGGGACACGGGACCATCCCCCATGAGGCCCCAGGCTGGGGACGGACTGGCTGAGGAGGTGGGGACGGGGACATGGGGCCTTTCCCCTCTGCTGGCACCGGCTCCGACCTGTTGTTAGTGACCAAACCCCCTCCCTCCGGGGTCTGTCCTGGGCCCTGTGCGGGTGTGTCAATCCGTGTCCCCTGCCCAAACCCGCTGCCATCCGTCCCCCCACCCCCACCCCGCTAACGTGCTGGGTGTTCACACTGCCCCCGGCAGGAGGGGCCGAGAGGGGCTGGCCTGGGACCCAGGAGCCCTGGGGTCATTCCCAGCCCTGTCACAGACTGTGTGTGACCCTGGGCCAGTCACTGACTTCTCTGGGCCTCCCTCCCCAGCTGGGCATTGGGGATAATGGCCCGGCCCTGCCCCACGGAAGCGGGGGGCAAATGCAGTGGAGAGGGGCTCAGAAACAGGGGGGCCAGAGAAGCCACTTAGGGAGATCGATGGTGGGAGCAGCTGGGAGGCCGAGCTGTGCCTGACCCATGGAGACTGAACGTCTCTAGCAGGGTCCCAGGGGGCAGGGCTCAGGCCCGTGGGGGTGGGGGTGGGGGAAGCTCAGAACTTCTGCCTGTGGGGCCAGCCCCGAACCTTCCACTGGGCCTAAATTTATCCACAACCAGAGACCTCCCCCACAGACCTGGCCTGCCCCAGCCAGCAGCAGAGGGTCGAGGCACCAGGAGAAGGGGACGGAGGGTCCCAGGCTTGTTGCTGGGGGCCCTGCTCTGGTGGGGGCTGGTCCCTGGGCTGGCCCCGCTCTCCAGCTGCCCCGGGGCCATGGCAGGCACCAGGCGAGTCCTGCAGCCCGACCCCAGACCCTGCTCTGCCCCCTACGAGGGAGAAGTATGGAACCGAGACCTGCTGGGGACGGCTCTGCCCGGCAACAGATGATGCTGCCCAGACTTGATGCTGCCTGGCCCCTGGGCTGGGGGTGCCCAATCCCCGGGGCCGTGGGCAGCATCCTGGGGCTGGTGCTCGGAGCTGGGCAGAGAAGGTCTCAGGCTGGGGGGTCCCGACAACTTTCCAGATCTCTCCCTCCTGAGCTGCGATGGGGGCGGGTCGGATCCTGGGGGCCGGGAGCCCCTGGGCTGGGGCTCTGCTTGTGACACTGACGGTGCTGAGAACCCACCTGGCTCATTGCACGGAGCCCCCAGGTGAGCAGAGACCCCAGCACCCCGGGGGCTTAATCTGTAATGAAAGAGGGGCCGGGGCTCAGCCCTGGCACAACTTAAGCACTGCCCAGTGCCCAGGGAGCCCCGTCCTGGGCAGGCGCTGGGTGTATCCTGGGGGAGGGGGGTGATCAGACCCACACGCCCCAGGAAGCTCCATCCTGGACAGGCACTGGGTGTATCGGGGGGGGGGGATCGGACCCCACCCACCCTGCGGATCATGGCCCAGGTGGGTGCTGTGTGTATCTGTGAGGTTGGATTGGACCCCACAAACATGCCCAGGGAGCCACATGCCAGGCAGGCGCTGGGTGTATCAAGGGGTTCAGACCCCACATGCCCTGGGGAGCCCCATCCTGGTCACGGGTGCATTGGGGGAATCAGACCCTACTCACCCCGGGGAGCCTGGGCAGGCGCTGGGTGTATCAGGGAGGATCAGCCCCATATGCCCTGGCGAGACCCATCCAGGCAGACAGCAGATGTATGAGGGGGGGATTGGACCCCACACACCCGGGGAGCCCTGTCCTGGGCTGATGCTGGGTGTGTCGGTCTCTGTCTTTTCTCCATGAGCTCCGGCTCCCTGTGTAGTGTTTGGGGGGGTCCCAGGCTGGGGAGGGGCCATGGGGGGAACCAGGCCCCTCCCATGGGGGTGAGACTCAATGCAGAGAATCGTTCCCTTTTACACCCTTCCCCACTCCGGGGAACCTGGAGTCAATCCACATTAACAGGCTGCTCCAGAGCCAGACCCCGGGACCTTCTCCTGCCCCACAGCAACCGGCCCCCAGCCCCCGTGTCAGTGCCCCCGGCCTGGCTCCCCGCCCCCCTGCGCCCCCCATCTGTGCTGTGCCCCCCGTGACTCAGTCTCCCCGCACCCCGCCTGTGCCCCACCCCCGTTTCTCTGGTGTTCCTTCTACCCCGCCCCTCCCCCCGTGTCCCCCCCGCTCAGTGTCCCCCCGCCCCCCCCGCGTCTCCCCACGTCACTGTCACCCCCCCCCAGACCTGCGGGCTCCCGGGGCGCCCAGTGGATCCAGGGCGGAGCTGGGGGGGTCCCGGGGCTCGGGCTGTCCCCGCCCCCCCCCGCTGAGCCTGAGCCCGAGCCCGGCCCGCCCCCCCCAGAGCATTTCCTGTACCAGGCGAAGGCCGAGTGTCTGTTCACCAACGGCACCGGGCGGGTCCGGTTAGTGGTCCGGGGGATCTACGACCGGCAGCAGACCGACCACTTCGACAGCGAGCTGGGGGTGTTCGTGGCGGACACGGAGCTGGGCCGGCCCGACGCCGAGCTCTGGAACAAGGACCCGGCGATCCTGGCGGACGCGCGGGCGGCGGTGGACACGTTCTGCCGGCACAACTACGGGGCGGTCCGACAGTTCAGCGTCGACCGCAGAGGTGAGCGCGGGGGGCGGGGCTCCGAGGGGGCGGGGCCGCAGAGGTGAGCGCGGGGGGCGGGGCTCCGAGGGGGCGGGGCCGCAGAGGTGAGCGCGGGGGGCGGGGCTCCGAGGGGGCGGGGCCGGAGAGGTGAGTGCGGGGGCGGGGCCGCAGAGGTGAGCGCGGGGGGCGGGGCTCCGAGGGGGCGCGGCCGGAGAGGGAGCGTGGGGGCGGGGCCGCAGCAGGACACGCCCTGCCCCGCCCCCTCCTCCCCTCGCTGGGCGCGATCCGCCACCTGCACCCCGGGGGGGGGGACCGAACGTCTCGCGCCACGGCGGGAGGGGGGGGGGCAGCAGGCGCTGGGGCGGGGTCACGGGGGGGAATCTCCCCTTTCCCCCCCCGCCCCGCCCTGCCCCGGTCTGGCTGCGGCGCCCCCTGTCGGCAGGGAGCAGAGCCCCACCCGGGGTCAGTCTCTGGGGGACCGGTGACCCCTCCCCCTTCCCAGCCCCCCCCGCCCCCCCCAGACCCCCCTCGGGGCAGGCAGCTGCTGCAGCTCCTACCCCCCTTCCTGGGCTCGGGGGGCTGGGCGATGGGGCAGAACTTTCCCCTCCCCCCAACCCTGCCCCTCCCCCCTCGGGGTCCCCACTGGCAGGGGTCAGCGCAGCCCCTGGTCCCTGGCTGAGACCCCGTCTCCCGGGGCCCCGAGGGTCAGACCGTCCCCGGCTCTGTCCCCATGGGGGTGACGGGACGCGACTCCCCTCGGGCCCTTCCTGCCGGAGCCTGCCCAGGGCAACGGGGGGCAGGAGAGAAGCCCCACCCCAGGGCAGTGAGGGGGGAACGGGGTGGCCAGGCAATCAGACCCCACACACCATGGGGAGCCCCGTCTGTCCTGGGCGTGTCCCGGGGAACGGGACCTTACACATCCCGGGTGCCCTGCCCCGGGCAGCTGCCAGGTGTCTTCGGGGGGTCGGATGCCCTGTCCTGGAACGGCACCGTGTGTGCGGTTGGGGGGATTGGACTCCACACACCCTGGGGGGCATCGCCCTAGGCAGGTGCTGGGCACATGCGGGGGTTGGGGGGAGTATTTCCCTGGAGGGGCCCCTGTTCTCTCTGAGCCCCCGTCCATCTCCAGACCCTTTCCCAGCTCTCTCTCCCTCCCCCCAGTTCAGCCCAAGGTGAAAGTTTCCCCCACGACATCGGGGTCTGGGCCCCACTCCCACCTGCTGGTTTGCTCCGTGACGGGGTTTTACCCCTCGGGGATCGAGATCAAGTGGCTGAAGAACGGGCAGGAGCAGACGGCCGGGGTGGTGTCCACGGAGCTGCTCCAGAACAGAGACTGGACCTTCCAGATCCTGGTGATGCTGGAGATGAGCCCCCGGCGCGGGGACGTCTACACCTGCCAGGTGGAGCACATCAGCCTGCGGGGCCCCCTCGCCGTGAACTGGGGTAAGAGCCTCTGGGTCACCCAGCCCCCACAAATACCAGCCCAAGGCAAGACTTCAAAGCACTGTCTGCCGTAGCCTTTCGTTCTGTTTACGGTGAATCGCACTCCAGTGGGTTCAGCTCTGGGCTGCAGTCTCAAGTTCCACAACGTTGTCTCTGTTTCTTCTGGATTTAGAGCCCATAGGAACACATGGAGCCGTAGGCACCCAACGCATACGAGAGCATCTGTCTTTTAGCAGTTTTATTAAGGTTACCAACAAAGTTATACATGTCACCGCATATACAAGTCCTAAACATACGTCCCACGTGCCAGTTACACCTCCAGACTTACTCGCCTCCTCCTCGATGGTGTTAGAGTCTCTTGCCCCCTCCTGGATTGACCATCAATATACGGGAGTGGTTCCTGCTGGTTTTCCGTAGGACGCTCCATTTTCCTGCTCCGAGCACTTGGAAGTATTTATTGACAGGTTTCAGAGTAGCAGCCGGGTTAGTCTGTATTCGCAAAAAGAACAGGAGGACTTGTGGCACCTTAGAGACTAACCAGTTTATTTGAGCATAAGCTTTTGTGAGCTACAGCTCACTTCATCGGATGCATACCGTGGAAAGTGAAGAAGATCTTTTTATACACACAAAGCATGAAAAAATACCTCCCCCCACCCCACTCCTGCTGGTAATAGCTTATCTAAAGTGATCACTCTCCTTACAATGTGTATGATAATCAAGGTGGGCCATTTCCAGCACAAATCCAGGGTTTAACAAGAACGTCTGAGGGGCGGGGGGGGGGGGGGGTGTAGGAAAAAGCAAGGGGAAATAGGTTACCTTGCATAATGACTTAGCCATTCCCAGTCTCTATTCAAGCCTAAGTTAATTGTATCCAATTTGCAAATGAATTCCAATTCAGCAATCTCTCACTGGAGTCTGGATTTGAAGTTTTTTTGTTGTAATATTGCAACTTTCATGTCTGTAATCACGTCACTAGAGAGAGTGAAGTGTTCTCCGACTGGTTTTTGAATGTTATAATTCTTGACATCTGATTTGTGTCCATTTATTCTTTTACGTAGAGACTGTCCAGTTTGGCCAATGTACATGGCAGAGGGGCATGGCTGGCCCATGATGGCATAGATCACATTGGTGGATGTGCAGGTGAACGAGCCTCTGATGGTGTGGCTGATGTGATTAGGCCCTGTGATGGTGTCCCCTGAATAGATATGTGGGCACAGTTGGCAACGGGCTTTGTTGCAAGGATAAGTTCCTGGGTTAGTGGTTCTGTTGTGTGGTATGTGGTTGCTGGTGAGTATTTGCTTCAGGTTGGGGGGCTGTCTGTAGGCAAGGACTGGCCTGTCTCCCAAGATTTGTGAGAGTGTTGGGTCATCCTTCAGGATAGGTTGTAGATCCTTAATAATGCGTTGGAGGGGTTTTAGTTGGGGGCTGAAGGTGATGGCTAGTGGCGTTCTGTTATTTTCTTTGTTAGGCCTGTTCTGTAGTAGGTGACTTCTGGGTACTCTTCTGGCTCTATCAATCTGTTTCTTCACTTCCGCAGGTGGGTACTTTCTTCGATACTTTCCACAGTATGCATCCGATGAAGTGAGCTGTAGCTCACGAAAGCTTATGCTCAAATAAATTGGTTAGTCTCTAAGGTGCCACAAGTACTCCTTTTCTTTTTAAGTATTTATTGGTAACTTTGGTTTTATTTGAAACTTTAATTTCACTTCCTGCTTTTTATACTCCTTGGGCGGAGTTGAAATCCAGGGTGCTAGTTTAGTTGCTACGTGGGTTGAGGTGGGGTGTGCTGACTGCTCAGTGGCATGGAATTCATTTGCTGCTGTATTTCTTACATGTCAACGCTCGTGAGAATTTAGGTTCGGGGTCCAGTACCGATGCGTGTCCACCCTGGGAGCACTCTTCCAGAAGTGCTGAACTCATTCTCTAAAGCTTATAGTTATATTCAAACCCAACAGGTGCCAATGGTAGAAACTTATTTTGCTCTGGGATTTACAGATTAATTAGATTAGGGATTTTGGAAACAACAGCTGTAACAGCTGGAGAGACTTCATTTAAGTTTTGATCATCCGTACGAAGACGCCATGATCCATCTGGTTTTTGTCCTGGCCAAATGGGAGAATTGCACATGGAAGTACACACACAAATGATTTCTTGTTGCGGAAGAGAGTCAATGGTTTTAGCAATTTAAGGTTTGGCCTGATTTGGAAAAGGACACTGCTTTTGCGGGGGGAAACTTTCTTCTAAAATTTTAACAGTTACATCCAGATTTTTACATTTATGCTTGTGTTTAGCAAGAGCATCGACCCTACTCACAATTTTTAGAGCACTTGTTTGAGCCCTGCTAACCCAAATCTATTGACCTGGGCTGGGAACTCCTGTTCTCCCTGTCTCGCAGCACAAGGAGAAGGGGACGCTCGACGGAGGGGGCAAATTCACACCTGGGAAAAGCAAGGACGTTTTTCACACACTGTGTAGTTCCCCTGTGGAACTAACAGCCACAGGATATAACGGACCCAAGAGCTGAGCAAGGTTCACAAAGGGGTTGGCCATTTCTGTGGCTCACAGGAGTATCCAGGGCTCGACTAGTTCATGCTGACAATGGGCAGGATGTCAGACCTCGTGCTGCAGAGCCGGAGACCGATCTCTGATGATCACAGACCGGGAGGAGCCCTGATGTCCCATAGCTGCACCTGCGGGCTATGCCCCGGGCTCTGCCCCGGCTGGCGCTGGTCCCTGGTGCTGACGGGAGCCTGGCCCGGAGGCCTCTGGCTCTGACCCGACTGCCCGTTCCCCTTTCCCTGTCTCACAGAGGCACAGTCTGATGCTGCCAGGAGCAAGATGCTGACGGGCGTCGGGGGCTTCGTGCTGGGGCTGATCTTCCTGGTGCCAGGACTCCTCATCTACCTGAAGAATAAGAAAGGTGAATGGCTCCGGGCGGGGTCGGGGCACCAGCGTTTCTCTGTGGGGGGGATGTGGGCCTGGCTGCAGGCTCCTTCCCACCCCCCAGCAGGGGCTGCTCAGAGCCTGGCAGGGGCCTCCCAACTTCTAGTCTCCTGGGGCTGGGTCAGATCTCCCCCCCACACCCACCCTTAGGGCAGGGACAGAGCAGGGGCCATGGGGAGATCTCAGTGGGGGGCCCCAGGGCCAGCCTGGGAGCTCCCATTCTCCCCTCTCCCGGCCGAGACCCCGGGGTGGGACAGAGACCCCGACCCCTCGCAGTGCAGGGAGCTGCCCGTACCCCGGGGCTGAGAGCCTTTCCCGTCCCCTCCCCCAAGGCGGGGATCCTGGGGCAGGGATTTACAATACTGTAATAACAGGCTGGGGGGAACCCCAGGTCTGGGGGTTAGACGGGGGCTGGGGTCCTAGTGAGGGGCGTTCCATGCCGTGGGGCGGGGGCTGGAGCTCTGACCCCCAGGATCTGGCTCCCCCTGCCGATGGCTTTGACCATGTCTCTCTTTGTTTTTCAGGGCGCCCCGTTCCCCAACCTGCAGGTAATTTCAATCCCCCTCCCCCCGTTAAACCCGCCTCCCCCCACACTGACCACAGGCTGCCTGGGACACCTGTGGGGCGGCTGCTTCTGCCCCTCAGCCGATGACACCCGCCCGGCTCAGCCCCGAGGCAGCTGGGCAATGGGGCATTGGCATCGCGGAGGAGGAGTCTGCGGCTCCCTCGGTCCCAGTTCTGGCCGATCCCCGAGCTGCTCCCCGGGGGCAGAGGGTCCTGGGTCCTGCCGAGCATCGCCCAGCCCTGCGGCTGCCGGGCAGAGTCCCTGGGGGCGCCCTGGGGCCTGGCAGAGAAAATCCCCCGTCCCTCCTGCTAGCCCCACGGCCAGGGGCTGATTTCTCTCCCCTCTCCCTGCAGGGCTCCTGAGTTAGATCCTGGGCGTCGGACCCCCCGGCTGGCAGGAGTTTCCGTCCGTCTCTCCCAGCCCCTCGCCCAGCCCGGAGAATGCAGAACCTGGGGCTGGTCCCTTCCCGTCCCCGTCTGCTCCCTGCGCTCTGCCCGGCTCCAGCCCGCGCTGCCCCCGCCTGGGGACCCGTCCCTGCCCCTCAGTCCCCACAGGGTCTGCCACGGGGGTGACCCCTTCTGCGTTAACCCTTTCCCTGACCAGACCAGCCCCTTGTTCCCTCTCGCTGACCCTGCGGCCCTCGGGGAACCTTTGGGGGGACACTGCTCCACAGCCCGGGGGGGGAAGCCGGACCGAGGCCGGGCGCTGTTAGAACTGCTGCACCCTAATAAACCATCCCCAGCCCCCCCGAAGCCAGGCAGGACTCTGGGGAATTCTCCTTTCTGGGAGCAGCCTGTCTGCAGGACACACAGCTCACCCAGCTTCCACCTTCCTGGGTCTGACCTCCGAGCATTCAGCATCCTCTGCCCCTCCGTGCGCTTCCCACAGCGAGTCTGCCCAGGCGGGGTCCTGGGGAAGCCAGAGGGTCCTGCCCCCCAACTCCACAGTCAGACATGACTCTCAGCCAGCCAGTAAAACAGAAGGTTTATTAGACGACAGGAACATGGTCTAACACAGAGCTTGTAGGTACAGAGAACAGGACCCCTCAGCTGGGTCCATTTTGGGGGGCAGTGAGCCAGACAACCACGTCTGCACTTCACTCCTCATCCCCAGCCAGCCCCAAACTGAAACTCTCTCCAGCCCCTCCTCCTCTGGGCTTTGTCCCTTTGGATTCCTTTGTTCTCCAACCCTTTAGCTCTCACCTGGCCCAGGGGGAAGGGCCCAGGCCATCAGTTGCCAGGAAACAGGATGTCAGCCATTGTCTGTGTCCAGACCCCTGCACATACCTGCCCTCTAGGGCTCTGCAGTGATCATACAGCCTTACCCCACCCCCTAAATACTTAAGAACTGCCTAGGGGAAACTGAGGCACCCCCACAATATTCAGAGGAAACATTAAGAACTGTCCCACTTTGTCACATCTCTCCCCCCTTCGAGATCGAACTGAGCGGGGTCACTTTAGCCGGTGACATGGGGAAGTTCGAAGCCACCAACGTTCCCATGGATGCCCCAGCATCTCTCCCATTCCTTGGTAGGGGTTACACCAGGCCCTTCCAGTTTCACGCCCTCCCTCAGGTCAGGGGTGGTCGATAGCACTTGCAGGCCGCATGTGGGAAGGTTTCTGCGGCCCGTGCCCTTTGGCCACCCCAAAACCCCAGGGGGTCAAACTGGGATTGGGTCTTCTCCCCAACAAGCTGGCCAAACACAGCCACTTGGTTATAGGACTGTTTAACTTTCTTAACAGCTTTCACTTCATCTGAGACCTCCTCCAAGCTCTCCACACTGGGTCTTTCAACAGGAAAGTCAGTGGACCCATTCACAACAGAAAATTTCTGGCTGTTAGGAACTGAAACTTTCTTGATTAAATCACTTTCACACCCTTCAGTTGCAGTAAACTGCTTGCAAAGACTCCATGAGGATTCCTTTCCCTAGGGCTTTTCTATGCAACAATTCACCCCTCCCAGAAATGCTGCTCTTACCCTCTTTACCTAGGGCTTGCTCTAGAGGAACACTTTCCTGAGCAAAAAGAAAAGGAGGACTTGTGGCACCTTAGAGACTAACTAATTTATTTGAGCATAAGCTTTCGTGAGCTACAGCATCCGATGAAGTGAGCTGTAGCTCACGAAAGCTCATGCTCAAATAAATTGGTTAGTCTCTAAGGTGCCACAAGTACTCCTTTTCTTTTTGCGAATACAGACTAACACGGCTGTTACTCTGAAAACTTTCCTGAGCAACAACAGACTCTTTCTGGGTCTCCCTTTCATCCAGAATTACCTCTGGCCCATCAGGCGGATTCCTACACAATCCCCTTTCAGGCAAACTTACAGACTTCCTAGATAAAAGGTCAGAAGCATTCTCCTTCCCTTTGCCACACACAAGTTCAGGAATCTTTTCCTTCTTGCTACAGGTTTCCACACCCTCAGTAGGTAACACAATCACATCACCTTCATGCTCTCCTTGTGCCCTGGCTAGGATCTCACCCTGATTAGACAGAGTTGCTCCACCCTTTCCCAACAACACACTAGCAACAGGCAAAATACAAGCACCAGAATTGTCTGGTCTCTGGGATTTTACATAGACACTAACTGGATGTGACCTAGTTACAGGGCCATTTTCCCGAGCAGACACAAACTTAGGACCATTCCCTTCCTGGGCTTTAGCTGAATCCAGAACCAGCTCTGAGACAACTGCACGACCCTCAACCATCACAGGCTGAAAGGCCCCTTCTGTCTGCTCCACAGACAAAGAAGAGCTGGACACACTTTCTCCTTTCCCAGACACACTTTCTCCTTTCCCAGACACACAGCTTGGGATCTCATTCCCCTGGTCCCAGCACACAAGGCGGGTCACAGACAACTGCTTGGAGATCAGGGTAGCTCCCTCCATAGGCAAGTCAATACACCTGACAGACACAGGCACGTTTCCTTCACTGTCCCAATTCTCCACCCAGCTAACAGGTAAGGTCCAGGGACACTCAGCTTCCACTCTCCTCGCCTTCCCCCACTGCTGACTAGACACAGCCATCAGCTCACAAGGCTGCCTAGGCTCATCCAGACTTTCCTTACCAAGCACCTTGCCACTCCCCACAGATCCCCTGCCCTGCCTGTGTCTCCCCCCACTCAGCTGGGGTCTCAGCTCCCACTGTGCTCAGCGCTGCCCTTGCTGTCCCAGTGGGGGTAGGCAGCGAGCTCGCTGCTTTCCTCACAGCATCAGAGCCAGCCTGAGCCCCTTCTCCAGTGTGCAAGGGGGCAGGGAGCATCTCTCTGTCCCACCCAGCCCCAGGGGTCTGGTTACAGGCAGGCAGGTAGCCTGAGCCTAGCGGCTCCTCCCTGCTGCCAGCCAGGTCATCTGCATTTTCACTGACCATTTCCCTCTCCGCCGATTGGTTCCCTAGATTCAAATTCAAACCCTTGGCCATTACAGGAACAGGGCCTGGATCCTGTCCCAAAGAGACACAGTCAGCCCACAACAGGGTCTCGCAGCTGGTGTCCTGGGGCACCCCAACGACCAGCCAGCCCCACCCCTCCTGGGTCTGCACAGGGATCTGGGCCATAGGCAGGGCGAGGGGCTTCGTCCCTGGGACCCTCACCCAGCTCACACAGGCCCTCAGCATCTGAGGCTGCACCACCCGGGGTCTGACACCAGTTCTCTCTGTCCCAGGATCTCGCCACCCCAGGAATGTCTCCCCATTGACCATCACCTTCCACTCCCACTGGGGGTCCGAGGGGCCTGGCCCCAGGAAACTCCACACAGACATATAGGTTGGGGTCAGGAGTGGGAGCCTGTCCACCTCCCCACCCATCTGGCTGACGGAGTCTATGGCCTTGGGACCCAGCAAGGGAGCTAGACACCGGGGCTTTTCCGCAGGGTCCCCTTGGTTCAAATCGCCAGCCTGCTCAAAGGCAGTGACGTGGGCATCCACATCTCCCCCCCTCCTTAACCAGGGGCAGCAATTCAGTCTCGAGGTTCCCTGCGGAACTGGCCCCCCGGGGTCTATCCCCACTCACCCCGGGGAGGTCCCCTAGGCCTCTCCACTCCCCCACCGCCAGTTCATGCTGCTGCTGCTTCTGCAGCTCTTTCTCGGGCTCTCGCTGTCTCCCACGGTCCTCTTGCTCTCTCGGACTCAGCTCCAATCCCGTCCGTCTCGATCCCCCGATGGGGAACCCGATCGTGAAGACCCTCGTCTGGTCGGGGACAGGAGTCTTGGCGATGCCTGGCTCCCACTCCAGCTGCTCCCAGATCCTGCGATAGCCCCAGTTGGGGTCAGGAATCTGTTCCTTAGAGCGGTCATCCTCCTCCAGCTGCACGATTAACTCTGCTTTGGTGAGCTTTCCAATGCTCAACCCTCTCTTTCTGCACAGGGTTACAATGTCCTTCTTAAGGAGACGGTGACAGACCATCAGTCCGCTCCTCCCAAGTTGTTGTGGACTCACAGGCCCGTGTGCTCTCAGCTCCCCACAGTTTCCAGGGAGAACCCCTAGTGTGCCAGCCCTTCTCGAAGTCACCACCTCTTTGCCAGGGTCGAGCTGCAGACTCCTCCGCCCCTGGGACCGCTCGCTGCAATCCCCTGGGGGACCCTGTTACTGCAAAAGTCCTTCTCTCTCCCCGGGCCAAGCTGCAGGCTCCTCCGCCCCTGAAACTGCTCACTGCAGTCCCCGGGGGACCCCATTACTGCACAGTCCTTCTCGCTAGTCACACACTCCCAGGGGTTAACCACCCCCCGAAACCGCTCCTCTCTGAGCCTTCAGCACGCCTGGTCCTCGTCAATCCCCCTTCGTTTTACAGTTCCCCAGTCACTTACTGAAGGAAGTGCCATCCATGGGGTGCAGTACATCCCACCGCTGCCACCAGTTGTCATGGAGTCCCCGGGCGATGCTCTGGAACTGCTCCCCATGAAGCCAGTCAGGACTCTGGGGCAGTCGCCTTCCTGTGAGCAGCCTGTCTTCAGGACACACAGCTCACCCAGCTTCCACCTTCCTGGGTCTGACCTCGGAGCGTTCGTCATCCTCTGCCCCTCCGTGCGCTTCCCACAGCGAGTCCGCCCAGGCGGGGTCCTGGGGAAGCCAGAGGGTCCTGCCCCCCAACTTCGCAGTCAGACGTGACTCTCAGCCAGCCAGTAAAACAGAAGGTTTATTAGACGACAGGAACATAGTCTAACACAGAGCTTGCAGGTGCAGAGAACAGGACCCCTCAGCTGGGTCCATTTTGGGGGGCAGTGAGCCAGACTCCATGTCCCAGCCAGCCCCAAACTGAAACTCCCTCCAGCCCCTCCTCCCCTGGGCTTTGTCCCTTTCCCGGGCCAGGAGGTCACCGGATTCCTTTGTTCTCCAACCCTTTAGCTCTCACCTTGCAGGGGGGAAGGGCCCAGGCCATCAGTTGCCAGGAAACAGGGTGTTGGCCATTCTCTGTGTCCAGACCCCTGCACACACCGGCCCTCTAGGGCTCTGCAGTGATCATACACCCTTACCCCACCCCCTAGATACTTAAGAACTGCCTAGGGGAAACTGAGGCACCCCACACTATTCAGAGGAAACATTAAGAACAGTCCCACTTCATCACACATTTCTTAAGTCTCTAGGTGGTGGGATAAGGGGGTGTAATTGTTGCAGAGCAAAGGGCCAGGGTACATAAATGGCCGACACTCTGTCTCCTGGCACCTGATGGCCTGGGCCCTTCCCCCCCGCCAGGTGAGAGCTAAAGGGTTGGAGAACAAAGGAATCAGGTGACCTCCTGGCCCAGGAAAGAGACAAAGCCCAGAGGAGGAGGGGCTGGAAGGGGAGTCAGTTTGGGGCTGGCTGGGGACATGGAGTGAAGTGCAGACGTGGTTCCCAGCTGCCAGGTCCCAGCCCAGAGGTGGCTGCAGTTCTGTGGGGGGAATTGGCCCCAGCGCTATCAGGGTGCAAAGAGCTCTGGGATCCTGGCTGGGGAGTGTCCCGGAGAGTGAGGAGACGAGGCCGTGGGGACGTCCCTGTCAGCTGCACCCATGGGCTGTCCCCGCAGGACAAGGGTGTGAATCTGTGTGAGTCACTTAGAGCCTGGCCTGCAGCTCCTACTGCTGGCCAAGGCCCACCCCTGCCATGGAGTTTCCTCTCTCCAGCGCCCTACAAGGACCATCCCAGCACTGCTCCTACTCTCCCCCCCCACCCCCGGGACCCTCCTCCCACAAGGTATTCACCATCCTGCCGCTGTGCAAAGCAAAGTCTGTGTCACAACTTAACAATCATGTAGCTATGGCAGCCCGATGGCATCAGGACTCCAGGGTTCCAGCCCAGCCCTGAGTACGGGCCCCTGCTGACTCCAGCCCTAGAGCGTGGCCCTCCCTGGGCTTTCCCTGCGCAGGCTCCATCTGGGAGGGCAAGTGGATGGGGCTGCGCGCCCTGGAGTTACGCTGAAGGTCCGGGTCAGGGAGGGCAAGGAGGGACTGGCTGGCTCACGGGGCCGGGGCCGGGACATGGGGCCTTTGCAGTCCAGGGCCGTCAATCCGGTGTCAGCCGTGCAATTGCCCACAGGCCAGTGGAGACATTTCTCCGGCCCCGCAACCCAGAAAGGGTTAACTCTCTGTGACGAAGTGGGACTGTTCTTAATGTTTCCTCTGAATAGTGTGGGGGTGCCTCAGTTTCCCCTAGGCAGTTCTTAAGTATCTAGGTGGTGGGGTAAGGGTGTATGATCATTGCAGTGCCCTAGAGGGCAGGTGTGTGCAGGGGTCTGGACACAGAGAATGGCCGACACCCTGTTTCCTGGCAACTGATGGCCTGGGCCCTTCCCCCCCTGCAAGGTGAGAGCTGAAGGGTTGGAGAACAAAGGAATCAGGTGACCTCCTGGCCCGGGAAAGGAACAAAGCCCAGAGGAGGAGGGGCTGGAGGGGGTTTTCAGTTTGGGGCTGGCTGGGACATGGAGTGAAGTGCAGACGTGGTTGTCTGGCTCACTGCCCCCCAGAATGGACCCAGCTGAGGGGTCCCGTTCTCTGCACCTGCAAGCTCTGTTTTAGACCATGTTCCTGTCGTCTAATAAACCTTCTGTTTTACTGGCTGGCTGAGAGTCATGTCTGACTGCGAAGTTGGGGTGCAGGACCCTCTGGCTTCCCCAGGAGCCCCGCCTGAGCGGACTCGCTGTGGGAAGCGCACGGAGAGGCAGAGGATGCTGAATGCTCCGAGGTCAGACCCAGGAAGGTGGAAGCTGTGTGAGCTGTGTGTCCTGAAGACAGGCTGCGCACAGAAAGGCGACTACCCCAGAGTCCTGACTGACTTCATGGGGAGCAGTTCCAGAGCATCGCCCAGGAACTCCGTGACAACTGGTGGCAGCGGTGGGATGTACTGCACCCCGTGGATGGTGCTTCCTGCAGTAAGTGACTGGGGAGCAGTAACACGAAGGGGGATTGCTGAGGACCAGGCCTGCTGAAGGCTCAGAGAGGAGCGGTTTCGGGGGGCGGTTAACCCCTGGGAGTGTGTGACCAGCGAGAAGGACTGTGCAGTAATGGGGTCCCCCTGGGGACTGCAGTGAGCAGTCTCAGGGGCGGAGGAGTCTGCAGCTCGACCCTGGCAAAGAGGTGGTGACCTCGAGAAGGGCTGGCACACTAGGGGTTCTCCCTGGAAACCGTGGGGAGCTGAGAACACACGGGCCTGTGAGTCCACAACAACTTGGGGGGAGCGGAGTGATGGCCTGTCACAGTCTCCTTAAGAAGGACATTGTAACCCTGTGCAAAAAGAGAGGGTTGAGCGTTGGAAAGTTCACCAAAGCAGAGTTAATCATGCAGCTGGAGGAGGATGACCGCTCTAAGGAACAGATTCCTGACCCCACTGGGGCTATAGCAGGATCTGGGAGCAGCTGAAGCGGGAGCCAGGCATCGCCAAGACTCCTGTCCCCGACCAGACGAGGGTCTTCATGATCGGGTTCCCCATCGGGGGATCGGAGACGGACGGGATTGGAGCTGAGTCTGAGAGAGCAAGAGGACCGTGGGAGACAGCGAGAGCCCGAGAAAGAGCTGCAGAAGCAGCAGCAGCATGAACTGGCGGTGGTGGGGCGGAGAGGCCTAGGGGACCTCCCCGGGGTGAGTGGGGATAGATCCCGGGGGGCCAGTTCCGCAGGGAACCTCGAGACTAAATTGCTGCCCCTGGTTAAGGAGGGGGGGGGGTGTGGATGCCCACCTCACTGCCTTTGAGCAGGCTGGCGATTTGAACCAAGGGGACCCTGCGGAAAAGCCCCGGTGTCTAGCTCCCTTGCTGGGTCCCAAGGCCATAGACTCCGTCAGCCAGGTGGTTGGGGATGTGGACAGGCTCCCACTCCTGACCCCAACCTATATGTCTGTGTGGAGTTTCCTGGGGCCAGGCCCCCCGGACCTCCAGTGGGAGTAGAAGGTGATGGTCAATGGGGAGACATTCTTGGGGTGGCCAAAGGGCATGGGCTGCATAAACCTTCCCACATGCGGCCTGCGAGTGCTATCGACCACCCCTGACCTAAGGGAGGGCGTGAAACTGGAAGGGCCTGGTGTAACTCCTACCAAGGAATGGGAGAGATGCTGGGGCATCCATGGGAACGTTGGTGGCTTCGAACTTCCCCAGGTCACCGGCTAAAGTGACCCCGCTCAGTTCGATCTCGAAGGGGGGAGAGATGTGACGAAGTGGGACTGTTCTTAATGTTTCCTCTGAATAGTGTGGGGGTGCCTCAGTTTCCCCTAGGCAGTTCTTAAGTATCTAGGTGGTGGGGTAAGGGTGTATGATCATTGCAGTGCCCTAGAGGGCATGTGTGTGCAGGAGTCTGGACACAGAGAATGGCCGACACCCTGTTTCCTGGCAACTGATGGCCTGGGCCCTTCCCCCCCTGCAAGGTGAGAGCTGAAGGGTTGGAGAACAAAGGAATCAGGTGACCTCCTGGCCCGGGAAAGGAACAAAGCCCAGAGGAGGAGGGGCTGGAGGGGGTTTTCAGTTTGGGGCTGGCTGGGACATGGAGTGAAGTGCAGACGTGGTTGTCTGGCTCACTGCCCCCCAGAATGGACCCAGCTGAGGGGTCCCGTTCTCTGCACCTGCAAGCTCTGTGTTAGACCATGTTCCTGTCGTCTAATAAACCTTCTGTTTTACTGGCTGGCTGAGAGTCACGTCTGACTGCGAAGTTGGGGTGCAGGACCCTCTGGCTTCCCCAGGAGCCCCGCCTGAGCGGACTCGCTGGGGGAAGCGCACGGAGGGGCAGAGGATGCTGAATGCTCCGAGGTCAGACCCAGGAAGGTGGAAGCTGTGTGAGCTGTGTGTCCTGAAGACAGGCTGCGCACAGAAAGGCGACTACCCCAGAGTCCTGACTGACTTCATGGGGAGCAGTTCCAGAGCATCGCCCAGGAACTCCGTGACACTCTCTACATCGTTTCACACCCCGTCCACCTGTGGGTGGACAGACAGACTGACGTCTGCTTTCCCCCCTGTCACGGAGTCCCTGGGCGATGCTCTGGAACTGTTCCCCATGAAGCCGGGCAGGACGCTGGGGAAGTCTCCTTTCTGTGAGCAGCCTGTCTGCAGGACACACAGCTCCCCCGGCTTCCACCTTCTTGGGTCTGACCTTGGAGCATTCAGCCTCCTCTGCCCCTCCGTGCGCTTCCCACAGCGAGTCCGCCCAGGCGGGGTCCTGGGGAAGCCAGAGGGTCCTGCACCCCAACTTCGCAGTCAGACGTGACTCTCAGCCAGCCAGTAAAACAGAGGTTTATTAGACGACAGGAACATGGTCTAACACAGAGGTTGTAGGTGCAGAGAACCGGACCCCTCAGCTGGGTCCATTTTGGGGGGCAGTGAGCCCGACAAAGCCCTTCACTCCATGTCTCCAGCCAGCCCCAAACTGAAACTCCCTCCAGCCCCTCCTCCCCTGGGCTTTGTTCCTTTCCCGGGCCAGGAGGTCACTTGATTCCTTTGTTCTCCAACACTTTAGCTCTCACCTTGCAGGGGGGAAGGGCCCAGGCCATCAGTTGCCAAAAAACAGGGTGTCGGCCATTCTCTGTGTCCAGACCCCTGCACACACCTGCCCTCTAGGGCTCTGCAGTGATCATACACCCTTACCCCACCCCCTAGATACTTAAGAACTGCCTAGGGGAAACTGAGGCACCCCCACACTATGCAAGGAATCATTAAGAACAGTCCCGCTTCGTCACACCCCTCACCTGGTTTCACTCCCCCCAGGGATGGTTCTGAGCCACTCCCAGCCCTGGGCCCCAGCAGCATCCAACACACTCTGCTCCCGGCCCTCCCGGCCTGACTCTGCCCGGCGCCCGGTGATGCCCGGTCGGTGCCGCGCTGCCCCTGGCCGAGCCCCGGAGGTGCTAACCCCGGCCCAGCGTCCTGCTTGTTGGTGCGTCAGTGAGACACCAGGGTCCCATGGGCGGGCGTTATTTCGGTGCCAGGGATTTTCCACCCGAAACCACCCGGCATCCGGGGACCTGGCCCAGCCCCACACCTGCACTGGAGAGGAATAAACTATGAGAGAAATGCAGCCCCGGTCGGTGTCCTCACCCCACTGTGCAGCGGGGGGACACTGAGGGCAAGCGACTTGTCAGAAGCCACAGAACTGTGATAGAACCCAGGAGTCCTGGTTCCTAGCCCCCCCTGCTCTAACCCACCAGCCCCACACCCCTCCCAGAGCCAGGACTAGAACCGATGGGTCCTGGATTCCCAGCTCTTAGAGTTACACCCCACTCTCCTCACAGAGCTTGGAATAGGACCCAGGAATCCTGTCTCCCCCCAACCCCTGCATGCTAGAGACAATCATGGGGGCTGTCTGTCCATCTGGGGTGCTCAGTCAGAGGAGTGGGGCTGGTGTGGAATGAGGGGTCCTGGCTGAGGATGGGGGTTTGGGGGTGCTCAGGCTCGGGGTGCAGACGGAGGGACAGGCTGCGGGTCACGGATACAGACATCCCTGCCCAAGCAGGACCCTGTGCGGCCGGCTTTCCTGTGGGGGGGGGGGGGTCTGTAGGACACGTCCCCTCCCTCATGGGTGAGGCACGTCCCAAGAAATCAGGGCCAGCCTGCGCTTCCCCCGCTAGATTCCCCCCCCCCCATGTTCCTGCTCCCCACCCCCCTGAGCTCTGTGGAGAGGGTGTTGCTGCAGGGGTGAACGGAGCGCCCCCCCAGTGACGCTCTCAGAGACAGACACGGGTCGCAGCTCCCTGTCCCCACGGCGTCAGCAAATGCTGCTCCCTGCAGGGAGCCCAGCCCAAGGGATCCCCCTGCCCCACCCCACCCCGGCACAGACCCATAGCGAATCCCATCCCAGAGCCGACAGCCTGCCGCATGGGTCTCCATAGAGCAGGACCCAGTGTGAGCAGCAGTGGGGTGAATCCAGGGGGCTCTGCGAAGACCAGCTGCTCCCCCTGGGGCGGGGGTCAGGCCCTCTCCCCCCTACCCACCCAGCTCGCACCCACCCAGCAACGGCTGCCACCAACACAAGATCTTGTCTTTATAGCTGGGTGTTTGCAAGGGACAGACCCTCCCCCAGGGCAGGAGACACATGGTCATCCCCACACTGGCCTGTGGATGTGGGGGACGCCAGCTGGGCCCCTCCGGGCACCACAGAGCCGGCTGAGACTCCGGCAGTGTCTAGCGATCGGGGGCCAAGCAGCCCCCCGTTCAAGGGGCTGGGTCGTCACGCCGCACTGCCCGCCTGCTCCCCAGACATTGGGGCTCCTCAGGGCGTCCTGGGTCAGGCCCCCGGAGATGGAGGTGCCACACGTGGCCTCGGCACGTGCCCCCCCCCAGTTCAAGGCAAGGGGCCTGCCCCACGCAGGGATGGAGCCGGGCTGAGGAGCAGCGGGGACGGGGGGCGAGACTCCTGGCAGGTGGCAGCGAGGGCAGCATCTGGAGTGCCGGGGTCGTTCGTTCAGGGCAGCACTGGAGAGCTGGGGGAGCTCTAAGCCCCACGGCAATGGGGCAGCCGGGGCCCAGCTGGGGGGACCTTGCTGGGGTGGGTGTGGGGGGGAAACGCAGTATGGGGGGAGGGGCTCAGTTTGACCCGAAACCAGCAGAGCACGTCAGCACACGCGGCTTCTCACAAAATCCAGGGGGTCGCTCAGCAGCTCGTAGCAGGATCGGGGCCTCTCGCCCCTGAGTGACCTGCCTGCGTCCCCCTCGCCTGCCGTTCTCAGCCCCTGGGATCTCCTTCCAGCTCCTCCCGCTGCCGGGACCCGGACCTGGCCGGGCGTTTCCCCAACAACCTGGGGCCTGACCACGCCAGAGAGAGGTAGGTGGGGGGGGGGGTGTCTCCTTCACAGAGCGTGAGCACGGGCGTGTACTTGGCGCAGTTCACCCCCGTCCCGGCCACCTGCCCCTTCTGCGGCATGAGGGAGACCCTGGCGCACGTTTACCTGGCATGCGCCAGGTTGCAGCCCCGTTCCGGCTCCTTTTAGACACTGTTACATTTCTGGTTGCACTTTTCCCCTCACCTCCTTATCTGTGCAGTCCCTACCCATGGCCCCACAAAGCCACGGTTCCCGGTTAACCTCCTCCTGGCCCTGACTAAAGTGGCCATCTACAAAGGCAGGGAGAGGAGGTTGGCCGATGGAGACTCCTGTGACCGTGGGCCTATTTCCGACCCTCAGTCCGCTCACACCTCCGGGCAGAGTTATTCTGGGTGGCATCCACTGACTCCCTTGATGCCTTGGAGGAGCAGTGGGCGCTGTCCCCATCTGGTTCCCTTTGTTTGACCCTTTGACCGCACGCCTGTCCCTGTTATTTCATTAGTTGTCCCCCGAAATCATTTGGTTGCCAGGTCCTGTAGATCCCCCCCTTGAGCTGGGGGGGATTTTTTAGCAGTGGGTGGGCTTCCACCCGCCACTTCCTGGATCCCAATAGGACCAGGGGACCACAGGTGGAGTGATTTAGTTTTTTTAATTTTTTGATTTAGTTGGGGTTGGTCCTGCTCTGAGCAGGGGGTTGGACTAGATGACCTCCTGAGGTCCCTTCCAACCCTGATATTCTAGGAGTCTATGAATGCCCCCCCCCAGACAGCTGCCCCCCCCCAAGCCTGCACACACCTGCGCCTCCCAGGTGATTACCTGGGTCCTGCCACAGCTGCATGGCTCTGACTGACTCCAGGCTGAGGGTGGATCCCTCTGGGGTAGCTCCTCCCCGGGTGCAAACCAGCATTGCCATGGGGAGGGGGGGTGTTGCTGATTCACACCACTGAGTAGCTGGGCCATTTCCACGTGTCCTTGTCATTGGGCGGGGAGGGGGGTCTCCTGGATCTCTGCGTCAGGCCCCCGACGGGAGCGTCCCGGCCACAGACGTGTCTGGCTCCTGCTCCACAATCAGGAACGTCTCAGCCCCGTGTAAATGGCTGCATGACGCACCAGGCAGCGGTGAATCAGGCTGGGCTTGGGCATAAAATCCAGCTGTGAGCGGCTGGTGCAGGTCACAGGCTGGCCTTGCAGGGGGCCACGGATCTGCACGAGGGTTTGTTCATAGCCTGTATTTTCATGGGGGGTGAAGGAAAACAGAGCAACGAAAAAAGCCCCGGGATGGAGCAAAGCGCCCAAGCAAGGTGTGACGAAGTGGGACTGTTCTTAATGTTTCCTCTGAACAGTGTGGGGTGCCTCAGTTTCCCCTAGGCAGTTCTTAAGTATCTAGGGGGTGGGGTAAGGGGGTATGATCATTGCAGAGCCCTAGAGGGCAGGTGTGTGCAGGGGTCTGGACACAAAGAATTGCCGACACCCTGTTTCCTGGCACCTGATGGCCTGGGCCCTTCCTCCCTGCAAGGTGAGAGCTGTGGGAAGCGCACGGAGGGGCAGAGGAGGCTGAATGCTCCGAGGTCAGACCCAGGAAGGTGGAAGCCGTGTGAGCTGTGTCCCCTGCAGACGGGCTGCTCACAGAAAGGCGACTGCCCCAGAGTCCTGACTGGCTTCATGGGGAGCAGTTCCAGAGCATCGCCCGGGGACTCCGTGACACAGGGCAAGGCCAGAGGGAGGGTTGGGAGGGAGCCAAGGGGACGGGACAACAAAAATAACAACCCCCAAAAGCAGCAAAATTATAGCTGATATATTACAATACAACTTCCAAAATTACTTACAAACATTACACCGGCCGCCGGCTCAGCACTCCGGGGCGTGGGGGGGGGCTGCCTGTTAGACCCCGAAAAGCAACAACAGTCACCCCATGAAACGTTTGTCCGGCAGCCCCAAGAAAATGAATTGGGTTCCCCCCCGGCCCAGGACTGGCAGCATCATGCCAGAGCGCATGGGCTCATTTGGGATTCAAAATCCGCAGCAGGGCCCAGACCCCTGTGTGTCTCCACGCCTTAAATAATATAATTAATTTAAAATAAAACAATAAAACCAGCGTCCTTCTCTTCGCTCCTCAGCTTCTTCCATGGGGGGAGGTTGGTGAAGGCTTTTAAATACACCCAGAGCAACAGTCACTTGCAAATAGCCGGGAGTGGGGGGATCTGAGCACTGTGGAGATGTTAATTAACAGGCTTTATTCATTATTTTAACTGATATGGCAGGGAAGGAGGAGCCCTATCCATGTCAATTAATGCTAATTAGTACTGGGGGAAGGGGGAGCACCCCACTGATATTAATTAATAAGATTTTCTCCTTTGATATTAATTAGTTCAATGGGGGAGGGGTTAGAGCCTCACAAATCAATACTAATTACCATAGTGGGGGAGGGGAGCAGAGAACCCTACTGAAATTAACATTTCTTCTTCCTTTGACATTAATTAGTGCCCTGGAGGAGGGGGACTGGAGCCCATTGATAGGAATGAATGAAGCAGAGGAATCCCAGCCGGGACCAGACCAGTGGGCCCATCGAGCCTGGCCTCCCGCCTGTGGCTGCTCTGGGTGGAAAGGGCAGGAACCCTGCAGGAGGTGACTAAACCAGTAATTAAATGAGCCCTCAGTGAGGAGGAAGTTTCCTCCTGACCCCATCCCTGCAGGCCAGCACCTGCCCTGAAGCATGAGGGTCGTTGTCACTGCGACAGGTGTCAGCACTGTGGGGAGGGAGGACGGGAGCCCACTGGTGTTAACCCAGGTCCTCTGTTCACGATGCTGCCCGGCACAGGGGAGCCAGCCACACTGCTGACATTAATTAACTCTGGTTGGCTCACAATGTTCATTAGACATTAATGGCTTTGTTCCACGGTCAGAGGGGAAATTGGGGTACCGGTTCCACCATTTCGGGGTGGCCCCAGTCTGGGGTTAGAGTTGAGGGGCTCTGGGAGATATGGAGGGTGTACCCTGAGGCATTCTGGGAAATATGGCCCATGGGCTCTGAGGGATGTTGCTGGGGCATTCTGGGAGCTCTGGCTGGAGGATTGTGGGAGGGGGGATGTGGGGCTCCGAGGGATCCCGCCAGCGCGTGGGTGTAATTGCCCCCCCCTCTCTCTACACATTAAAATACAGGTGGGCTCTAAGCGGTGACGTCTCTTCGGTGCCTCTCTCCGGTCCCTGGTCCCAGCAGGAGACGGCAGCGGGTGCGTTGGTCTCGGTGGCTGTAGGTGGTCATGGCGTGTCCGTCCCTCAGGTGGCCAGAAGGCCCCGTAGCTTCGCTGCTCGGGGGATGGTGGGGCCTGGGCCAGGCTGGGACATTCCCTCAGGGGCCAGGGCAGGGCTCATGGGGGTTTGGTCCTAGCCCAGGAAACAGGCAGGTCCCACCTCGAACCCAAACTTCTGGTTAGGCTCCCCAAAGTCCGTGAAGTGCGCGTCCAGCAGGGGGAGCTGCTCCACGCGGGGCGTGTTCACCTCTAGCACCGTCCTGTCCGGGCCCTTCCGCAGCTGCTGGGGGGGCATGGGGAGGGTCAGGCCGCGGGGTCAGCGGCTCCAGGGCCTGTTCCTGCCACAGGCTCCCCGGGGAGCCTCTCGCTCCACTGTGACCCGGGCTCTGCCCTCTGTTCCTGGCATGGACACCAGCCTGTCGCCTCCTTCTCCTGCATGCCCCATCCCCTCCCTCCGCCGGGGCGCCTGCCTAGCCCCTGGAACCGTCTGTCTGTTCCTGCACCCGGCGTATTCATCTATCGATCCATCCTCCCCTCCCTCCGCCGGGGCGTCTGCCTAGCCCTGGAACCATCTGTCTATTCCTGCACCTGGCGTATTCATCTATCGATCCACCCTCCCCTCCCTCCGCCAGGGTGTCTGCCTAGCCCTGGAACAGTCTGTCCATTCCTGAGCTTGGTGCATCTAGCTGTCTGTCTGACGTCTGTTCCTGCACCTGGTGCATCCATCCGTCTGTCTATTGCTACACCTGGCACGTCCACCTATCTATCCATTCTTCCCTCCCTCACCCTAGTGTGTCTATCTGGTCACCCAGCCACCCCTCTGCGTATCCCTCTGCGTCCTGGAATCCTATTGCCTCTATCTGTCCGTCATCCCCACTCCGGCTCCCGGTGCATCTGCCCATCCCCCCCCCCCCCCCCCCCCTGCAACTGTCTGGTCATCCAGCCTCCCTCCTAGTGTATCCATCCATCCATCCATCCATCCCTCATCTCCTCATCCCTCCATCCATCCCTCCCTCCCTCCTAGTGTATCCATCCATCCATCCCTCCCTCCCCATCCCCCATCCATCCAGCATCCCTCCTAGTGTATCCATCCATCCATCCCTCATCTCCTCATCCCTCCATCCAGCCTCCCTCCTAGTGTATCCATCCACTCTCCTCAACCCTCCAACTGTCTATTCACCCATCCCAGGGTATCCATCCTGTGACGTTGCACTCTATATGATTTTATGAAAATATAATAATGAGTGTGAATATGTAACTGGAATATGCTTCATGCAAAAGGTCTCTTGTAAGGTATCATTACAAAGATTATAATCTACTGAGTGTGGTCATCCTATTTGTATGAATGTATCATTCTTGTATCTGAAGCTAGATATATGAAATATAACTCTGAGGGCCTACTGTAATTATGCCAAGTGTGGGCCATTAATGGTGGTTTGGAATTGTGATGGCTCCCATTAACCAGGACAATTGACTGTAGATGGCTCTGTTTACTTGTAAGTCTTCCTGTATACCTGTGGGCTGGCAAGTGGGTAATGAAGTCTTACAGTGCCATGTGATCATGTCACCTGACCTGGAATCCATCTTTAACCTGGTGCTTTTCCATTGAGAAGGAGGGGTGAGAACCCAGAGAGGGACAAAGGATTCCCACCTTGTGCAAAAGATATATAAGGGGGTGGAACAGAACAAAGGGGGCTGCAATCATGAGAAATCCCCTCGTGACCACCTGAGCTGGAACAAGAGCTGTACCGGGGAAAGGGTTGTGCCCAGACTAGGAAGGCGTCCAGACTGTGACAGAAGCTTATTGAAACATCTCTGAGGGTGAGGTTTTACCTGTAATCACTTTTTTACTGTATTAGGCTTAGACTTGCATGTTTTATTTCATTTTGCTTGGTAATTCCCTGTGCTCAGGGGTAGTCTCGGCACATCAGCCGGCAGTTCCCAAAGGGGGTTTCTGTGACCCACCCCGTCACAGTGTTCGAAAGCCAATGGGGTTTCCCTGCACAGGTTCAGATCTTGTTCGTGACACCACTGTGACGGGCTGGATCACAGAGACCGACTCTGAGCCTGTTTTCCCCATCAGCTTGGGATGTCAGTGCCCTGCCTGGTCGCGCCAGACACGCCAGCCTGCTACAAACACAGACCCACGTCTGAACCACGTCTCCCACAAGCTGCAGGCTTAACTGAAAACAGCTTAAGAAGTGCTCCTGTCTCCAGCACTCGGATACCCAACTCCCAATGGGGTCCAAACCCCAAATAAATCCGTTTTACCCTCTATAAAGCTTATACAGGATAAACTCATAAATTGTTCACCCTCTATAACACTGATCGAGAGATATGCACAGCTGTTTGCTTCCCCAGGTATTAATACATACTCTGGGTTAATTAATAAGTAAAAAGTAACAAAAAGTAGGATTTAAGTGGTTCTAAGTAATAACAGACGGAACAAAGTGAATTACCAAGCAAAATAAAATAAAACACGCAAGTCTAAGCCTAATAGAGTAAGAAAGTGATTACAGATGAAATCTCACCCTCAGAAATGTTCCAGTAAGCTTCTTTTACAGACTAGACTCCTTCTAGTCTGGGTCCAGCAATCTACTCACACCCCCTGAGGTTACTGTCCTTTGTTCCAGTTTCTTTCAGGTATCCTTTGGGGGTGGAAAGGCTATCTCTTGAGCCAGCTGAAGACAAAATGGAGGGGTCTCCCAAGGCTTTATATAGTTTCTCCTTGTGGGTCTAAACCCCTCCCTCCCCCTGTGTAGAATCCCCTCTACAAGATGGAGTTTTGGAGTCACATGTCCAAGTCACCTGTTCATGCATGACTCAGTTCTCTACAGGAACGTTCCCAGGAGAGCTCAGATGTGGATTGGTGTCTCTCAAGGTCCGTTGTTCGCCAAGTACTTCCATTTACCTGAATAATCCCCTCACGCTATGTTGACCAGATCTGCCTTAGGTGCTTCCTACTGTGACGAAGTGGGACTGTTCTTAATGTTTCCTCTGAATAGTGGGGGGGTGCCTCAGTTTCCCCTAGGCGGTTCTTAAGTATCTAGGGGGTGGGGTAAGGGTGTATGATCATTGCAGAGCCCTAGAGGGCAGGTGTGTGCAGGGGTCTGGACACAGAGAATGGCCGACACCCTGTTTCCTGGCAACTAATGGCCTGGGCCCTTCCCCCCTGCAAGGTGAGAGCTGAAGGGTTGGAGAACAAAGGAATCAGGTGACCACCTGGCCCGGGGAAAGGAACAAAGCCCAGAGGAGGAGGGGCTGGAGGGGGTTTTCAGTTTGGGGCTGGCTGGGACATGGAGTGAAGTGCAGACGTGGTTGTCTGGCTCACTGCCCCCCAAAATGGACCCAGCTGAGGGGTCCCGTTCTCTGCACCTGCAAGCTCTGTGTTAGACCATGTTCCTGTCGTCTAATAAACCCTCTGTTTTACTGGCTGGTTGAGAGTCACATCTGACTGCGAAGTTGGGGTGCAGGACCCTCTGGCTTCCCCAGGAGCCCCGCCTGAGCGGACTCGCTGGGGGGAAGCGCACGGAGGGGCAGAGGATGCTGAATGCTCCGAGGTCAGACCCAGGAAGGTGGAAGCTGTGTGAGCTGTGTGTCCTGAAGACAGGCTGCTCACAGAAAGGCGACTGCCCCAGAGTCCTGACTGGCTTCATGGGGAGCAGTTCCAGAGCATCGCCCAGGGACTCCGTGACACCTACAGCAAACACTTTACATAGAAGCACAGAGCCAACACTCATAACTTCAGATATAAACATGGTCCATGCATACCAATAGGATGAAGACTTCAGTAGAACATAACCTGTGCAAAGGTGTGTTACATGGCATATGTAGCGTAAAACAGATTCCAGTTATGTCATATTTACACTCATAAACATATTTCTATAAAGCATTATGGGGTGCAACGTCACATCTCCCTCCCTCCCTGTACCTCCATCCCAGTATATCTGTCCCTCCCCAGACCTCCACATGCTCCCGTCTCTCTCTTCGCCCCCTCCATCCCAGCCTGTCCCTCCCCCGGCTCCCCTCCCCGGGCCCCGCTCACCGCGCAGCCATCGGTGAGGGCCGTGATGTAGGGGCTGGTGTCGTAGCTCATGTCCTCCTCGTTGGCGCCCCGGAGGCGGAGGGCACGCTGGTGGCCCCCAGAGGCGGCGCTGCCCCAGCCCACCGAACGCTGGCAGTGGTAGGTGAAGTTCTGCCGGGCGGCCACGCTGAGCAGCCGCAGGAAGGTGAGCTGCACCACGCCCACCGGGCGCCCGTCCGCGTCCACGTAGGAGAACTGGGGGGCAGGGACACGTTAGGGGGAGACGTATGTTGTGGCCACCCCCCCGCACTCCCTGCTCGGGGCAAGGCGCAGGGAGCCCCTGCCTGGGGGGCACTCAGTGGGGATCAGAGTCTGTGTGCTGTGGAGAGGGGCGCCAGAGGCAGGGAGAGAGATGGACAGAGCCCAGGACAGACGGATAGACAGAGCTACAGACGGGTTTCTCTGGTACGGATCTGCCACACCACAGACAGAGGGACTCAGGGCTGGACAGACATTAAACAGGCGACTAGCAGGGCAGACGAGACTCCAGGTGGATCTAGGGACGGGTAGCTTCCAGGACGGGTGGATGGATGGATCAGATAGAGGAGAGCCTGGGGGGACGGGCGGGGAGGTGAGGATCTAGGACTGGGGAGATACACCCTGGGGCCTGGGCACAGAGGGGGATTCCAGCGGGGATGAGGGGTGAGGATCTAGGACTGGGGAGATACACTCTGGGGGTTGGGCCCGGAGGGGGATTCCAGGGGGGATGAATGACAGAGGAGTTTGAAGGCTGGCTGGATGGACAGACGTTAGCTGGAGGGGGGGGTGCGGTCACTGGAGACCCCCCCTGCAGACCCCAGGTGTCAGCAGGGGGTCAGTGTTGGAGCTGCAGGGTACAGGAGGTATCTGCACACACGCAAACGCTGGGCCTGTCTCTGGGGCTCATTCACAGGGGCCAGGGCCGTGTATGGGGGTGCGAGGTGTATTATCAGGGTGCAGGATCCCCGGGACCAGGCCGCCTGTTGGGGTGACCCTGGCGGTGTCACCGAGCCCAGGACACGCCCACCGGCCTCCCAGCCCGGCTCTCACCTTCCTGCCTTCCTGGAACTGGCTGAACCAGCGCGGGGGCTTCTCCTCCTGCCACGCAGACATCTGGACCTGGCAGGGGAGACCCAGAGAGACGGGCTCACGGGGGGCTACACCACGGGGGGCTACACCACGGGGTGCCCCACACGCGTGAGCCTGTCTGGGGGCGAGGCTGGGGCTAAATCCTCCCTTCGGCCAGCCACAGCTGCTCCAGTGCCAAAACCAGACAGCGGCGTCTTGGGGTGGTTATAACAGGAGAGAACCCAGGAGTCCTGGCCCCCAGCCCCTGCCCCCTTGTTCTAACCCACCAGAGCCCACTCTCCTCCCAGAGCTGGGGAGAGAACCCAGGAATCCTGGCTGCCAGTTCCCCCTTCCCCTGAGCTCCCATCACACTCACCACCTGCGTCTCTTTGGTGGGGAAGAGGCAGGTCTCCCCGCCAGCCGAGAAGTCGCAGTGCACCTTGAAGGAGTCCCGGGAGCAGCCCTCGTTGGGGTCGATCCAGTACTCGCCTGGGGGGCAGAGAGGGGGTGTCAATGCACAAAGAATCCCCTTTATTTCCCCCACTGAGCCACCCCAGCACCACGGCCCCCTAGCGCCACCTTGGGGCATCAGGCCAGCTCTGACTGCCAGGGGAGAGCCCCCTGCTGCCCCCTGCCCCACTCCCTGCAGCCCAGCCCCCCCAGTGCTGCCCCGGGGCAATGGGGCCAGCCCTGACTCCCTGGGGAGAGCCCCCTGCTGCCCCCCACCCCGCTCCCTGCAGCCCAGCCCCTCAGTGCCACCCTGGGGCAATGGGACCAGCCCTGTCTGCCTGGGGAGAGCCCCCTGCTGCCCCCCGCCCCGCTGCCTGTAGCCCAGCCCCTAGCGCTGCCCTGGGGCAACGGAGCCAGCCCTGACTGCCAGAGGAGAGCCCCCTGCTCCGCTCCCTGCAGCCCAGCCCCTAGCGCCACCCTGGGGCAATGGGACCAGCCCTGTCTGCCCGGGGAGGGCCCCCTGCTGCCCCTGACCCGCTCCCTGCAAAAAAGGCCCCTAGCACCGCCCCGTCTCCCATCAAGCCCAGCCCGGCGCTCACCGTCGGGCAGGTCAGGGTGGCAGAGCCGCAGGTCCTGGCAGGTGCGGGCCGGGTTGTCCTGGGTGCCCATCGGGTGCTTCATGTTCTCAATTTCCAACTTGAGGGCGTTGAGGGAGCCGAAGATCTCATCCATGCCGCCCGCGTGGCCATGGACCCCGTCCGCCACCATCCCCTCCCCGTCCTCACCCACCAGCTGGCTGGCGTCGATCGACCTCTTGCTCTTCTTGGGCAGCTGGATGGGCAGCGGCTGGATCACCTCCCCGGGGGGGCCCTGCTCCGGCACAGCATCGTCAGTGGGCCAGGGGCCAGGCGTTGGGATGGGGGTGGGCAGGGGCAGGGCAGGGCAGGGACAGTGTGGGGCAGGGAAGGAAGGGGCTGGGGGAAGAGTGGTACAGGAGGGGCAGGGAGGGATGGGGGCAGGGAGGGAAGGTGGTGGGGAGGGTAGAGGGTGGGGTGGGGCAGGAAGGGCAGGGTAAGTAATGGAGCCGGGAAGGGGGATGACGCTGTGAGCAAGGGATGGGGGGGGGCAGGGGGAGTGGCAGAGAGGGATGGGGGTGTGAGGATGTGACGCAGCAGGGAGGGGGGAGTGTTGACCTGGGAATGTGCCCTGGGGATGGGAGACCTGAGAGCCTGTCACCTGAGCCAGGAGGGGGAGGGGGAGGTGACACCTCTGCCCAGGAATGTGAAGAGAGTGAATCCCAGGAAGAGGGGTGCAGGGCCTGGACTCCCCCACACTCCGTGACAACTGGTCGTAGCGGTGGGATGTACTGCACCCCGTGAACGGCGCTTCCTGCAGTAAGTGACTGGGAAGCAGTAAAACGAAGGGGGATTGACGGGGACCAGGCGTGCTGAAGAGTCAGAGAGAGACGGTTTCAGGGGGCGGTTAACCCCTGGGAGTATGTGACCAGAGAGAAGAACTTTTGCAGTAACAGGGCCCCCCGCGGGATCGCAGCGAGTGGTCCCACGGGCGGAGGAGTCTGCAGCTCGACCCTGGCAAAGAGGTGGTGACCTCAAGAAGGACTGGCACACGAGGGGTTTTTCCTGGAAACTGCCCGGCCTGCGAGTGGCCAGCAGGGAGATGTACGCTAAACGCCTGAAGAGAGACCTGGTGGAGCTGTGCAGGCAGAGGGGGCTGCGCATCGGGAGGTCCACCAAGAAACAGCTGATTGCCCAGTTGGAGGAGAGGGATCGCTTGGATGACCCGATCCCTGTCCCTGAGGGAAGCCACCCGGCAGATGCAGCATGGGCCCTGCGGCCTGACCGGGCTGGGAGGGGTCAGACTGCTGCAGAGGACATCCCGAGACCCTTCCTACCGAGGCCTGGGGGAGGGGTTGGGGGAAGCCCAGCGAATACCAAGGGCACCCTGACCCCAGCAGCCAGCAGGGGATCCTCCCGGCGGAGCTCCC
This sequence comes from Caretta caretta, assembly GCF_965140235.1. Classification (NCBI taxonomy): domain Eukaryota; kingdom Metazoa; phylum Chordata; order Testudines; family Cheloniidae; genus Caretta; species Caretta caretta. The sequence goes on from NC_134219.1 coordinate 49,405,171, forward strand.
CATCCCTGGAGCGGAGGCGGCTGGAATGGGAGAGGGAGATGAAAATGAGGGAGCTGGAGGATCATGAAAAACAACGTCAACATGAGCAGGAGGAGAAGGAGCGGGAACGTAGGCATGGGCAGGAGGAGAAGGAGAAACAACGTCAACATGAGCAGGAGGAGAAGGAGAAACAACGTCAACATGAGCGTCAGGAGAAGGAGAGGGAGCGTCAGGAGAAGGAGAAATAAAGACAGCATGAACTGGAGCTGGCCAGGCTGAGGAGCAGTGGGGCGCCGGCTGTGGTGAGTGAGGGGGGACCCAAGACTGCAAGGAGCTTTGATAAGTGCTTCCTGGCCCAGCGGAAGGAGGGGGAGGACATAGATAGCTTCCTGACGGCCTTTGAGAATGCCTGTGAGCTGCACAGGGTTGACCCTGCAGACAGGCTCCAGTTCCTCACCCCCTTACTGGACCCCAAAGCCGTGGAGGTGTACAGCCGGATGACAGGGCCGGAGGCAGGGGACTATGAACTGTTCAAACAGGCCCTGCTCCGTGAGTTTGGGCTGACCCCCGAGATGTACCGGAGAAGGTTCCAGAGTCAGCGTAAAACGTCTGAGGTCACCTACCTACAACTGGTCAACCGGATGCAGGGGTATGCCCGCAAGTGGACAGCTGGGGCCCGAGCTAAAGAGGACCTGCTTGACCTAATCGTACTGGAGCAACTGTATGATCAGTGCCCTTCCGACCTGAGGCTGTGGCTGGTGGACAAAAAGCTCGAGAACCCCCAGCACGCAGGGCAGCTGGCCGACGAGTTTGTGAACAGTCGGTCAGGGGGTAGCCGGGAGGAGTCCCAAAAGAACAGACCCCCCCCGATGCAGAGAGAGAGTCACCAAGGGGCCTCCCAGCGGGGAAATAGGGAGAACCCCCTCCCAAGGGGAACGCCTGGTGTCGGGCCCCTCCGACCCGCTCGAGGGGACCAACGTGACCTGAGCTGCTATCACTGTGGCCAGAGAGGCCACGTACGGTCCCAGTGCCCCGGGCTCAGGGACAAACTGAGCAGACCCAACCTACCCAGGGTTAACTGGGTAGGGACCCAGCTGGACGAGGGGCAGACGACCCAGAAAAGGGGGGCTGCCAGTTTACCACCTGCTCAGGAGGGAAGAGTGCCCCAGGCCAGCTCTGCCAGAGGGCTAGAGGCTCTGGACTCAGGGTGCTCGGTTTACAGGGTGGGCGCGGGGCTGTCCCTCCGGAGAGAGTGCCTTGTTCCCCTGGAGGTGGATGGGAGGAAGGTCAATGGATACTGGGATACGGGCGCGGAGGTGACGCTGGCCTGGCCCGAGGTGGTGGCCCCAGATCGGGTGGTGCCCCCAGATCGGGTGGTGCCCAACACCTACCTGACCCTGACGGGGGTGGGCGGGACCTCATTTAAGGTGCCCGTGGCAAGGGTACACCTGAAATGGGGGGCCAAGGAGGGCCCCAAGGATGTGGGGGTACACCACCATTTGCCCACTGAAGTTTTGATGGGGGGAGACCTAGAGGACTGGCCAAGCAAGCCCCAGACCGCCCTGGTTGTGACCCGTAGCCAGAGCCGGCGAGGGGCACTGCTCCCTGACCTTGGGGAGGATACCACACCGGAGGCGCAGGACCCTTCCCTGGTGGGGAGGGAGCGCCGAGGGGCACGGCTCAGAGCGGCTGAGGCCTCAGACCTGGCCAATGAGGGGGAACCGGGCCCCATCCCTTCCCCAGCCACTGAGTTCCAGGCTGAGTTGAGGAAAGATCCCTCCTTGCGGAAGCTCAGGGACCTGGCCGACCTCAGTGTGGGACGGACCATGAGGAGAGGCTGCCAGGAGAGGTTCCTGTGGGAGAAGGGGTTCCTGTACTGAGAATGGGCTCCCACAAGGGAAGCAGAGTCCTGTGGGATCAGGAGGCAGCTGGGGGTCCCCCAGAAGTATCGCCGCAGGCTCCTGTACCTGGCCCATGACATCCCCCTCGCAGGGCACCAGGGAATCCGGCGCACCCGGCAGAGGTTGCTACAGAACTTTTACTGGCCTGGGGTCTTTACCACGGTCCGGCAGTATTGCCGATCCTGTGACCCCTGTCAGAGCGTGTGGAAGGCCCGGGACAAGGGGAAAGCGGCTTTGAGACCTTTGCCCATCATAGAGGAGCCTTTCCAGAAGGTGGCCATGGACATCGTGGGGCCTCTCAGCAAGACGACCCGGTCGGGGAAGAAATACATTCTGGGGGTGGTAGATTTCGCCACCCGCTACCCCGAGGCAGTGCCCTTAGCTTCCATTGAAGCAGACACCGTGGCAGATGCGCTCCTGACCATTTTCAGCCGAGTGGGGTTCCCCAAGGAAGTCTTGACCGACCAAGGCTCCAACTTCATGTCGGCCCTGCTCTGGTGCTTGTGGGAGAAATGTGGGGTCCGGCACGACTGGGCCTCAGCTTATCACCCCCAGTCCAATGGGCTGGTGGAGAGGTTCAATGGGACGCTAAAGATGATGCTGAAAACCTTTATGAACCAGCACCCGCAGGATTGGGACAAGTACTTACCTCACCTGCTGTTCGCATACAGGGAGGTGCCCCAGGAGTCGACCGGATTTTTGCCTTTCAAACTGTTATATGGAAGGAGGGTGAGGGGCCCCCTGGACCTGATGAGAGACGAGTGGGAGGGGAAGGCCACTCCCGATGGAGAGTCAGTGGTGGAGTATGTCCTGACCTTCCGAGAGAGACTGGCTGAACTCATGGGCCTGGCCAGGGAGAATCTGGCCAGAGCCCAGAGGAAGCAGAAGGTCTGGTATGACCGCACAGCGCGGGCCCGTGCCTACGCCACCGGGGATCAGGTGATGGTTCTTATCCCTGTGAGAAAGAACAAAGTACAGGCCGCCTGGGAGGGCCCTTTCAAGGTCGTCAAGCAGCTCAATGAGGTAAACGATGTGGTGGAGCTGTCGAACCGGGCGCACCACCGCCGGGTGTACCATGTGAATATGATGAAGCCATATTATGCCAGGGGGAATGTGGTGTTGGCCGTGTGTGGACAGTGGGAAGAGCAGGGAGATGACCCTTTAGTAGATCTATTCCCTGGGACCAGAGCTGGTTCCCCCCTGGAAACAATTCCCCTCTTGGATCAGCTAACCCCTGCCCAGCAAGCTGAGGTCAGGGAGGTGCTGCATCCGTACCGCCAGCTGTTTTCCAACCAGCCTGGACGCACTAATCTGACGGTCCACCGGGTGCAAACAGGGTCGCACCCGCCAATAAGATGCTCCCCCTTCCGAGTCACAGGAAAAACTGCTCAGGACCTGGAAAGAGAGGTCCGGGACATGCTGGCTTTTGGGGGTGATCCAGCCATCTGCCAGCCCTTGGGCCTCGCCGGTGGTGCTGGTCCCCAAAAAGGACGGGTCGGTCCGGTTCTGTGTGGACTATCGGAAGCTCAATGCCATCACTGTATCTGATGCCATCACTGAATCTGATGCCTACCCCATGCCCAGGCCTGATGAGCTCCTAGACAAACTGGGAGGAGCTCGGTACCTCACCACCATGGACCTTACAAAGGGCTACTGGCAAGTGCCGCTGGATGCAGATGCCCGGCTGAAATCGGCCTTTATCACCCCTCTGGGGCTCTATGAGTTCCTGACCCTGCCTTTCGGCCTCAAGGGAGCGCCGGCCACCTTCCAGCGCCTGGTGGACCAGCTACTGAGGGGGATGGAGAGTTTTGCCGTGGCGTATATTGATGACATCTGTGTCTTTAGCCAGACCTGGGAGGACCACGTGTCCCAGATTAGACAAGTGCTGGACCGACTCCAGGGGGCTGGGCTGATTGTAAAAGCGGAGAAGTGCAAGGTGAGGATGGCTGAAGTATCCTACCTGGGCCATTGGGTGGGGAGCGGCCGCCTAAAGCCGGAACCAGCCAAGGTGGAGGTGATCAGAGACTGGCCCGCTCCCCACACCAAAAAGCAGGTCCAAGCCTTTATTGGGATGGCAGGATACTACCGAAGATTTGTGCCCCACTTTAGCACCATCGCCACCCCCATCACGGAGCTATGCCAGAAGGGGAAGCCAGACAAGGTGGTCTGGACTGAGCAGTGCCAGGAGGCTTTCCGGGCGCTGAAGGAGGCTCTGGTCAGTGGCCCAGTTCTGGCGAACCCGGACTTTGACAAGGCCTTTGTGGTGTTCACCGACGCCTCCGACACGGGACTGGGGGCGGTGTTAATGCAGGAGGATGAAAAGGGGGAGAGACACCCCATCGTGTACCTGAGCAAGAAGTTGCTACCCCGGGAGCAACACTACGCGGCCATCGAGAAGGAGTGCCTGGCCATGGTGTGGGCCCTCAAGAAACTAGAGCCCTATCTCTTCGGGCGACACTTCACCGTCTACACCGACCCCTCTCCCCTGACCTGGCTGCACCAGATGAAAGGAGCCAACGCCAAGCTCCTGAGATGGAGCCTGCTCCTACAGGATTACGACATGGACATGGTCCACGTGAAGGGAAGTGCCAACCTGATAGCGGATGCGCTGTCCCGGAGAGGGGGCCCCGAACTTCCCCAGATCACTGGTCAGCGTGACCCCGCTCAGTTCAGTCTCGAAGGGGGGAGAGATGTGAGGATGACGCAGCAGGGAGCGGGGAGTGTTGACCTGGGAATGTGCCCTGGGGATGGGAGACCTGAGAGCCTGTCACCTGAGCCAGGAGGGGGAGGGGGAGGTGACACCTCTGCCCAGGAATGTGAAGAGAGGCCACAGAAGGGAACCTGCTGGGTGGGTTTAGTTTCAGTTTGGGGCTGGGTGGAGGAACACAGGGAACCCCAGGGCTGGGGTCTAAGCTCCCTGCTCCCCCAGAAGAACTTGACTGAGGGGTCCTGGGTGTACCCACAAGCTCTGTTGTGGACTGTGTTCCTGTTGTCCAATAAACCTTCTGTTTTACTGGCTGGCTGAGAGTCTCAGTGAATCCCAGGAAGAGGGGTGCAGGGCCTGGACTCCCCCACACTCCGTGACAGGGGGGCAGGGCAGGGCAGGGGGCAGGGTAAGTAACCGAGCCAGCAAGGGGCACGGCGCTGTGAGCGAGGGATGGGCGGGGACCAGGGGGAGCAGACAGAGCACAGGGAACAGACGGTGTGAGGCAGCAGGTCAAAGGGAAGCAGGGGGGGAGTGGGGGGTGTCACTCACCGGGTGTCCAGGGGGGCCGGGGACACCTCGCTCGCCCTTGGGGCCGGCTTGTCCCTGGCGGGGAGAAAACAGAGACGTCAGCTGGCTGCAGGGCTGACGGGGGCAGGGGGAAGGGCACCCCCTGCTGGGGCACCAGGGACAGCGCTTACCGTGGCTCCCTTCGCACCCTTGGGACCGGCTGGGCCCTGTAAAGCAATGACAGGACAATCAGAGACACGGGGGGCTGGGAGTGGGGGGCGCTGTCAGCCCTCAGGCAGGGGGAGGGGCGGTGTGACAGGATCGCCCTCTATTCACACCCCACTGTAATGCACCTAGTGAGGTCCCTTTGCACACCAGTGACTGGCTGGTCCGTGAGCTCACGGGGCCCCATGCAGCCATGTCGTACGCACGTCACAGACAGGCTGCAGTCACGACTGACAGGTCTGGGGCGGCGACAAGGACAAGGGCTCGCGTCCAACCCGGCGCCGTCCGAGCTTATGGGCCAGCACCTAGCAAGCGGCTGTGCTCTGGCACGGACGGGGCAGGAACAACCAGGGCTGAGGCCAGGTCTACACTGCAGACTGTATCGGTGTAACCACATTGCTCAGGGCTGTGAATAATCCACCCCTGAGTGAGGCAGTTACACCGACCTGCCCCCGTGTGGCCAGCTCTGTCCTGGGAGAGCTTCGCCCGCCAACACAGCACCGGCCCCTCGGGGAGGTGGATTAACTCCACCGATGGGAGAGCTCCCAAGTGTCGACGTGCCCTGAGCTCAGCTCACCCGTCCCACCGATTCCATGTCCCCTCACTCGGGGGACAGAGCATTATCTAGGGGTCCCCACGGGAGCGCGCATGTCACAGGGGCTGAGCTATCCAAGGGGGGCGAACATCCTATGCTCTCACTCCCTGCCCAGCTCTTTCACCTTTGAGGACACAAGAAACCAGCCGTCGGCCCCTGGGATAGACCCCGACCTGGTGCTTGGCCAGCAGTGGTTAGAGACCACGCCCAGCCTGTTAGGGTTCGATCTGGGCAGCATTTTATCTTTATTCTCCTGTGACCATCTGACCTCGACACCTTGTCACCAGGACTCACTGACCACCTGCCGCTCTGTAGTGAACAAAGCTTCTTCTATTGTTTATTGACCCTAATCCTGGGCTGCGAGCTGTGTGGGTAATGCCATCTGTGGGGCTACCGGCTACATGAAATCCCCTATCGGGCCTGTCCAGGAGAGGGCTGGCAGTGCAGAACACATGGCCTGGGGTGCAGACCGGGGCGGGAGCGGGCTGGGGTCACCCTGCAGCACTAACCCAGGCTGGTGGGGCCAGGCGTGACCTGGGCGTGGCTGGCAGTGCAGAACACACGGCCTGGGGGGCAGACCGGGGTGGGGAGCAGGCTGGGGTCACCCTGCAGCACTAACCCAGGCTGGTGGGGCCGGGCATGACCTGGGCATGGTTGGCAGGCGGTGACTGTATCCAAATCTCGGGGTGGGACCTGCATGTGGCTGGATAGTGCAGAACACACGGTCTGGGGGGCAAGCCGAGGCGGGGAACGGGCTGGGGTCACCCTGCAGCACTAACCCAGGCCGGTGGGGGCCGGGTGTGGCCTGCGAATGGCTAGCAGGTGGTGGCTGTACCCAGCCCTCGGGGGGAACATGCATGCTGGGGGCTAGTTGTGGGGGGTCCAGGCTGGGAGCTCCAACAGCAAGGCACCGTAGGGCACCCCAGGATACCGGGCAGCCGATGACAAAGCCCCTGCCCTAGTCTGGAGTGCACCCCGTAGTGTCACGGGCATGTTACAGGGGATGCCCAGACACAAGGGTAAGGGGCAGGTGACAAAACGGGGCCCATTACAGGTGATGCTCAGACAGGGGGGCCATGGGGTGAGGCCCAGACCCACAAGTGGCACAGGGGAAGGTCAAAGGTCACTCACAGGAAGGCCCGGGGGCCCGGCAGGTCCGATGGGGCCGGTAGCACCAGGGATCCCCTGCAGGGACGAGAACAGAGAGCAAAATTAGCGCAAGAACAGAAGCACCCCAATTAACCCCTCACAGCCCAGACTTCACAGGGGCTCCCACGCTCACCCCCCGTCTGCCCTGGGTCCAACACAGCCTCCTCCCTGGGCAGCCCTGCTCACCACACCCACCCTCAGAGCAATGATTAGAACCCAGGAGTCCTGGTTCCCATCCCCTCTGCTCTAACCCACCAGACCCCCCACTCTTCTCCCAGAGCCAGGGATAGAACCCAGGAGTCCTGGCTCCCAGCCCCCCCTGCTCTAACCCACTAGACCCCACTCCCCTCATAGAGCTGGGGAGAGAACCCAGGAATCCTGGCTCCTGGCCCCCCAAGCTCCCACTGCTCCCCACATGGCAGGGGTCTCTGGCAGGGGGTCTGGCAGTGGAGAACTCCCCCCCACCCCAATACTCACAGTCTCTCCTTTTGACCCCAGGGAGCCCTGCGGGCCAGGCAGGCCCCGGTCTCCTTTCTCTCCCTGCTCGCCTGGAGGCCCGATCAGACCGATCAGACCAGGATGGCCCTGGGGAAAGACAGACAGTGGTCACTGCAGGACAGACAGATGGGGGAAGGCATCGAGGGCTGTGTGTGGGACAGCCTGGGCGTGTTGATACGGACAGTGTGTGGGGAGGGGTCTGTGCGGGGTCTCTGTCCCGGGCTCTCACACACCCTTGTGCAGGCTGTGGGATGTGCACCCCAGGGATACTCGCACGCTGTTGTGCTGATGTGCCTCGTTCACACAGGCTTGTGTATCGCTTGTGCCACACTCGTGATGTGCGTGTCGTGGGCGTTCCTGACTCTCGCTGCGTTCACCGGCACTGTGCACCACGTGTGCGCTGGCATGTTCCCGGGCGCTGCGTGGCGTGGGCTGGTGTCACGTGGCACACGCTGGTGCACACGGGTGCACGGGGCGTGTATCATTCCCCCCCACCCGCTGGTGTATTGTGCGTTCACACACAGGCTGTGTGCCCCCCGTGTGCTCCCCGCTCACCTTCTCTCCTTTGGCTCCGGAGTCCCCTTTGAGGCCGGGCAGCCCCGGGGGGCCCTGCAGGGAGACACAAGCCGACCGGTTAGCCGGGGAGGAGAGGGGGCTCCCCAGCTGGGGATGCTGTCACAGGGGAGGGCAGAGTCACACTCACCACAGGTCCCGGGGGGCCCGCCTGGCCCGTCGCACCCGGCTTGCCTTGTTCTCCCTGCGGAGGATGGAGAGAAGAGGTTAGAGCTAAACGCTGCCCTGACCATGCCCCAGGGTTGCCCCCCACAGCCCAGCCCCAGAGGCCCCACCCTGCTCTGGGACTCCCGGCCTGGAGGCAGGGGTCCTGCACCCCACCCTTCTGGGGCTCCCCAGTCGGAGGCAGTGGGTCTCATGCGCTGACTGCCCTGGACAGGCCTGCAGTGGGGAAAGCTCCACTCTCAGCCCATTGGCATCGGGGGAGGGCAGTTCTGGATTTACAGCGGGAGGGGGGGGCAGCTGAGACCAGCCCCTGTGTGTCTGGGGCTCAGGGATCCATCAGCAGGCCGGGAAATACAAGCATGGATTGCGGAGCTGGGGTCAGACCCCCCCCTCCCAGAGCCGGGATAGAACCTAGGAGTCCTGGCTCCCCATTCTAACCACCAGCCCCCACTCCCCTCCCAGAGCCGGGGATAGAACCCAGGAATCCTGGCTCCCAGCCCCCCCCGCTCTAACCCACCAGCCCCCACGCCCCTCCCATTGCTGGGGATAGAACCCAGGAGTCCTGCTGGCATGCAGCTGGCTGTCACTTACCACTGAGCCAGGGATGCCTCTCAGCCCATCAGGCCCCTGCTTGCCGGCCGGTCCCTGGGGCCCCACAGGGCCAGTCTTGCCAGGAGGTCCCACGGCACCTGGCTCGCCCTGGGGGACAGAGGGGCAGGGTGAGCTCGGGGATGGGCGACAGGTTCACAGCTGTGGCGGGGGTTCCTTGGCATCACCCACCTCGTTGGGGTCAGCGACCATCCTGGGGCTCCCCATCACACCGACCCCAGTGCACCGTGGGACAGGAGCCCTTGGCGTGGCTGGGCCGCGGCCTGGCTGGCTGTACTGGGAGCTCCCAGCCTGGGCCCTGGGCCTAGGGACAGACCCCGCTGCACCTCGTCTCTGGGGAGCTCCGAGCTGGGTCTGACCCCAGGGGATCCGGGACCCAACACCTCCCCAGCAGAGACCCCACCTGGGGGAAGAGCCCACGGAGCCTGGTTCACTTACCTTAGTGCCCTTCTCACCCTGACGCCCCTCGGGACCCGGGGAGCCTGCGGGGCCCTGCGGAGAGAGGAGACGGGGGGTGAACAAGGGAATGGGGCACGGGCCTGTCCCCTCTAGGGGGCGCCGGTTCCCATCCAGCCCCAGGGCAGGGACTGGCTGGCTCAGGGGGCAGGGAATGGGGCACGGGGCCTTTCCCCCTCTACGGGGTGATGGCTCAGACCCGGCCTCAGGGCAGGGACTGGCTGGCTCAGGGGGTGGGGAATGGGGCACGGGGCCTGTCCCCTCTAGGGGGCGCCGGTTCCCATCCAGCCCCAGGGCAGGGACTGGCTGGCTAAGGGGGCAGGGAATGGGGCACGGGGCCTTTCCCCCTCTACGGGGTAATGACTCAGACCCGGCCTCAGGGCAGGGACTGGCTGGCTCAGGGGGTGGGGAATGGGGCACGGGGCCTTTCCCCCTCTAGGGGGCGCTGGCTCAGACCCGGCCCCAGGGCAGGGACTGGCTGACTCAGGGGGCAGGGAATGGGGCACGGGGCCTGTCCCCTCTAGGGGGCGCCGGTTCCCATCCAGCCCCAGGGCAGGGACTGGCTGGCTCAAGGGGGGCAGGGAATGGGACACGGGGCCTTTCCCCTCTATGGGGCACTGGCTCAGACCCGGCCCCAGGGCAGGGACCGGCTGGTTCGGTGTGGGGCGGGAGGGGTCCCTAGAGCTAAGAGGTTTCCCTGGCATTAGCTGCCGCACTCTGGGCTGGGCGTTTCGCTTGCTGCCTGGGACGGGAAGGAATTTCCTGTCCTCGGTGCCAGAGGCGGCTTCACAAATCCCAGCCCCACCCTCCCCGCAATGAGATTCCCAGGGAGCCGGATTTATGTGCGCTTGCGTGTGTCTGCTGACCCCTGCGGGCGGGGTCACTGTGGCTGCAGAGGGGGTGGGTGCCCGGAGTGCGGGGGGGGTCTCTGTAGGTGCAGGGGATTTTGTCCTGTGCCGGTCAGAGTCCCTATCACACAGTGGCTGGGACAGCAGGACGCCTCTGCCCTGCTCCTGGGGGACGGCAAGAGGAGAGGGGTGACCTGGGCAGGGCAGGGGGGCCCAGACAGTCCCATCACTTACCCTCTTCCCTGGAGGGCCTGGGGGGCCATTCTCTCCTGTCGGGCCTGGCGAGCCCTAGAGAGAGAGAGAGAGAGAGAGAGAGAGAGAGAGAGCGCTGGAGTTAGGAGAACCAATCTCATCCAGAACATCACAGAGAGTGGAACCCGGAGAGGAGGGGAATCTGATCCAGAACATGAGGGAAAGGAGAACCCAGGGATGGGGGGGGGGGTCTGATCCAGAACAGGGGAACCCAGAGCAGGCTGGGGGCAGATACAATCAGAGAGGGGGATCCGGAACATCGGAGGCGGGTTCCAATCCAGAACATCAGAGGGGCCAATCAGGAAAGTCGGAAAGAAAGGAATCCAGAGAGGGACCCGATCTGGAAATTGGGGGGGCGCGCGGAGTCTGATCAGACTGTTGGGGGGACTCGGAGGGGCACAGATCCCATCCGGAGCGCTGGGGACACAGGTGCGGTGTCCAGTCCAAATGTCAGGGGAGATCCACTCCAAACCGTCGGGGGGGGGACCCCATCAGGGCCCTGCTCCAGAGCCCTGGTCACTCACCAGCTGCCCGGGTTCCCCATCCTCGCCTCGCTCGCCCTTTGCCCCGTCCTGGCCCTGGAGGGGGAAAACAAGCCCTGAGTCAGCAGGAGGCCTCAGCAGGGACCCCAAACCCCAGCTGGAGGGCCCCAAACCCTGCTGCATTCCCCCTGGATCCCCACCCGACCTCCGAGCACCTCCCCTGCCCCCAGACTGCAGGGACCTGGAGGACAATGCATGGGGCTGATACTTACCCTGGGGCCCATTTCACCTACGGGGCCCGGATCCCCTGGGAAACCAACAGGACCCTGGAAGAGACAGGAATTAATTAGCCTGAGCCACCTCCTCCTACAGCCAGGCACAGAACCTAGGAATCCTGGTTCCCAACATCCCGACCCGATCTAACCACTAGACCCCACTCCCCTCCCAGAGCTGGGATAGAACCCAGGAGTCCTGGCTCCCCCTCCTCCGGTCTCTGCGCCGCGTCACTCACAGGGTTCCCCTTGGGCCCGTCGTCTCCAGGGGGCCCTTTCCCTCCAGGGGGTCCAGCTGCACCGGCGGCTCCCGTTTCTCCTTTCTCCCCTCGCTCTCCTCGCGGGCCCTGGGAAGGAGACAGAGCATGCAGGGGGGTATCAGTCAGTGTGGGGTTCGTGAGGAGGGGGAGGATGAGGGGAGTAGCCTGGCTGAGGGCAGAGCTCTGGGGGTCAGCTCTAGGGGAGGGGTCCCAGTCCCAGTGTCCCTTGGGGAGATCCCCCATGTGTGCGGGGGAAGGAGTCTCTTCTGTGGGGGCCTGTCAGGGGGGAGGGGTCCTGGCCCCAGTGTCTCTGGGGTGGGGTCCACAGCCAGGAAGCGGGGAGCACTCCAGACTTGGGGGGGTTCCTGTTGGAAGAAAGGGGCTCTGGGGTGGTCCTCACTGGGTGGGGGAAAGGCCAGGCCCGGCCCCGGGTCTCCCCCCGCAAGGCATGGGGACAGATGGGCCCTGAGGGGCCTTTGGCTAGGGGGAGCAGTGCTCTGGGGGCCCCTGACAGGAGACACCCCCCAAGAAGGGGTCCCTGGCTGGAGGCTGACAGCTCTGGGTGGGCCTTAATAAGGAAGAGACAAATGTGGGGAGCTGGCCACTGATTCCCATAGCAGGCAGGGCCCCAGTACAGGGGATGAAGAAGAGCTCGGGGGGCTCCTTGGTGGGGGACGCAGCGAGGCCATCCCATGGGATAGGGGCTGGGCAGCCAGGTGTGGGCGAGGACCCGGGGGAGCCCCAGGGGGGTAGGAGAGGGACAAATGGGGGGAGGGGATTTCCAGGGGGTTAGTGGCCGTGCTGCCAGGTAGGATGTGCGAGGGAGCAGGAGCAGGGGGACCCGAAGACTCACCTTGACTCCTGGCTCCCCGGGGATGCCGGGGGCCCCCGACTCGCCAGGCTCACCCTGAAATGAGAGAGACATCAGCGCTCACGCTCCGACCGGTCCCCCTCTGGATGGTCCCAGGAGCCACAGCGCAGCAGCAGCCGACAGGCCCTGTGTCACTAGATCCCACTCCCCTCCCCTCCCCGAGCTGGGACAGAACCCAGGAGTCCTGCTCCAGCCCCACATTCCCATGGGCGAGTGGTGGTGGGTCCCTTTGACTCCTGCAGTCTGTGACTCTGAGTCCCTCCATGCGTCCCCTCCCTTCACGGGCTATGGGGAGAACAGGGTCACCTGCACTGCCCTCTGCATGCTCTGCACAAGGACAGTGACTCATCCAGTCTCAGGCTGCAGGGCGGCAGGGTCAGGAGGGGATTTGCTCCCCGAGACTCAATTGGCCAGCTGTCTCTGGGGCTTTTCCTCGGAAGCATCCGGGCTTGGCCCAGCTGGAGACGGGGCACCACACAGTGGGGGCTGGTGCTCTGAACGGCTCCAGAGACACCTCTGTCTGGCTGCTGAGTCTGGCTCACATGCTGCGGGTCCCCAGATTGGGGGCAGGGAAGGAATCTCCCCCAGGACAGACAGGCAGGGCCCTTGGGGGGTTTCCCTTTCCCCTGCAGCGCGGGGTATGGGTCACCGGCTGGGCTCAGCGGATCAGGTCCCTGCCATCACAGGGGTGTCGGCCCTTGGGGCCCCTGGGGCCCTCCTGGGCTCAGCTGTCGCGTCCCCAGGCTTGGTCCCCTGGAAGCTGACAGGCGTCAGTCCAGCCAAGTCGCGGGGCTGAGCACAGGGTGACAGGGAGAGATTCTCTGCCCGCTTCTGTCCAGGGGCCAGGCTGGAGAGAATGGGCCCTTCACTCCATGAAATCTACCAGCCCCCACTGCCCCTCCACACACCCCCAGGGCTGGGAGAGAACCCAGGTGTCCTGCCACCACCTACCTTCTCTCCAGGGGGGCCCAGGTTGCCAATGCCTCCAGGGCCGCCTTGGGGTCCCTGCAGGGGGAGAGAGCAGAGCTGGTTACCTCCGGGGATGCCCTGGGCAGAGCTGACAGGGGTGGGGGGCGGGGGTGGCACTTACGTCGGCTCCGGAGGGTCCGGCTGGGCCACGCGGCCCCGGTGGTCCTGGGGGGCCCTGTGGGGAGAAAGAACAAGGTGAGGGGAGCTCTGGGACATTCCCACCTGGAGGGGGAACTGGGAATGGGGAGCAGCCAGGGTCACTTACCATGGGGCCCACGTCACCTGTCTCGCCCTTTTCCCCCGCCGGGCCCGGCAGACCCTAAGGAGAGACAGAGAGCGTCAGTGCGGGGCACATCTGGACTGGGGGGAGAGGGCAGATCAAGAGGCACATCTGGATTGAGGGAGATGGCGGAAGCAGGCAGCACATCTAGATTTGGGATGAAGAGGGTTCTAGACCTAGGACACATCTGGATCTGGAGGATGGGGGGGAGAGATGGAGGGACACATCTGGATTCAGGATGGGATGGTGGTCCAGAGGGAGGGACACATCTGGATCCAGGTAGGTGGGGAGGAGGGCACACAGGGATAGCTTCCCCCACCTCCCAGAATAGCTGGCTTGGGGGTGGGACCCAGCAACAACTGGCCAGTGGTCGCACCTTCATGCTGCCCAGCAGTTTGGGACAGGAAGTGAAGGGGAATCCTGTCCCCAGCTAGAACTGCACCATGGGACAGGTGTTACTTAGGGAGGACGGACTGTGTGGCTAGGGCTGGGGCCATGGCTAGGTAGCGGGGCTCGGGTCGGGTCTGGGTCCAGGGGAGAGGACGGAGACAGGGGGAAGGTATGGAGCACGGGGGTGGGGCCAGGTGCAGGGGCAGGGCCAGGGCACCGGAGTGGCTCAATGGGGGACAGAGGGTGCAACCCTGCAAGGCCAGTGACAGGCCCCACTCACCTGCAGCCCGATGGGGCCAGGCGGCCCGTTGAATCCGCGGGTTCCTTCGTCGCCCTTCGCCCCAAAGTGGCCCTGGGGGCCCCGAGCGCCCGGCTCCCCGTCAGCCCCCTCGACACAGACACGAGAAAGAGTGAGACAGGCTGCGAGTGGCCCCAGGGAGACGGGACTCACTGAGTGGGCAGGGGAGTTGGGGGAGGTCTCGTCGCTGTGGGAGCAGCGGGAAACTCTGCCACCACCGTTCCCCATTGACGGGACCCCCTGGAATCCCACCCACACTCCATCAGTGCGATGTGGGGCCCCTGTGCCATCAGGAACCAAGCACCTCACCCCATGGCATGAGTGAGGGGCTGGGACACTGCGCTGCCAGGAGACAGGGACCCTCTGCCAAGCACGGAGCAGACCGGGCTCCATCACCCTCAGCTACGCACCCCCAGCCAGGGAGCCAACCAGGCTCCATCACCCAGGCCCTGCACAGACCCAACCCAGCTCCCTCATCCAGCTTGGCAAACAGCAGACCCGGCTCCATCACCCTCAGCTCTGTCCCCCAGCCCAGCATGGAGCCAACCTGGCTCCATCCCCCTGCCCTGAACGGGGCTAACCTAGCTCCATCCCCTTGACCTGCATGGAGCCAACTCAGCTCCAACCTCATCAGCTCCACGCCCTGCCCTGCATGGAGCCAGCCAGCTCCATCCCCATCAGCTCCACGCCCTGCCCTGCACAGAGCCAGCCAGCTCCAACCTCATCAGCTCCACGCCCTGCCCTGCATGGAGCCAGCCAGCTCCATCCCCATCAGCTCCACGCCCTGCCCTGCATGGAGCCAGCCAGCTCCATCCCCATCAGCTCCACGCCCTGCCCTGCATGGAGCCAACTCAGCTCCGTCGTCCCGCCCTGCCCAGAGCTGGCACAGCCCCTTGCTACCAGCTGCAGAAGGCTATCTGAGGGGTGCAAGGTACTTACAGTTGCTCCAGGCTGCCCGACTGGGCCCATGGGACCTGGGGGGCCTGGGGGACCCTGGAAGGAAGAAGACGGGGGTCAGTGGTGCTGAGACACAGAGATATCCCGGGCAGGAAGGGGGGGGGGATCAGCCCCTGTCTCGGGTCAGGGGAGCTCCAAGCTCATACTCACGTGCTCTCCCTTGTTGCCTTTGCCACCCTTCTGGCCCGGCTCACCCACCTCGCCCTGCGGAGAGAGGAGAAGGGGGGTTTAGCCCATTGCCGCATGCAGGGTCAGGACACAGACACAGACAGGGCCTTACCTTATCGCCATCCTCACCAGCACCCCCCGGGGGCCCTGCTGGGCCAGGCAGCCCAACGGGACCCTGGACTCCGTCACGGCCAGCGGGGCCTATGGGACCTTTCTCACCCTAGGGAGAAACAGAGTGGAGTGAGGTGCACAGAACCCAGGAGTCCTGGCTCCAACCCATCCCCCATTGTAACCCACCTGACCCCATTCCCCTCCCAGTACTGGGAACAGAACCCAGGAGTCCTGGCTCCCCGCTCTCCTGCTCTAACCCACTAGGCCCCACTCCCTTCCCAGAGCCAGGATAGAATCCAGGAGTCCTGGCTCCCAGGCCCCCCTGCTCTAATCACGACACCCCACTCCCCTTCCAGAGCTGGGATAGAACCCAGGAGTCCTGGCTCCCATCCCCCCCTGCATCCGACTAAGCCCCACTCCCCCCATGCCCTCTGTGCCCCCTACTCACAGGAACTCCTTTCTCTCCAGCGGGGCCTGGGGGCCCTTGAGGGCCCGGTCTGCCTGGGGGTCCGATGGGGCCGCCCTGTCCAGGGCCACCTCTCTCTCCGGGCGAGCCCTGGGGGAAGAGAGAGGAGGAGTCACTTGCTGCCCCCCACAGCAGGGTCCCCCCAACACACATTGCGGGGACCGGGATCAGGGGTGAGGGAGGGGGCGGATCAGGGGGGTTAGAGGTAGGAGGTTAGGGAGGAGAGGGGCTGATGGGGGAGTGAGGAAAGGGAGGTCAGAGAAGGGTTGGGGAGGTGGGGGCCTAGGGGAATAGTTGGGGGGAAGGAGTTGAGGGAGGGGCTGGTGCGAGGGTCCCCACATCATACTCACTGCGGGTCCTGGGGGTCCGGCCGGCCCCTCATTCCCTTTCAGCCCCGTGCCGCCCTGCGGGAGAGAAGCACAGGTCAGGGCCTGCTGGCACCGGGGACGGGCGGGGGGCATTTGAGCGGGGGGGCCGGGTACTCACCGGGGTGCCAGGCAGCCCCCGCTCACCGGGGAAACCGCGCAGTCCAGCCGGGCCGTCTTTCCCGAGGGCTCCCGGGGGGCCAGGGTCTCCCTGCGCCGGGGGAAGGAGAAGGAGGATTAGGTGGGTCCCCCTCCCTGCTCTCTGCAGCACAGCGCCCCCTAGCACCGCACTGGAGCATCACAGCTCCTTACCTTGGTTCCTTCTTTCCCAGAGGGTCCTGGCAAGCCCTGCTCTCCCGGGGGTCCAGGGGGGCCTGGGTGACCTCTCTCCCCCATCGGACCAGACTCCCCAGAAGCGCCCTAGTGCGGGGGGAGACAAGAAACAGTGTGAGACCTTCAGGGAATGGGCCAGACCCTTCGACCCCTGCCTCTTCCACCACCAGGGGGAGCTGCTGAGTAACTGCACCCTATGGGCACAGCCTCTCCCAGCCCACCTGGAAACCCCCACCACCCGACTTCTTACCTGAGGTCCCACCACCCCCGGGGGGCCGGGGGGGCCCGTCTTGCCTTGGAAACCCTGAAAGACAGAGAGAGATGGGGGCATTAGCACGAGCCGCGGCAGATGGCTCTGCCCCCCACCTCCCAAGTGTAAGTGGAGAGTCACACAGGAGTGAGCGAGGAGCAACACAGGAAAGTGTGAGGAGTAACAATGGTGAATCCAGAGTGTAATGTGAATTTATGAGCAGTAATGTGGGGGTAACCAGAGACTAACATTGGAGTATGTGAGGAGTAATGCAGTGTAATACATCAGTGTACAAGGATTAAAATGGGAATACCGAGAGTTACATGGGCATAAGAAAGGAGTAAAGTGGGAGTAACCAAGAGTAACAGCGGAGTGAACAGAGAGCAATGTGGGAGTAACCAGAGTGCAACGCAGGAGTGAGAGAGGAATAATACAGGAGTATCCAGAGAGTAACATGTGAGCAACCAGAATGCAAAGCGGGAGTGAAAGAGGAGTAACAGGAGTATCCAAAGCGTAACATAGAAGCATGTGAAGGGTAACACAGGAGTATCCAGAGAGTAATGGAGTAATTTGGGGTAACGTGGGAGTAACCAGAGAGTAACGCCAGAGTATGTGAGGTGTAATATGAGAGTAACATGAGAGTAATCAGAGAGTAACATGGTAGTAAGAAAGGAGGAACAGGGGGAATAATCAGAAAGTAACAAGGTACTATGTGAGGAGTAATGAGGAAGTTTCCAGAAGTAGCCTGGAGTTACTTAGGTGTAACCCAGGAGGAACCAGAGTGTAACACGGGAGGAACCACAGAGCAACACAGGGGTAAGAGAAAAGTATCCAAAGCCCAACAGTTCAGTAACAGAGACACATACGACTTCTCCTCGCTGACCGGGATGCCCGGGAAGCCCGTCCTTGCCAGGGGGGCCCTGTGGGGAGGAAAAAGGAGAGGTCAGTGGGACAGGGGGAGATCGCAGGGGGAGGGAACTGGGGAGCAGTCAGGAGGGCAGGGGAGCCAGCTGGGGGGCCAGGGAGCAGGCGGGTGGGAATGGCAGTGGGAGAGAGCTGGGATGCAGGCAGGAAGGCTGGAAAGCAGGTGAGAGGGGGCTGAGAAGCCAGCAAGGAGGCTAGAGAGCAGGTGTGGGGTAGCTTGGATGCAGGGGGAGGGGGCTGAGGAGCCGGCAAGGGGCTGGGGGCAGGCAGAGGGGCAGGGGAGCCAGTAGGTAGGGTATGTTACTCACCGGTGGTCCTTTGGGTCCGGGGAAGCCGTTTGGCCCCTGGGGGCCCGGGAGTCCCTGTGGAGAGCAGAGCGGAGGTTAGGGGGGCTGGGGGGGCAGGAAGAACAATGCCTGGCCCCACGGACACCAGCTGGAGGCCAGCACGGCCAGGTGCAGGCGTCACGAGCAGGGGCCAGGCCAGTGTTGTACCAGGAGGCCAACTGCACAAAGCCAGCCGTGTCGCATGGCAGTGACCCGTCCCTTGCACCAGGGACCTACTGAGGCTGCTGTGCACCGTGCCGGGCCCAGCAGCCGTGACTGGGGCCGTGCAAGCATTGCACTGCCGTGACCTGCCCCTCACACCAACAAATCTGGAGCCGGCTCACGGAGAGGCTGAACAGTGATAGCGACATTTGGACAGGGCAGGCTGAATGAGGCCTGGCGGTGGTGAGCAGAGGCCTACTGCGAGTGTTGCACTAATGTGACCCATGCCTGGCACACCTGTCGCACAGGGCCCTGGAGAGGTGAACAGGCATGGGCACAAGGCAGGGGAGGCTGCACGAGGCCCAGCAGTGGTGTTCCAGGCCCAGCTGGTGCAGCGAAGGGTGGTGCCCAGTGCCCAGGGCTCTTTGCACACCCAGGTCCCCCCCATGCCACGCTCACACTCACCCTTTCCCCTGGAGGGCCGTGGGGGCCGTCACCGCCAGAGGTGCCCTGCAGGGGGAGACAAATGTGAGGGGCAACCGGAAGCATGTCCCCTTCCAACACACACTGACACGTGTGCACAAATGTGTACATTCATCCCTGTGCATGTACACACGCCCATTTTCACACACACACACACACAGATGCACAGAGACAGACACACAGGGACACGCATACATACGGGGACACACACGGACACACACACAGGGACACACAGAGAGACGCAGATGGGACACACACATGCAGACAGGAGACACACACACACACAGACAGGGACACACAAAGGAACACATTCAGCCTTGCACGTTTGCACACCCAGAGCCTACTCACACTTGCTGACATCTGAGCCCTGCCCAGACCCAACCCTGTGACACACTGACCCCACCCCACCCCACCCCACCCCGACACTCAGACCAACGGACAGACCCGGTGCCCCAGCCCCTCCCCCAGCACCCACCTTTGCCCCCAGCTTTCCAGTGGCTCCTCGCGGCCCCCGCTGGCCCCTGGGACCCTGGAGGAATGAGACAGAGGCGGGTGAGTGTCTGAGCCCTGGCTCTGCCCCCTTCCATCCTCCAACCCCCACTTCCCAGGGGGCAGAACCCGAGCAGGCCACACAGTGACCTGGGGGCATTCAGGAGGATCTCAGGGGTGGAGGCAGCAGACGGGAGGGACCCACCAGCCACGTAGGACACATGATGGGCACATGACCCCCAGCCCTGGTAGGGGAATGCCGGATCCCCCCAACCCCAGATGGGAGGATTAAGGAAGGTAGGTGGAGGGGGATATTTGCCTCCCCACCAGAGAGGGGCCCAGCCCTGAAGCCCTGTGCCAAGGCAGGGTGGAGCCCAGAGGGGACACAACATGTATGAGTCAAGCTGGGGGGTGAGCCCCATGGCAGGGGAGTGGCTGGCTCCAGGGGTCATGGGCATGACCTCACTGGGGACTGGGTGAGGTGGGGATCCATGTGTGGGGCAGGGGCTGGGATGGGGAGGCCTGCACTGGGCACGGATGGATGGATGGACAGAAGAAACGTGGATGGGAGAAGGAGGGGATGGAGGTTTCGGATGGAGAAAGCAGAGGGAAGGATGGACAGACAGATGAGAAGGAACGGATGGAAGGGGATTGGGACTGAGGACTGGGGCAGGGATGGGAGGACGGAGGGCTGGATGGAAGGAGAACACAGATGGAAGGATGGACAGATGTGAAGAGATGGATCGCGGGGAGTGAGGATGGTTGGGGGGAGCCCAGAGACTTGGCTGCACTAACCCCCCTGCCTCCCCCACACACTCACCGAGGGGCCGCGCTCGCCCCGGGGCCCTGGCCTCCCGGATAGACCCTGCAACAGAGAGAGTCAGTGAAACACAGACAGGGCATGGGCACCCATGGGAGAACTCAGCCAGCCAGGGCCCTTCAGGGATCCATAATATACTGTGACGAAGCGGGACTGCTCTTAATGTTTCCTCTGAATATTGTGGGGGTGCCTCAGTTTCCCCTAGGCAGTTCTTAAGTATCTAGGTGGTGGGATAAGGGTGTATGATCGTTGCAGAGACCTAGAGGGCAGGTGTGTGCAGGGGTCTGGACACAGGGAATGACCAACACCCTGTTTCCTGGCAACTGATGGCCTGGGCCTTTCCCCCCTGCAAGGTGAGAGCTAAAGGGTTGGAGAACAAAGGAATCCAGTGACCTCCTGGCCCGAGAAAGGGACAAAGCCCAGAGCAGGGCGGGGCTGGAGAGAGTTTCAGTTTGGGGCTAGCTGGGGACATGGAGTGAAGGGCAGACGGGGTTGTCTGGCTCACGGCCCCCCAAAATGGACCCAGCTGAGGGATCCTGTTCTGTGCATCTACAAGCTCTGTGTTAGACCATGTTCCTGTCGTCTAATAAACCTTCTGTTTTACTGGCTGGCTGAGAGTCACGTCTGACTGCGGAGTTGGGGGGCAGGACCCTCTGGCTTCCCCAAGACCCCGCCTGGGCAGACTGGCTGTGGGAAGCACACGGAGGGGCAGAGGAGGCTGAATGCTCCAAGGTCAGACCCAGGAAGGGGGAAGCCGGGTGAGCTGTGTGTCCTGCAGACAGGCTGCTCACAGAAAGGCGACTGCCCCAGAGTCCTGCCTGGCTTCGTAGGGAGCAGTTCCAGAGCACTGCCCAGGGACTCCGTGACATATACCCACCCACGGAAAACACACAGGGACCCCCCATGCCCCACCCAGCTCACACAGGAACCCCTCAGCCAGCCTGGGCCTGGCAGGGACCCCTAACACCCACCCCTGGAACCCGCCACCCAGAACCAACCCCCCTCTTAGCCCCCATAAAGACCCCCCCATCCATGGCTCTGCAGGGCCCTCAACCCCACAGAACCTGCATAGGGATCCCCCAATCCAGGGATCTACAGAGACCCCACCCATAGGACACCCTATTTGCAGCTCTACAGGGACCCCCAACTCCAACCCCCATGGGGAGCCCACCCCACCCAGGGATTTGCAGACACCCCCACCTAGAACCACCCCCTCATCCAGCCCGTCCCTGGAAGACCCTCCCCCACCCCCCAACAGCCTCTCACTCTTAGCTCAGTGGTTTGAGCACTGACCTGCTAAACCCAGGGTTGTGAGTTCAATCCTTGAGGGGGCCACTTAGGGATCAGGGCAGAAATTGGGGATTGGTCCTGCTTTGAGCAGGGGGTTGGACTAAATGACCTCCTCAGGTCCCTTCCAACCCTGATATTCTATGATTCTGTGATTCACCCAGCCCCACTAGTAAGTCCCAGTTCTGATCCATCCCTGGTGGGTGTCAGCCCCACCCAGCAGAACCTGTACCCCCCCCCCAAGATCCTCCCAACAGTTTCCCCCATGGGGATGCCTCCTGCAGAGGGAAACAAGGACCCAGCTCCACCGGGGGGCAGTGGTGGGGAGCCATGCTGGGGGTGCGCGGAGCCATGATGGAGGGTTACTCACCCGAGCACCCTTCTCACCATTGCTGCCAGGGAATCCAGGGAAGCCCTGAGATCCCTGTGGAGAGAGAAGAGATGGGGTTAGGGGGAGTGCTGGGGGGCAGAGTGGGGGGAAGAGGGGGTAGACCCACCATCCACAGCACTCACCTTCGGGCCTTGCCGTCCTGGGTATCCGGGAAGACCTGGTACGCCCAGCTTCCCCTGCAAGAGAGAGAGAGATGGGATTAGGGGGATGGGACATGGGGCCTTTCCCCACTTGGGGGCACCGGCTCTGATCCAGCCCCAGGGTGGGGGGCTGGCCGTTCAGGGGGGCAGGGAATGGGACACATGGCCTTTCCCCACTTGGGGGGGCCGTCTCCCATCTGGGCCCAGGGCAGGGACTGGCTGGCTCAGGGGGCAGGGAACAGGACACATGGGCAGGGGCCCACTCCCTCATGCTCGGCACTGCCCAGTCCTGCCCCATGCTGTCCAGGCTCCTCACCTTCTCTCCCACCAGTCCAAGGGGACCCGGGTCACCCGAGGGTCCGGTCCGGCCTTTGGGACCTTCCGGTCCATCCTCTCCTCTGGATCCTGGGACACCCACCTCGCCCTGTGGGTGCAGAGAGAATAGAGGAGTGGATGAGACTGGCATCGCCAGGAGCAGGCGGGCAGCGAGGGGCTCCGGGCATAAACTTACCCTGTCTCCTTTCACCCCGAAGTCGCCCTTGAACCCAGGGAATCCATCCTCACCCTGCACAGACAGACAGACACACCGGTGACAGTCGTACAGCCAGAGAGGTAAGGCCAGAAGGAACCAGCAGCTCAGCCGGTCCGATCTCCAGTATGTCACAGGCCACCAGCCCCACCCTGCCCCCGCACACGAACCCAGCACACGAGATGAGACCAAAGTGCCACAACCCCCGGGAGACTGGACTGTTACAGAGAACGGGGGGGGGGGGCCGAGGGGCACCAGGGCCTGAGACTCTGCAATGGCAGGGAGAGGGTTAAGTGAGAGACACCCCCCCCGGATAATCCTGGCCAATGACCCACCCCCGGCTGCAGGGGAAGGTGAACCCCCCAGGTCACTGCCAGTCTGACCATACGGGGGGGGGTGGTGAATTCCTGCCTAACCCCACCCACGGCGATCAGCTGTACCCTGCACATGAACGCAAGGACCAGCCAGCCATGCCCATGGGGGAGATAATGCTGGGTGCCCCCTCAGCGCCCGGCCCTCCCTGCCCAGGTCCCATCTCCAGGTGGGGCTGGCCCTGACGCTGCAGAGGGAAGAGAGTTAAAACAAAAAACATAGAATACACTGGGGAGGGGGAAATCCCTTCCTGATCCCTGGTCAGGGGTCTGCAGCTAGGGAGAGATGTGCACTATTCCCACAGCCTGGCACGAGGGGCCACCATGCACCATTACCCCACCTGGCACTAGGGGGCACCGTGCACCATTCCCCCAGCCTGGCACTAGGGTGCGCTGTGCACCAGTTCCCCAGCTGGGCACTAGGGAGTGCTGTGCGCCATTCCCCCAGTTTAGCAGTAGGGGGGCGCCGTGTACCATCCCCCCAGCCGGGCACTAGGGGGCGCCGTGCACCAGTTCCCCAGCCGGGCACTAGGGGGCGCCGTGCACCAGTTCCCCAGCCAGGCACTAGGGGGCGCCGTGCACCAGTTCCCCCAGCATGGCACTAGGGGGCGCCGGGCGCCGTTCCCCCAGCCGGGCACTAGGGGGCGCCGGGCGCCGTTCCCCCAGCCGGGCACCAGGGGGCGCCGGGCGCCGTTCCCCCAGCCGGGCACCAGGGGGCGCCGGGCGCCGTTCCCCCAGCCGGGCACCAGGGGGCGCCGGGCGCCGTTCCCCCAGCCGGGCACCAGGGGGCGCCGGGCGCCGTTCCCCCAGCCGGGCACCAGGGGGCGCCGGGCGCCGTTCCCCCAGCCGGGCACCAGGGGGCGCCGTTCCCCCAGCCGGGCACCAGGGGGCGCCGTTCCCCCAGCCGGGCACCAGGGGGCGCCGGGCGCCGTTCCCCCAGCCGGGCACCAGGGGGCGCCGTTCCCCCAGCCGGGCACCAGGGGGCGCCGTTCCCCCAGCCGGGCACCAGGGGGCGCCGTTCCCCCAGCCGGGCACCAGGGGGCGCCGTTCCCCCAGCCGGGCACCAGGGGGTGCTTTGCGCCGTTTCCCCAGCCGGGCACTCGGGGGTGCTGTGCGCCGTTTCCCCAGCCGGGCACTCGGGGGTGCTGTGCAGTGCTGCCAGCATCATGTCTGACCTGCGGTTGAGGGTCAGGGAAGCAGAACTCACCTTCTCACCCTTGTGACCCTTCAGTCCCCGAATTCCATCCACGCCCTGGGAGAGACGGGGAGAGTTCAACAGGGTGAGCTGCACTGCAGAGACCAGCCACAGATCTAGGCAGAGAACCCAGGAGTCCTGGCTCCCAGCCCCCCCTACTCTAACCCACTGGACCCCACTCCCCTCCCCGAGGTGGGGATAGAACCCAGGAGTCCTGGCCCCCAGCCCCCCGGTCTAACCCACTGGACCCCAATACCCTCCCAGAGCTGGGATAGAACCCAGGAGTCCTGGCTCCCACTGGCTACAATCCTCTTGTCTTGTTTTCCACTCTAGCCAGAATCCTCTTCTCCCCTTGAGGGGCAGGGACCTCCTGGCTGCACCCATCCTTACTAAGAATTGTGGGTAATATCCCAGTCCCAGAGAGTCACGCCAAGTCCTGGGACCAATCAGCCGCTTACCTTCACACCACGTGGGCCTGGGTAGCCAATTGGACCTTGGGGACCAGACGGACCCTGCAATGGAGAGAAATCAGACCAATCACAGGGGAGAGTCGCTGGGGTCCCTGCTCCCTACTAGGGGGGTTTAGAATCAGGGATGGGAGAAATGTCACCCCACCAACCTGGGGGCTCTGACCCCTGCACCTTGGGGGACAGGGTCTTAGCACCTCACCCCTAGCACCTGGGGGGTTGTGACTTGGCCTCCGAAATCTGAAAGGGCTAGGACTGGGGGCGGGGCTCAACCCCAGTGTCTGAGGGAGATGGGGATATTGGGGTCGGGGGGGACGACGGGAAGGGGCAGGAGCGGACGTTATCCCCTTACCTGGTTACCTTTGGTTCCCGGCGGACCTTCCTTCCCCGGATGCCCCTGAGAGGGAGGGAATGGGAATGGGAAAGGGAAAAGACAGAGAGGGATGAATCATTAACACCAGCATCACAGCACTTAACCCCTGGGTGTTGCTCTGTCCCCCTGCCCAGGGAGCTACCCCAACATCCCACCCCCCGCTCCTGCGGAAAGGGCACTGCCCCCTGCCTGTGGGGCAGGAATAGCCCTCATCTGCCCAGCTCTGACCTGAACCTCTTTAACCAAGTGTTGGGGGACACCTGGCCTGCTCGGTGAGAATGGTCAGTGGTACAGGCTCACTTCCTGTTAAACATGGCCACCAGGTCCTTGCCCCATGAGCACGGGTGCGAGTGGGGGGTCAACAGGAAGTGATGCTAGCTCACTTCCTGTTAAACACGGCCACCTGGACCTCACCCATGAGCAGGGGTGCGAGTGGGGGGCCAACAGGAAGTGGTACGGGCTCACTTCCTGTTAAACATGGCCACCAGGTCCTCACCCCATGAGCGGGGGTGCGAGTGGGGGGCCAACAGTGAGTGGTACTAGCTCACTTCCTGTTAAACATGGCCGCCAAGTCCTCACCCCATGAGCAGGGGTGCGAGTGGGGGGCCAACAGGAAGTGGTACTAGCTCACTTCCTGTTAAACATGGCCACCAGGACCTCACCCCATGAGCAGGGGTTAGAGTTGGGGGCCAACAGGAAGTGATGCTACCTCACTTTCTGTTAAACATGGCCACCAGGACCTCACCCATGAGCAGGGGTGCGAGTGGGGGGCCAACAGGAAGTGGTACAGGCTCACTTCCTGATAAACATGTCCACCAAGTGCTCACCCCATGAGCAGGGGTGCGAGAGGGGGGCCAACAGGAAGTGGTACGGGCTCACTTCCTGTTAAACATGGCTGCCAAGTCCTCACCCCATGAGCAGGGGTTAGAGTTGGGGGCCAACAGGAAGTGATGCTACCTCACTTTCTGTTAAACATGGCCACCAGGACCTCACCCATGAGCAGGGGTGCGAGTGGGAGGCCAACAGGAAGTGGTACAGGCTCACTTCCTGATAAACATGTCCACCAAGTGCTCACCCCATGAGCAGGGGTGCGAGAGGGGGGCCAACAGGAAGTGGTACGGGCTCACTTCCTGTTAAACATGGCTGCCAAGTCCTCACCCCATGAGCAGGGGTTAGAGTTGGGGGCCAACAGGAAGTGATGCTACCTCACTTTCTGTTAAACATGGCCACCAGGACCTCACCCATGAGCAGGGGTGCGAGTGGGAGGCCAACAGGAAGTGGTACAGGCTCACTTCCTGATAAACATGTCCACCAAGTGCTCACCCCATGAGCAGGGGTGCGAGAGGGGGGCCAACAGGAAGTGGTACGGGCTCACTTCCTGTTAAACATGGCTGCCAAGTCCTCACCCCATGAGCAGGGGTTAGAGTTGGGGGCCAACAGGAAGTGATGCTACCTCACTTTCTGTTAAACATGGCCACCAGGACCTCACCCATGAGCAGGGGTGCGAGTGGGGGGCCAACAGGAAGTGGTACAGGCTCACTTCCTGATAAACATGTCCACCAAGTGCTCACCCCATGAGCAGGGGTGCGAGAGGGGGGCCAACAGGAAGTGGTACGGGCTCACTTCCTGTTAAACATGGCTGCCAAGTCCTCACCCCATGAGCAGGGGTGTGAGTGGGGGGGCCAACAGGAAGTGGTATGGGCTCACTTCCTGTTAAACATGGCCACCAGTCATTGCCCCAAAGCGGGGAGGGGGCACTGCTCAAGAGCATCTCTGTGATGAGGGGGCTGTGACAAAATGGGACTGTTCTTAATGTTTCCTCTGAATAGCGTGGGGGTGCCTCAGTTTCCCTATGCAGTTCTTAAGTATCTAGGGGGTGGGATAAGGGTGTACGATCGTTGCAGAGCCCTAGAGGGCAGGTGTGTGCAGGGGTCTGGACACAGGGAATGGCCGACACCTGGCAACTGATGGCCTGGGCCCTTCTCCCCTGCAAGGTGAGAGCTAAAGGGTTGGAGAACAAAGGAATCAGGTGCCCTCCTGTCCCGGGAAAGGGGCAAAGCCCAGAGGAGGAGGGGCTGGGGGGAGTTTCAGTTTGGGGCTGGCTGGGACATGGAGTGAAGGGCAGACGGGGTTGTCTGGCTCACTGCCCCCCAAAATGGACCCAGCTGAGGGGTTCTATTCTCTGCACCTGCAAGCTCTGTTTTAGACCATGTTCCTGTCATCTAATAAACCTTCTGTTTTACTGGCTGGCTGAGAGTCACGTCTGACTGCGGAGTTGGGGGACAGGACCCTCTGGCTTCCCCAGGACCCCGCCTGGATGGACTCGCTGTGGGAAGCGCACGGAGGGGCAGAGGAGGCTGAATGCTCCGAGGTCAGACCCAGGAAGGTGGAAGCCGGGTGAGTTGTGTGTCCTGCAGACAGGCTGCTCACAGGAAGGCGACTGCCCCAGAGTCCTGACTGGCTTCATGGGGAGCAGTTCCAGAGCATCGCCCAGGGACTCCGTGACAGGGGCCTCTACAGGAAATATGAGCTCACTTCCTGTTAAGCATGGCTGCCCCACCCTTGCACCCATGCCAAGGTCAGGCCAGACGTCAAGAGGAAATGGCACTGGCCCACTTCCTGTTAAACATGGCTGCCGGGGTCTCGCCCCAGGGGCGGGAGGGAGCCATGCCGTGCAGGATGCCAACAGTATGGGCTCACTTCCTGTTAAATATGGCTGCCGTATTGCCATTCTGGGGCTGGGGGAATCTGGGGGCCAGGGTGCTAGGAGGAGAGGGTAGAAGGAAGGAGAGGAGTAGCTGGGGTGAGCAGGTTACTCACGGGAGGCCCGTCGGACCCCGGCATGCCGGGGAGGCCAGGTTTGCCTCTGGGACCCTGCAGAGAGAGAGAGAAAAGCAGAGCTCAGAGCTGGCAGAGCAGAGACCCTCATTGTGTGAGCCAGGCTGGTGCAGGGGGTGGGGGCTACACAACACCAGGGGAGCAGGGGAGGTTTGGGGCACTCACCTTCTCTCCGGGGGGCCCCATAGCACCTTGTGGGCCAGGCAATCCCTGAAAGAGAGACACATGGTCAGATCTAGCCCCCACTCCCCACCCAGAGCCAGGGAGAGACTCCAGGAGTCGCTCCCAGCTCCCCCTGCTCTAATCCACTGGACCCCACTCCCCACCCAGAGCGGGGACGCAACCCAGGAGTCCTGACTCCCAGCCCCACTGGACCCCGAGTCCCCAGAGCTGGGCTGTTTCAGGGCAAGGGTATTCCTTACCTGGGTGCCTGGAGTTCCCTGCTGACCTGGGGGGCCTGGCTCGCCTTGCGGCCCCTGTAACAGTCAGACACAACTGCAGTTAGAACCAGAACGACCTGCATGTTATACAGAAGGGAGAGAGGGCACTGCTGTAGGGGAAGTTCACAACACTGGGATCACTGGATGGGGGCACTGCTATAGGGGAAGCTTGCAGCACCAGAGACCCCATTTAGGGCACTGCTGTAGGAGAAGCTCGCAGCACTGGAGTCCCTGACTTGGGGCACTGCTGTAGGGGAAGCTCACAGCACTGGCGTCCCTGGGTGGGCCAACCCAGTCCATAGCAGGACCTGGCAGCGCAGACAGACAGACAGACAGCCGTGCCGACTCACCAGGTTCCCTTTGGGCCCGATGGGACCATCTATGCCACGCACGCCCTGCGGAGGAGACAGACAGACAGATGGAGGTTAATGTGGTGGGGGTCACGGGGGGCTGGGGGAATTGGGATGCCATGTGTGGCACTTACCAGAGGCCCGGGGATCCCTGGTGGGCCTTTGGGTCCAAGCAAACCTCTGGGTCCCTGCAGGGAGGGGAGAGACCCGAGTTAGTGAGGCTGTAGGGACTAAGCTGGGCCTGGGTCCCCCACCAGGGCTGCGGGGGGAGCCAGCAATTGCCCCCCCCAGCCCAGCAAACAGCAGCACACGTGCACCCAGACATGCACACCCTGAACCAGCCCACACTCCCGGCACCACACTGAGCAAGCAACACATAAGCCCTGGAGCTGAGGACCCCATGAGGACGCTGCTCCGTGGTGCAGACCCTGCTCCTGCTCCGATCCCAGACCCTGTGGCCTGGGCCGCGTGCTGGGGTGAAACCCCAGAGCATCCTGGGACATGGCGCTAAGACCCCTCAGTTTCACTGCAACGAGACGCCGCGGGCGCCCGTATTAGGAGACGCTGGGCCCTTGTGGAGTCTGCCAGGGGCAGGCACAGAGGGACCCCACAGGCCAGTTCCCCAGCTGGTGTTGCTCTGTCCCCGACGCCCGGCCCCAGACAGCTCATCCATCCACCCCACGGGTAGCAAGGGCTAACCCCCAAACAGCTTCCGGAGGCTTGCCCAAAAGGGAACTGCTCTCGGGGAAGAGCGTTCTGGGCGACGGGGATACGGGCACCATGTGGGAATGTTCACACCGCTCAGGCTCTCGATAAACCCAGTGTTTCAGAGAGTCCAGACACTTGCATTTGTCCTGGATTTTACTACCAAATACCCCAGGAGAGAGGATTTTGGTGGGTTCTCATCCTCCCCCCACCCCAGGCTGTAGCTTTTCCAAACAGCGTCAAATCTGTAAATGTAACAGAGCCGCAAGAGCGGGGAAGGGACAGGAGAAAAGAGAAAACAAACCCAACCAAACCCCAACCCTGCCCTAACACCAACGCCGACTCCAACTCCAACGTCCACCCCAACCCTATCGCCGACCACAACCCTAACGCCAACTCCAACGCCAAGCCCACCCCACTGTCAACTCCCACTCTAAGCCTAACGCCAACCCTAGGACCAACTCCAACACCAATCTCAGCCCTCACGCCAATGCCAGCCCCAATACCAACACCTAGCCCAATCCTAGTGCCAGCCCCGATCCCTGCCTGGGTCCCATTTTCCAAACTGATCTGTCAAGAGTGTTCCCTGCACTAGTCGGCGCTCCCCTGTCGAAAGCTGGCTGCAGTCCCATCCCGTGGCTCCCCAACAGCAGGGCCTTAGCACCCCCAGTTTTCAGCTCACCCCTCACGGTGTCTTTAGGGACCCAGGCTGGGATTTTCAAATTGAGTCTAGGGCCCCAACTGGATCCCTTCCACGCCGTGCCAACCCTTGGCTATATCCTGCCAATTTCAAACTCCTCCCCTCCGCACTGCCAGCTCCTGAGGCACCAAGGAGTCCAGTCCCGGCAATACCGGGAACAATACCGGGAGCCGGGGGCACAGGAGAGGGGGCAGTTTGGACATAAATGGGAGCAGATGGAGGTTTGGGGATAAACCATTAACTGGCTTGTTTCTGCTGAAGTGAGGGCGGTGAAGCAGTTAACGTTGAGCTTTGATTTTGCCATCAGTAGGTTGAATGGTTAATGGTGATTTTATGGAAAGGGGTTAGCACAGGGGTGGGCAAACTATGGCCCGCGGGCCGTGTCCAGCCCGTCAGACCTTTTAATCCGGCCCTCGAGCTCCCGTCGGGGAGCGGGGTCGGGGGCTTGCCCCTCTCTGCGCGTGCCATGGCTCTGCGTGGCTCCCGGAAGCAGCGGCATGTCCCCCCTCCGGCTCCTGCATGTAGGGGCAGCCAGGGGGTGCCTCAGGCTGCCCCCGCCCCAAGCGTTGCCCCCGCAGCTCCCATTGGCCGGGAACCGCAGCCAGTGGACGCTGCAGGGGTGGCGCCTGCGGACAGAGCAGCACGCAGAGCCACACGGCCGGTGCCACGCCTCCGCAAAGGACCCGGAGCGGGGACATGCCACTGCTTCCGGGAGCTGGTTGCGGTAAGTGCCGCCCAGAGCCTGCACCCCTGACCTCCTTCCGTGCCCCAACCCCCTGCCCCAGCCCTGATCCCCCTCCCGCCCTCCGAACCCCTTGGTCCCAGCCTGGAGCCCCCTTCTGCACCCCAAACCCCTCATCCCTGGCCCCACCCCAGAGCCCGCACCCCCAGCCCCATTTTCATGAGCATTCATGGCCTGCCATACAATTTCCATATCCAGATATGGCCCTCAGGCCACAAAGTTTGCTCACCCCTGGGTTAACAACACAGAGCTGAGAGCCAAGGGGCTGAGAATCAAGGCTCTGCTGGGGCAGTTGCCTGCCCTCAGAGCAGTGGATTCAGACAGGGCCAGAACAGGGAGGATTGTGGGGCCCAATTCCATGGAGTGTAGGGGGAGTAAATCCCTGGCAGGGGGTGGGTGGGGAGAACAGGGTAAATGGGGCCCTGATTATCCCTCTGCACCACCCTGGGGAGCTGCCCCCTCTCGCACTGGCACAAGCTCCTGCTGCCTGCCTGGCAGGGAGGGGACGTACCGGTTCTCCAGGGAGCCCTCTGGGGCCGACCTCTCCATCGTCTCCCTGGGGGAAGAGAAAAAGGGGGTGAGGCAGAGAACGGGGAGGGGAGCAAGCTCAGCTCCCCCACAGCCATCCCTGCTCCCCGTTTCCAGATCCCTCTGCTCCCCCCACCTCCAGCCCCCTCCATCACCCCATTCCCCTTCTCCATATTCCCCACAGCTCTCCCACATCTCCCTCCCCGGGGAGCCACCCCAGCTCCCCTCAGTCTCCCTCCCATGCCCCCCCCCGACCCTCCAGTGAGCAGTTACTCACCCGCTGTCCGTCCTCACCAGGGGGGCCTGGGATGCCCTGGGAACCCGTCTCACCCTGCGGGGACAAAGCCTTGGATCAGCTGGGCGGGCGGGTGGGGAGCCATGGGGGTTGTGTACGTGGGATGCGCAGGTGCTTGGGGGGTGGCTGTGTGTGTGATGGGGACGCGGCTGTATGTGCCGTGGGGGTGACTGTAATTGCAGGGGGGTGGGGGTGCATTGCAAACGTGCCGGATGTGTATGTGTTGGGCTGTGAACTGCGTGCAGCTGTGTTGTTGTGCGCAATTGCAGATGTGCTGTGTGTATTGTTGCGTATCTGAGTGTGTGCACATACAGTTAGGAGAGCGTTGTTGTGTGCACGGTTGTAGCTATGTGACTGTGTGATTGCACACACCTGGCTGCACAAGTGCGCTGGGGAGGCTGTGCGTCTACTGCACGGTGCGGTGTGTTTGTGGTGACACAGCTGCGGGGATGTGTGTGTGCAGGAGGTGTCTAGCGTTCCGCGTGGCTGTGTGCGTTGCACAAGTTGCGTAAGACTGTGCGTAGATTCTGAGGCCAGAAGGGCTCGGCTGCCCCTGCGTTGCTCCGGCCGCTGGTCTGCCCCGAAACAAGCCCTGCTGGAACTAGAGTGCGTATATCTGTGTGTGTAGATACGCGTGTGCGTGCGGGTAGGGCGGCGGCTCTGGCTGTGTGGTGTACAGTTGTGTGTCTGTGTGTGTATCAATGCTCAGAGGGGGGTGCACAATTGTGTAGCACACACATGGGCTGGCCAGAACTGACCGCGGGGCGGCCCCATCTCTCAGGGAGATCCCAACAGTGTACCAGGACCGGGCCCCCCCTGCTCCCCGCACCACGAGGCCCCCGGCCAACATGACTCACCCTGTACCCCTTGTCCCCCGGCAGCCCCGGCAACCCGTCAAAGCCTCGGTCGCCCTGCGGAGAGAAGCACAGAACAGCTCCCTGAGCCAGCACACCCCAGCTGGGGAGACACCCCCGTAGGACCCCCTCCCAGGTCACCCCATCCCCAGGAGGTGGGCTGCAATTCCCCACTGGGAACAAGGGTGGGCCTGTCACGCACAGGCCCCCGGGATCCTTGTTCTGAAGCAGTGATGTTCCCACACAGAATGGGAGGGTCGCTGGTTGAGTTAGTGGGTCTCCAACGTGCTAGAGTGGATCACTGGTGCACGAGGATCACCACGCTGCATGGGTGGGTTACCAGGACAGTGCATCACCAGGATATTAGTGCATCACCAGGATATTCGTGCATGCTCTGAGTGGATCACTCACACAGCAAATGACTAGATCGCTAATGGATCATCATGCTGAATGAGTGAGTTGCTGGAAGAGTGGATTACCACTGGATTCATGGATAAATAGCTCAGGTGATCTAGTGATCTTCAGTGCCTTCACCTCATGGACTATTGGTGGATTTGCAGGGGTGGTGACCTAGTGGATTACCAGCAACGCAACCTACTGGATCAACACTGCTACAGCCCAGTGGGTCACCAGAGCAGTGACCTACTGGATCATCTGTGGATCTACAGTGCTAGGACCTAGTGGATCACCAGCCCAAGGAGGCCAGGCCCTGATTGGTCCCCTGGGCAGGCTCACACCCAGTGCCTTGTCCACGGAAGCCATGACCCTGTTACCTTAACACCAGACTCCCCGGGCATCCCCCGAGCGCCGTCGGCTCCAGCACGACCCTGCCAGAGAGAGACAGAGACGGGATGAGAGGCGGCTCACCGGGCACAGACCTGCCCCCACCCTGGGGTATCCCCACCAGGATCCACACACTTACCCTCCTTCCAGGCTTCCCCGGGGGGCCAGACAGGCCCTGTGGCCCGCGGGGTCCCTACAGAGAAAGAGGGAGGGAAAGGGTGAGCAGAGCTTCCCGCACAAGCCGCTTGGGCAGGGAGGAGAAGAGGGAGATACGGGGGTGGGAGCTCTCCAGGGCCGAGGGGCTAATGCGGGGGTCTGGGGGCTCAGATCAGGGTTAGGCTCCAGGGTGGGACGGGGCTCCTGGGGTCAGACAGGGGGGTTCTTCCCCAGTGTCTGAGGGGTTAATGAGGGGTGGGGTGACAGAGAGTGGTAACAAAGGGTAAACAGAGGGGCGGGCGGCAGTGACCCCAGCTCTGGGTCAGGGTTATAAGTCACAGGAGCCTGGGATCCAAACAGCCCAGAAGAAATCCAGCATCGGAACCAGGGGTCAGAGGTCGCTTGCCAGCGTCAGGGGTTAGACGTCAAGGTCAGGGGCCACTGATCGTGAGTTAGGGTCACAGAACAGAGGTGGGGGTCACGGGTCATTCACGCTGGTCAGGGGCCAATGATTGGGAGTAAGGGTCAGAGACCAGGGTCATGGGCTGGGGAGAGAGGTCATGGTGAAGGGGTCAGGGACTGGGGTCAGAGGTCAGGGACTGGGGTCAGAGTGAAGGGGTCAGAGGTCAGTGGCTGAGATCAGAGGTCAGTGACAGGGGTCATGTCCATGGGTCGGAGCAAGAGGTCAGGGCAGGAGCCAGGGGTCAGAGTCGGGGTCGTGCTGGGCTCCAACCCCCCAATCTCCTGCCAAGGCCAAGCCTGTTACCTGGGGTCCAAAGTCTCCGGCTTCCCCCTTCAGCCCGGGGCCCCCTGGCTGCCCCTGGAATGAGACAGCAGAGCAGAGGGGGTTACCTGGGGGCAGCACGTGGGCTCAGGGCCACAACCCTCCCCACAATCTCCCCAGGGCGCTGGGACCCACAGAACCCGGGGACGTGAAATTCCAGTGACACCAGCCCCACTCCCTGCCCCACATCCCGGGGCACTGGGACCCACAGAACCTGGGGACGTGAAACTCCAGTGACCACAGCCCCACATGCCCAGAGCACGGGGAACACAAGGACATGAAGCCCTAGTGACTCCAGCACTCTGTGTCCCACCCCAGGGACAAGCCAACACGTTCCCCCTAAGCCCTGACACCCGCCCCCACATCCCCAGAGCACCAGCCATCAAGCGATGCCTCCTCCCAACCCCATCCCGGAGCAGGTACCTACCAGGGGCCCAGGCCGGCCAGTGTATCCCATGGGTCCCGGGGGGCCACGCAGGGCCATCTAGGAGAGAGAGAGGAGAAGGAGAATTAGACTGCAGCAAGCCAGGATCTCCGCCAAACACAGAACAAAGCAGGGAATAAGGGGTGGGACTAGAACAGGGCTGAGCCGGAAACATGGGGATCCAGAGAATTATTGGGACTTGGGGGGTAAGAACAGGGTCCCAGTTGGGGATCTAAGAGGGGAATAAAACATGAATTTATCAGCATCTATAGACTGGAGGGAAAACAGTGACACTCATGTTCTAGAAGAGAAGCTACAGACTTACTGGGGTTTTAGGAAAGAGCACATTGTGATGTCATCAGGGTTCTAGAAGGGGACAAGCATGGTCCTAGCATGTTTGATGGGGGTTCTAGGGGGGTGACAAGGTGGGGCCTCATTGGAGTTCTAGAAAAGGAGAAATTGTGATTTGATCAGCACTCAGGAGGGTTAATAAGGTTTGAAGGGAAGATCAATCAAATCACAGTCTTAAGGCAATGATCCATGATAGTCTTGGGGTTCTAGAAATGCAGTAAAATGTTTTGTTACACTTGCAAGGGTTCTAGGTGGGCACAGACTGTAACCCCCATGGTTCCAGGAGAGCAGTTGATTGTAATCTCGTCTGGGTTCTAGAAGGGCAGGGATGTTGTTGAAGAGCTACTTAACCATAACGTTATAAATGAATCTAGAAGGGCAACGAACAGGGATCTGCTGAGATTCTAGAAAGGTGACAAACCATTATCCTGCAGTTCTAGAGTGGCAGTAAATTGTGACCTTGGGGAAGCTCTGGAAGGGTGTGACGAAGTGGGACTGTTCTTAATGTTTCCTCTGAATAGTGTGGGGGTGCCTCAGTTTCCCCTAGGCAGTTCTTAAGTATCTAGGGGGTGGAGTAAGGGTGTATGATCATTGCAGAGCCCTAGAGGGCATGTGTGTGCAGGGGTCTGGACACAGAGAATGGCCGACACCCTGTTTCCTGGCAACTGATGGCCTGGGCCCTTCCCCCCCTGCAAGGTGAGAGCTGAAGGGTTGGAGAACAAAGGAATCAGGTGACCACCTGGCCCGGGAAAGGAACAAAGTCCAGAGGAGGAGGGGCTGGAGGGGGTTTTCAGTTTGGGGCTGGCTGGGACATGGAGTGAAGTGCAGACGTGGTTGTCTGGCTCACTGCCCCCCAAAATGGACCCAGCTGAGAGGTCCCGTTCTCTGCACCTGCAAGCTCTGTGTTAGACCATGTTCCTGTCGTCTAATAAACCTTCTGTTTTACTGGCTGGCTGAGAGTCACGTCTGACTGCGAAGTTGGGGTGCAGGACCCTCTGGCTTCCCCAGGAGCCCCGCCTGAGCGGACTCGCTGTGGGAAGCGCACGGAGGGGCAGAGGATGCTGAATGCTCCGAGGTCAGACCCAGGAAGGTGGAAGCTGTGTGAGCTGCGTGTCCTGAAGACAGGCTGCTCACAGAAAGGCGACTGCCCCAGAGTCCTGACTGGCTTCATGGGGAGCAGTTCCAGAGCATCGCCCAGGGACTCCGTGACAACTGGTGGCAGCGGTGGGATGTACTGCACCCCGTGGATGGTGCTTCCTGCAGTAAGTGACTGGGGAGCAGTAACACGAAGGGGGATTGCTGAGGACCAGGCCTGCTGAAGGCTCAGAGAGGAGCGGTTTCGGGGGGCGGTTAACCCCTGGGAGTGTGTGACCAGCGAGAAGGACTGTGCAGTAACAGGGTTCCCCTGGGGATTGCAGCGAGCAGTCCAAGGGGCGGAGGAGTCTGCAGCTCGACCCTGGCAAAGAGGGGGTGACCTCGAGAAGGGCTGGCACACTAGGGGTTCTCCCTGGAAACCGTGGGGAGCTGAGAACACACGGGCCTGTGAGTCCACAACAACTTGGGAAGAGCGGAGTGACGGCCTGTCACTGTCTCCTTAAGAAGGACATTGTAACCCTGTGCAAAAAGAGAGGGTTGAGCGTTGGAAAGTTCACCAAAGCAGAGTTAATCGTGCAGCTGGAGGAGGATGACCGCTCTAAGGAACAGATTCCTGACCCCAACTGGGGCTATAGCAGGATCTGGGAGCAGCTGAAGCGGGAGCCAGGCATCGCCAAGACTCCTGTCCCCGACCAGACGGGGGTCTTCACGATCGGGCCCCATCGGGGGATCGAGACGGACGGGATTGGAGCTGAGTCTGAGAGAGCAAGAGGACCGTGGGAGACAGCGAGAGCCCGAGAAAGAGCTGCAGAAGCAGCAGCAGCATGAACTGGCGGTGGGGGAGCGGAGAGGCCTAGGGGACCTCCCCGGGGTGAGTGGGGATAGATCCCGGGGGGCCAGTTCCGCAGGGAACCTCGAGACTAAATTGCTGCCCCTGGTTAAGGAGGGGGGGGTGTGGATGCCCACCTCACTGCCTTTGAGCAGGCTGGCGATTTGAACCAAGGGGACCCTGCGGAAAAGCCCCGGTGTCTAGCTCCCTTGCTGGGTCCCAAGGCCATAGACTCCGTCAGCCAGATGGGTGGGGATGTGGACAGGCTCCCACTCCTGACCCCAACCTATATGTCTGTGTGGAGTTTCCTGGGGCCAGGCCCCCCAGACCTCCAGTGGGAGCAGAAGGTGATGGTCAATGGGGAGACATTCTTGGGGTGGCCAAAGGGCATGGGCTGCATAAACCTTCCCACATGCGGCCTGCGAGTGCTATCGACCACCCCTGACCTAAGGGAGGGCGTGAAACTGGAAGGGCCTGGTGTAACTCCTATCAAGGAATGGGAGAGATGCTGGGTCATCCATGGGAACGTTGGTGGCTTCGAACTTCCCCAGGTCACCAGCTAAAGTGACCCCGCTCAGTTCGATCTCGAAGGGGGGAGAGATGTGACGAAGTGGGACTGTTCTTAATGTTTCCTCTGAATAGTGTGGGGGTGCCTCAGTTTCCCCTAGGCAGTTCTTAAGTATCTAGGGGGTGGAGTAAGGGTGTATGATCATTGCAGAGCCCTAGAGGGCATGTGTGTGCAGGGGTCTGGACACAGAGAATGGCCGACACCCTGTTTCCTGGCAACTGATGGCCTGGGCCCTTCCCCCCCTGCAAGGTGAGAGCTGAAGGGTTGGAGAACAAAGGAATCAGGTGACCACCTGGCCCGGGAAAGGAACAAAGTCCAGAGGAGGAGGGGCTGGAGGGGGGTTTTCAGTTTGGGGCTGGCTGGGACATGGAGTGAAGTGCAGACGTGGTTGTCTGGCTCACTGCCCCCCAAAATGGACCCAGCTGAGGGGTCCCGTTCTCTGCACCTGCAAGCTCTGTGTTAGACCATGTTCCTGTCGTCTAATAAACCTTCTGTTTTACTGGCTGGCTGAGAGTCACGTCTGACTGCGAAGTTGGGGTGCAGGACCCTCTGGCTTCCCCAGGAGCCCCGCCTGAGCGGACTCGCTGTGGGAAGCGCACGGAGGGGCAGAGGATGCTGAATGCTCCGAGGTCAGACCCAGGAAGGTGGAAGCTGTGTGAGCTGCGTGTCCTGAAGACAGGCTGCTCACAGAAAGGCGACTGCCCCAGAGTCCTGACTGGCTTCATGGGGAGCAGTTCCAGAGCATCGCCCAGGGACTCCGTGACAAAGGGCACTGACCACTATGTGGTATGGAATCTTAAAGAGCAATAAAAGAGTGATCCTTAACATGGTTCTAGAAAGATAATAAATTGTGATCCCACTGAGGTTCTGGGATCGAGAACCCACTGAGGTTCTGGGTAATCGAGAACCCAGATACCCATTTGGTATCTGGGTTCTCGATTACCAAATTTATCAGGGCTCCAGGGTAGGAGATAAGGCAGGATCTTTTCCTACCCTGACCCGGCCCAACTCTCCCTGCCCTGTCTCCACTTTAGACTTACCCGGGCTTGCTGTAAAATGGCCTGCGCTTGTGCCTCTTGTGCGGACACCGCGGGCCCCTTGTCTCCACCGCTGCTCCCAAACCGAAACTGGGGGAGGAAAGACAAACCTTCAGGTGTGAAAATCACACTGCCACCATCCCTGAACTCACAGCAAAATCCCAGAACTCACACCACCCTCCCAGAACTGGGCTCCTGGGAGACATACCCGGAGCCCTCCCTAGAGCTCCAGAGCCCAAGGCCTGCTCTGTCCTTCACACGTCACGATGCCGGGGGGCGAGGGAGGGGGGGAAGCAGATCACATTGCCAGAGCTCCCCTGGCCTGTTGTAGATTCCCAGAGATTTGCTGCAACCTATCCAATTCCAGGCTGCATTCCTGGTACTCTCCCTTCTCGTCTAGACTCACACATATCCACTGCATGCTCTACGATTCTAGGTAATACTACCAGAGTGCCCATTTCTGTTCCATACACAGATAAGCGCACCATGTAGGCTTGCTAGTTTCAGGTAATGCTATCAGGGTTCACCCTTCTATTCTAGACTCCCTGCATCATCTTTGGTTCTAGATAATGCTATTAACACTAGCCTTTCTGTTCTTAACTCACTGTGCTCTCCAGTTCTAGATCACGCTACGAGAGCTCTCCCTTCTATCCTAAATTCCCATATCCCTATTATATTATCTACATTTCCAGAGAACAGCACCAGAGTCTCCCTGTCCTGTTCTAGATTCCACACAGGCCCATCCACTGTGCAATCTCCAGTTCTAGATCACAGGTTTTTCTTCTAATCTAGACCTAGACATCTTTTGTGGTTTTAGGTAATATTTGTAGAATCCATCTTGTCTGTTACAGATTTATACTCTAAGATGCCTCTGTTTTAGGAGTTACTCTCTGGGTTCTACATTCAAATAGCCCCACTACATACTAACCAGGACTAGCTAAGAGAATCAGCCTCCTCTTTCCCACATCTTAGATCCTCACAGATCCACTCTAAAATCTTCAGTTCTAGATCACAGTACTAGAGTTCCCCTTTTTGTTTTAGACTTCAGCTGACCCACTGTATCCTCCCCAGTTCTACCATCTCTGTTCTCTCATCCCTTTTAGATTCCTACAGGTCCATCTATCCTCTCTGGTTCTAGGCCATGCTATCAGAGTTCCTCTTGTTTTACTCTAGACCCCGCAAGCCCACTGTATAGGCTACAGTATTAGGTATCTGAGTTCTTGAGCCCCATAGACCCATTTTATCATCTACCAGTTCTGGATACTGCTATCTGAGCCCCATGCCTGCCCTAGATTTCCACAGACACATCATATTGTCCCTAGTTCTAGGTAACACAGTGAGAGTCTTCCTTGATTTATTCAAGACCCACAAACCCACATTATCCTTTCTGGTTCTAGATCACACAAATTAGTTCTCCTGATCTTATTCTAGACCTCAGAGCCCCCACCTTCCATATACTTCTTGTTCCAGCTCCCACAAGTATTTTGTCTAGTTTTATTCTAGAGCCCACAGAGCCACCCCAGTTCTAGGTCACCCTATCAGCACCTTCCCCTGCTGTTCTAGACCCTAGTCAGCCTGTGTTAGCCCATTCCATTCCAGACTGCAGCAGCCCCATCATTAACCCATCAAACACCTCCTCACTCACCGGGAGCATGAGGGACGTGCCAGGGGGTCCAGGCATCCCATCCGAGCCAGGGAGACCTGAACGGCCAGGAGGACCCTGTTGGAGGGAGACGCAGAGCGGGAGGTTATTGCATGGGGACGGGGCCTGCGATCTTCCCCTCAGACAGTGCTGCTGCTGCCCCTGCACGTCTCAGCAACCACAGCCCCTCCAGCGCTGCACCCATCTTCCCCACACACAGTGCCAGCCTCATATTCTCCCAACACCCTGACACACACTGGCCTTGCCGGGATCTCTGGCCTACCTCCAAACACCCCAGGCCATCGGCGCTGTGTATGCACACGCATGCACAATCCCACACGCTAATGCTTGCACACTCCGAGGTACTCACACGCCCGGCGCCTTCCCCAGCCAAGGGGGCACAATGACATCCCACCCCAGCACACATTCGCACCTCACCATGCAAACTCACGTTCACTCCTCCCTTGGAAGGGGGGCCGCGGTCTCCCCAAGAGCTGGTGCTGGACCCACAACCCCTGCCGTGGGGCCAGGTTCCAGCTCGCACTTACCCTCTCACCAGGATCTCCTGGGGGGCCCGGAGGGCCCTGTGTGCCCGGCGGCCCTGATATGCCCTGAGGAAACACATGAGAGACACACAGTGAGGTTAATGCACCAGCAGGGGGATCTGCCCCCAGCCCCAGAGCATCCCCCAGAACTCCCCGGACGGACAAACAGACAGGCTCTTACCGCAGGTCCCTCAGGGCCGGGGGGGCCCTCCACCAGCATTCCCTGCAGAACAAGAGGCAGAGAGCAGGGTTACGCCACCGACAGGCCCAGGT
The DNA here is from genome assembly GCF_965140235.1 of Caretta caretta. NCBI lineage: Eukaryota > Metazoa > Chordata > Testudines > Cheloniidae > Caretta > Caretta caretta. The sequence continues at coordinate 49,446,003 of NC_134219.1, forward strand.
GGGGCAAGGGCAGAGTGGGCCCGGGGTGGGGGGCGATAAAGCCCCCAGCTGAGGAGGCCTTGGACAGACACAGCCCCTGGCCAGGAGGCATCCTAGAGAGACTGGGGACTGCCCAGGTGAGTTTGAAAAGGGGGAAGGTCTCCCGGCTCATCCACACCCCTCGCCCACTCCCCCCATCAGGAGAGACAGCCACTGGCTGTGCACACACGACAGGGCACCCTCCCACGCACATAGACATCTACTAACACAAACATGCAAATACAGTGGCATGCATGCACCAGAGTGTGCAAATACACACAGACACACATGCTGTGGTGCGTAACAGATGCACACACATGGGAACTAACACCTACACGCAAACTAGATGTGCACTCACAGGCACTCACAAATATACATTTGCACACGCATACACAATTGTGCAAGCACCGACAGAAAGGTACAAAGGTGAATCTGCAGGCAGAGGCCTGTGCAAACTCATGCACACACTCAGGGGCACATGCAACATATGTGCACACACATGATTCTTCCCCCTGGAAGTGTGACAATACATATATGCTTGTTCACACAGGTGTGCAGGGACACGCACACGTCCCATCCTGCCGTGCGCACCCTGCCCCCCTGCACACATACACTCGTCTGTGCCTATCATCACACGATAGATCACTACGTCCATCACACACACACACAACCCCGGGGGGGCTCCAGGCCCAGATGACCTGTGACGGGGCATTCAGGGCGTGCTGATCCCTGAACAGGGCAGGGGCTGAGACAGGACAGGAGGCGTTGGGGGGGGGCTCTGTCCCATGCACAGCAGGATATCCTGCTCCTGCCACAGGGTGCATTGGGGGCTGCATGGGGGTGGGGCACCCCAAGGCCCGGACTATGCAGAGATGGGCAACGTCCAGGCATGGACAATGGAGGGGCTGGTGGGATCAACTGATCTCCCCCTAACCCGTCGACGCAGAGACCTACCGGTTCCATGACGGCCGGCTCTCCCTTCTCTCCTTTGTAGCCTCTGACTCCGCGCACAGCCTGGGGGTAACACACATATAACCGCAAAGAGTGGCCCGGTCAATATAACACACCCGAGGCCCACTCTGGCACCCTCCCATCCCTGCAAATCCCAGCTCCCCCATCGGGCGGCAGGGCTCATCGAGCACCACTCAGCCGCACCACCCCGAGGCTCTGTTATCTGAGACTCCCTGTCCCCCATGGTCTGAGGAAAAATGGAGTAACGGTGAAGGAAATGCAGATCAGGGTCTGTGTAAATGTGGAGTAAAGTCTGAGTAAAGCTGAAGTAAACCTGGGGCAGGCTCTGTGTAAGGCCTCAGGATCGTGTCCCAACCCTTCAGTTATCCGCCTGCAGCCTAGGGAGACAAGGCTGCCGTTTCTCATTGGAACCCACCCTCGCCCCTATCAGCTCCCTTGGAGCCTCTGGGCCTGTTGAGTTAGGATTCTCCGTTAGCTCTGAGCTAATCAATGCATCGCAACCCACAGCAGCTCTGAAGGGAAACTGAGGACAGGTCACATCACCAGGTGAAACACACCCCAGGGGAGGCGGTCAGGGGGAGGAGAGATTTAAAGGTCCACATCTGGAGATGCCCCAGCCCTAAATCGCCAGCCCCATCGAGATGGCAGCGTGCGGGGAGGGGAATTACCGCATCCCTTTTGGAGGTTACCCCCCAAATCGGTAATTGACACCAGCGCGGCCAATACTCGGGGAGGTGGGTGAATAACAGAGATGGCCGTACGTGGGGATGACATCACAGGGCGTAAGATGACATCACAGAGTGGGGATGCCCTGGCGGGTTGGGGCATTGCCAAGGCAGAGGATGTCATGGTTATAACATCAGGTGCGATGCCATCGGGGCACGACAGGCCCATCTCTGAACATACGAGGTGGGGGAGAGGGTGCTGATGTCACTCCGAGCAAGAAGTGACCTCACAAGAGAGGAAGCGCATCACAGGAAATGGAATGGCGGAGGGAAAGTGACACAATGGTCAGTGAGGTGCAGGGAAGGACTGCCAAAGACAGGAAGCGACCACTACACTGGACAGCCATGACCCGCATGATGCCAAGCCAACACGGAGGAAGTGATGTCACGACAAACAGAAAATGACTGTGACACAACAGTAAATGCTGACAAGGAGGCAGGGATGCCACAAACAAAATGACACCACACAGGAAGTGACAACAATTCAAACAGTAGTGACACCATGAAAAGCAGGAAGTGACACATCGACAAACAGGAATTAACACATCAGAAAGCGACACCACGGCAAACAGGAAGTGCCGCCATGACACACCAACAAATGGCCACAAACAGGAAGTGACACCATGACGATGACAACACAGAGCCATGAACGGGACGTGACATCTCAACAAACAGTAACTGACACCATGAGACACCAACACAGGACCACAAACATGACGGACGCCACCGAAAGACCATCCACGAGAGGCCAGCAGGAGGAAGGGCCCGAGGAGACGTCCCCGTGCCCCACTTACGCCTCCATTCTGGGGGGTCTCTGCAGAGAGCACGGGCCCCAGCTCCGATGGCTCAGCTCCCTCAGGAAAGTCCTTATAGACGTACTCGTACTCCTGCCCCATCACGTACTCCTCCACAAGTACCTCGTCCTCACCCGGAGCGGCAGGGGCCGGGCTGGGAGCCTCCTGCCCCACGGGATGGGGGAGAAGCGGAGCAGGGAAGGGGAGAACGAAAAGAAACCCAGCAACACGTTAATGCACAGCACGGTGCCTACTGGGAGACAGGACCAAGGAGATGTGCTGAAACTGGATCCCCCAGAACTCCTTGACTCCCAGCCTCCTCTCTCCCGGCTCTAACCCATTAGACCCCATTCTCCACCCAGAGCTGGAGATAGAACCCAGGAGTCCTGATCCCCCAGTCCTGAATCCTCAGTCCTTTCCCCACAGACCCCTCTCTCTTCCCCCTGGAGCAGGGTCTCCATCTCTTCCATCATGGGATCAGCACAGAGGCAGCTCTCAGGGGGACCAGCCCTGAATAGCGTGGGGAGGCTTTAAGGCCCCACCCCACTGAGACAGATAGTGGGGCTGTGGAGAACTAGGGGGGAGCTAGACCCTAACCCTGGAGCCAGCTCAGCCCCGTTCCCCTTCCCATCCAGACCCTTAGCCACCCCCCAGTCCAACCCCAGGGCGGTTACCTCAGCCCAGGGCTCCGAGGGGGACGGGGGAGTCACCTCCAGCCCCATTGTCTCCTCCCAGTAGGCACCATCAGGGTCCTGGTCAAGGGGTAGGATATAATCCAGGTTCTTGCCAGCCCCCCAGGGCTCCTCTGTAGGGGACAGCCCCACATCCTGGGGGGTGGGGTTGGCAGTCACCAGGACCCAAGGGGAACAAGGTTGGAACAGCAGTCATGGGGGCCGGGGGAGAAAGATGGATGGATGGATGCGATGGATGGATGGATATGCATGAGGACAGATGGACAGATGGATGCAGGCCATGGATAGATGGATATACATGAGGACAGATGGATGCAATGGATAGATAAACATGCATAGGGATGGATAGACAGATGGACAGACAGGCAGATATGCACATGGATGGATGCAATGGACAAATGGAAGTGCATGGAGATGGACGGCGATACATGAGGATAGATTGACAGATATGCACAGGGATAGATGGATTAGAGGAGAGAGAGAAAGAGGACAGAAGTATTAGTAGGTTATTCTTGTTCTACCTCCTGGGGAAGGGGCAGGGGCAGCAGAACTGGATTCATCCCGGATCGTTTTCCCAGACACACGGAGACAAACCGATCGCTGATGGAATCGCACCACCCTGCAGCACCCCCTGCCAGGGAGCGACTACCCCTTGTCACTCAAGGAGGACTCGGGGTGTCCATTCACGGGAAAGAAGGTGCAAGATAAATAAACACAGAGAGAAAATGTGAGGGAAGTGGGACACGGGACCTTTCCCCTCTAGGGGGCACCGGCTCCAATCCGGCCCCAGGGCACGGACTGGCTGGCTCAGGGGGCAGGGAATGGGACACGGGGCCTGTCCCCTCTAAGGGGCGCTGGCTGAGATTTGTCCCTATGGGGGGCACTGGCTGGCTACGGGGGGCAGGGAATGGGACACAGGGCCTGGCCCTCTGAGATTCGGCCCCATGCGGGGGACTGGCTGTCTCAGGGGGGCAGGGAATGGGACACAGGGCCTGGCTCTCTGAGATACGGCCCCATGGGGGGGACTGGCTGGCTCAGAGGGGCAGGGAATGGGACACGGGGCCTGTCCCCTCTAAGGGGCGCTGGCTGAGATTTGGCCCCATGGGGGGAACTGGCTGGCTCGGGGGGGCAGGGAATGGGACACGGGGCCTGTTTCTCTGAGATACGGCCCCATGGGGGGGACTGGCTGGCTCAGAGGGGCAGGGAATGGGACACGGGGCCTGTCCCCTCTGAGATACGGCCCCATGGGGGGGACTGGCTGGCTCAGGGGGGCAAGGGAATGGGACACGGGGCCTGTCCCCTCTGAGATACGGCCCCATGGGGGGGACTGGCTGGCTCGGGGGGGCAGGGAATGGGACACGGGGCCTGTCCCCTCTGAGATACGGCCCCATGGGGGGGACTGGCTGGCTCGGGGGGGCAGGGAATGGGACACGGGGCCTTCCCCACATTCCCTGTCTGCTGGTTTATTTACGTTGCCGAGGTGCTTCCCGAATGGCCCCGCCACCGACGGACAGACACGAGCGAGACGCACAGACTTGGGGGGCGGGGATGGGGTGGGGGGAGCATGCTCCCCCGCACGGATCTCAGATCGTGCTGCCCCCTCGGGGCGGTGCCCAGCACCGATCTGGATGCCTCGCTCTTGCTCTACCTGCTGGTAGCTGTTGCCGTGTTTCCTGGGCGCGCCGGTACCAGCGTAGGCCTTCCCCCCCGTCTGGGCCTTGCCCAGGGCATTTTTCACGGCCGGGTGTTTCCCCCCAGCTGCCATCTTGGCGTTGCCGGGGGACTTGGCGTTGCCGGGGGATTTGCCGTTGCCGGGGGACTTGCCGGGGGCTTTGCCGGGGGATTTGCCGTTGCCGGGGGCTTTCCCGCCGCCGGGGGCTTTGCCGTAGGCTGGGGCCGTGCTCATCAGCTGCTGCCGTTTCTGCTGCTTGGCTGCCGGCTTGGCGGGCGCCTTGCGGCCCGGCCCGGCGGGTTTCTGGTGCCGCAACGTGAGGAGGAGGAGGAGGAGGAGGAGGAGGATGGAGGTGATGAGGGTGAGGATGAAGATGGCAGCGACACACACACAGACCGGGAGCCGGGCACAGAAAGAAAACACAACACACAGGGCATGAGTTCACGAGGAGCAGGGGCGCAGGGGCTGCTGCTGCAGGGACCCCCCCGGTGTACGAAGCACCCCACATCCCTCAGGGTTGCCCCAAAGCCCCTCTGCCCCTGGGATCCAGATACATACAGAGCACCCCAAATCTCCAGGGGTGACCCCAGAACCCCCTCTCCCCTGGGGACCTGGATACATACAGAGCACCCCAAATCTCCAGGGGTCGCCCCAGAACCCCCTCTGCCTCTGGGGACCTGGATACATATAGAGCACCCCAAATCTCCAGGGGTTGCCCCAGAACCCCCTCTGCCTCTGGGGACCTGGATACATACAGAGCACCCCAAATCTCCAGGGGTCACCCAGAGCCCCCTCTCCCCTGGGGACCTGGATACATATAGAGCACTCCAAATCTCCAGGGGTCGCCCCAGAACCCCCTCTGCCTCTGGGAACCGGGATACATACAGAGCACCCCAAATCTCTAGGGGTCATCCCAGAGCCCCCATTGTCCTTGGGACCCCCATGTGTATGGAGCACACACCGGGATTCCCTCCCCTCTGCCCCACCCCCAGAGGCCCCATCAGCAGGTTACAATGTGTGGAGGGCATGGCTTGCCCCCCACTAGTATCCCCATTCCCTGCCCCCCAACCCGTGCCTCCCGCGCTCCTGCTCAGGGGGTGCAATGAAGCAGTGATGGATGGACGGATGGATGGATGGATGACACTGCCATGAGAGGATGAGACTCAGACACAACGGGAGCTGGGACAGACAGACGGACGTTGTGGGTGGAGCAGAGCCTGCCCCCCCCGGTTACCTGCTCCACTGTGCCCCCCGAAGAAGTGGGGAGGGACGCGTTCCCATCCTCTTTATTCCCGTAAGAGTCGGGGTACTCATAGTACTCCACCTCCTCCTCAAAGTACTAGGCGACAGGGGGGAGGGAGGGACGGTGGAAGGGGGGAAAGGAGGAGAACAAAATAATCATAACAGAAACCCACAGCGCGGGGAGGGTCAGGGGCTGGACCAGGGTGTGGGGGTCTGTCTGGTCCCCCCCACCCCAGTTCTTCCCCCCCCCCGGCTTCCCCACCCCTGGGCACCTCCCCCTCCCTAGGCCTGACTCTCAGCTCCCCCACTCAGGGCAGGGATGAGGGGGGGAGAACGGCCTTTAAACCTCCAGTTCTGGGGTTCACCCCCCACCCCACCGCAAGCCAGAGCAGCCTGCCCCGAGAAGGAGCAGGGCACGCTGGGAACACGGGGGGCGGGGGGCCCCGAGAAGGAGCAGGGCACGCTGGGAACACGGGGGGCAGGTGGCCCCGAGAAGGAGCAGGGCACATTGGGAACACGGGGGCGGGTGGCCCCATATGGGGGAGAGTTATGAGGGGCAGGTGGGAGGTCTGGGACCCTGAGATGAAGCTGGCAATGTTTCCCCAGGGGGCCAGTGCGGGGTCCCAGTGGATGGGTGGGGTCTGAGGGGCAGATTGGGGTGGGGGACCCTGAGATGAACCCGGCAGTGTCTCCTCGGGGGGTTTCAGGCTTTTTCCCTTTGAACCTGAAAACGTCAGTGAAGGACCAGCAGCCCCATATCCCCCCGAGATGAGCCCCACAGGCCCGACCAGCCCCGTAACCCCCCCGCCAGATCAGCCCCACAAGCCCGATCAGCTCCACGGGCCCATCCAGCCCCATATCCCCCACGAGATCAGTGTATCCCCCCGAAAATCAGCTCCCCGGGCCCACCCAGCCCGTATCCTCCCCAAGATCAGACCCAAAGGCCTGACCTGCTCGGTCTGCCCCATGTCCCTCACCTGGGGCCTGGCAGGTCTCTGCAGCGCCTCCTGTGCCTGGGGCAGGTGGGGCAGGGCAGGGCAGTCGGGGCTGTAGTGCTCACAGTAGTCGTAGGCCGCCTGGGGGTTCGGGGCGATGAGCAGCTGCTGGATGTCACCCTGCAGAGAAAGATGGGGTGATGGGGGGACGGGCACTGCTGGGCCTGGAGTCCCCACGCGCCACGAATGGGGAAAGGGGCCAGGGACGGAGGGATGGGGTTGGATGGAGGGGTGAGAGGGGATGGATCATGGATGGACTGCAGGGGATAGAGGGATGGGGGGCTGGAGGGAGGGGATGAAGGGATGGATCATGGATGGATGGAGGGTAGGGTGGATGGATGACTGGGTGGATGGACAGGTGTGTGGGAATGGAGGGAGGGAGGGAGGGTGGGGATGGAGGGATGGATTGGGGGGACAGAGGGATGGGTGGGTGGAAGGCTGTGTGCAGGGATGGATGGATGGATGGATGGATGGTTGGAGGATTGGGTGGATGGACAGGTGTGTGGGGCTGGATGGAGGGACGGAGGGTGGGTGGAGGGGTGTGTGCAGGGATGGATGGATGGATGGATGATTGGGTGGAAGGACAGGTGCGTGGGGATGGAAGGAGGGAGGGAGGTGGGTATGGAGGGATGGATTGGGGGGACAGAGGGATGGGTGGGTGGAGAGGTGTGTGCAGGGATGGATGGATGGATGGAGGATTGGGTGGATGCACAGGTGTGCGTGGGGATGGAGGGAGGGAGGGTTGGGATGAAAGGATGGATCGTGGATGGATTAGGGGCATAGAAGGATGGATGGATGCATGTGGGAATGGATGGAGGGATGGATGGATTGGGGGATAGATGGAGGGGTGTGTATAGGGAACGAGGGTGGGAGGAGAGGCGTTACCCTGATACCATCCTGCTTCCCTATTGTGACCCCACCCAGAAATAACCCCCAATTTCCCCCCAAACCACCCCCAGGCACTGCCCCCCATTCCTCACACCCAGCCAGTCTTAGGGGAGACATGGGGGTCAGGCAGGGTCCCCATGGGCCGGGGGATGCAGGAAAGTCTGGGCCGGTACCTGGAAGACCTCCTCGTCGAGGATGCGGGTGCCAAAGACAGTGATGCCACGGGTGTCGATCACCGGGCGGGGGCCCCGGGGCAGCGTCCGCGTCACCTTCTTCTTACAGTCCAGGATCAGGGTCACGGACTGTCTGTGCACACTCAGTGCCAGCCGGTGCCACCTGGGGGCACAGACACGCCGATGGGAGGGGGCAGGACAGACAGACACGGGGGGAGACAGGACAGGAGGACGTGAGGGATGAAAAGGGGAGTCCTCCGGGGTTGGAGTCAGGTCGGTGTAGGGGGCAGAGGGTACCCATGAGCTGCAGTGTTGGGGGTCAGGGGTCGGCAGGTACCCACTTGCCGGCACTGAGGTTGATACCCGGGAAGAGTGGGGAGTCCTCAGGGGTGGGGTGGGGGGTGCAACGGTTTGGGGGTCAGGGGTCGGTGGGTACCCACTTGCCGGCACCGAGGTTGATGCCCCGGAACAGTGGGGAGTCCTCGGGGGGGGGGTGCAGTGTTGGGGGTCAGGGGTCGGCAGGTACCCACTTGCCGGCACTGAGGTTGATACCCGGGAAGAGCGGGGAGTCCTCGGGGGTGGGGTGGGGGGTGCAACGGTTTGGGGGTCAGGGGTCGGTGGGTACCCACTTGCCGGCACCGAGGTTGATGCCCCGGAAGAGTGGGGAGTCCTCGGGGGGGGTGCAGGGTTTGGGGGTCAGGGGTCGGCGGGTACCCACTTGCCGGCACCGAGGTTGATGCCCCGGAAGAGTGTGGAGTCCTCGGGGGAGGGTGCAGGGTTTGGGGGTCAGGGGTCGGCGGGTACCCACTTGCCGGCACCGAGGTTGATGCCCCGGAACAGTGGGGAGTCCTCGGGGGGGGTGCAGGGTTTGGGGGTCAGGGCTCGGCGGGTACCCACTTGCCGTCAGCGAGGTTGATGCCCCGGAAGAGCGGGTAGTCCTCGGGGGGGGGATGCAGGGTTTGGGGGTCAGGGGTCGGCGGGTACCCACTTGCCGGCACCGAGGTTGATGCCCCGGAAGAGCGGGTAGTCCTTGGGGGGGGGTGCAGGGTTTGGGGGTCAGGGGTCGGCAGGTACCCACTTGCCGTCAGCGAGGTTGATGCCCCGGAAGAGCGGGTAGTCCTTGGGGGGGGTGCAGGGTTTGGGGGTCAGGGGTCGGCGGGTACCCACTTGCCGTCAGCGAGGTTGATGCCCCGGAAGAGCGGGTAGTCCTCGGGGGGGGTGCAGGGTTTGGGGGTCAGGGGTCGGCGGGTACCCACTTGCCGGCACCGAGGTTGATGCCCCGGAAGAGTGTGGAGTCCTCGGGGGGGGGTGCAGGGTTTGGGGGTCAGGGGTCAGCGGGTACCCACTTGCCGTCAGCGAGGTTGATGCCCCGGAAGAGCGGGTAGTCCTTGGGGGGGGTGCAGGGTTTGGGGGTCAGGGCTCGGCGGGTACCCACTTGCCGTCAGCGAGGTTGATGCCCCGGAAGAGCGGGTAGTCCTTGGGGGGGGGGGTGCAGGGTTTGGGGGTCAGGGGTCGGCGGGTACCCACTTGCCGTCAGCGAGGTTGATGCCCCGGAAGAGCGGGTAGTCCTTGGGGGGGGGGTGCAGGGTTTGGGGGTCAGGGCTCGGCGGGTACCCACTTGCCGTCAGCGAGGTTGATGCCCCGGAAGAGCGGGTAGTCCTTGGGGGGGGGTGCAGGGTTTGGGGGTCAGGGCTCGGCGGGTACCCACTTGCCGTCAGCGAGGTTGATGCCCCGGAAGAGCGGGTAGTCCTTGGGGGGGGGGGTGCAGGGTTTGGGGGTCAGGGGTCGGCGGGTACCCACTTGCCGTCAGCGAGGTTGATGCCCCGGAAGAGCGGGTAGTCCTCGGGGGGGGTGCAGGGTTTGGGGGTCAGGGGTCGGCGGGTACCCACTTGCCGGCACCGAGGTTGATGCCCCGGAAGAGTGTGGAGTCCTCGGGGGGGGGTGCAGGGTTTGGGGGTCAGGGGTCAGCGGGTACCCACTTGCCGTCAGCGAGGTTGATGCCCCGGAAGAGCGGGTAGTCCTTGGGGGGGGGGGTGCAGGGTTTGGGGGTCAGGGCTCGGCGGGTACCCACTTGCCGTCAGCGAGGTTGATGCCCCGGAAGAGCGGGTAGTCCTTGGGGGGGGGGGTGCAGGGTTTGGGGGTCAGGGCTCGGCGGGTACCCACTTGCCGTCAGCGAGGTTGATGCCCCGGAAGAGCGGGTAGTCCTTGGGGGGGGGGTGCAGGGTTTGGGGGTCAGGGCTCGGCGGGTACCCACTTGCCGTCAGCGAGGTTGATGCCCCGGAAGAGCGGGTAGTCCTCGGGGGCGGGCCGGCCGCTCTGGTCCTGGTAGAGGAAGACGGGCGAGCGCCCCAGCTCCACCCCCAGCTGCTGGGTGCCGTGCTGGTCGTACATGGAGAGCAGGAACCCCTGGGTCCCGGCCTTGGGCCTCACCAGGGCCATGATGGAGAAATCCTCCGGGAACTTCCCTGGGGAGACAGCAGGGGCTGTGGGACCCCGCGGGGGAGGCGGCGGGGGCTTGGGGGGCAGGACGCTGGGGGGTGCAGAGACAGCCCAAGGGCGATGTAGGAATGTTCCACTAAGGACCAGGGGCGGGGGGACATCCCAAGGGGGACACGGGAGGTGTGGGAACATCCCAAGGTGGCGTGGGAATGTTCCACTAGTGACATGGGGGTCACAGGAATGTTCCACGATGGACACTGGGGGGGTGGGAACATCCCAATGGGGCTGTAGGAAAGTGGGGGTGGGCACACAGGAATGTTCCACTAGTGACACGGGAGGTGCGGGAACGTCCCAAGGGGGTGTGGGAATGTTCCACTAGTGACATGGGGGTCACAGGAATGTTCCACGATGGACACTGGGGGGGTGGGAACATCCCAATGGGGCTGTAGGAAAACAGGGGTGGGCACACAGGAATGTTCCACTAGTGACACGGGAGGTGTGGGAACGTCCCAAGGGGGCGTGGGAATGTTCCACGGGGGGCGCGGGGCCATGCTGTGAGCTAGGGGGCATCGACCAGCCGCAGAGGCGGGGGGAGCCTGTGGGCAGGGCCCAGCTGATGGAGGACGCAGGGAGGGGGAACGTGCCGCAGGACAGGGAGGGGGTGGAGGATCCCATGCGGTTGGGGCGGGCGCACGGCCCGGTACCTGAGAAGAGCTGCCTGGTGGGGGCGCTGATCTGCGCCTGCCGTGATATCCTGTAGGCCACGTCTGGCCCCGCCCCTGCCCGCCTGGCGGGGCAGAACCCCGTCGTCTTCCGCACGCCGGCCGGCTGGGCCTGGAAGTGCAGCGCCTTCAGCACGTCCACCGGCTCTGCTGCGGGACACGGGGGGAGGAGGGGTCAGAGCTCTGCAAACAGCCCCCACCTCCCCGACAGGGGCCCCCTCCCCAGCCCCACAGAGCTCCCCAGTTCTGGGATCACATAAACTCACCCCCCGCAGCTACCAGGGTCCCCCCCTCCAGCCGTGACTCCCATTCCCCGCTGAGCCTCTCCACATTCAGGCCCCACCAACCTATAAATCCCCCTCCCCATGAGAGACCTTCTGCCCTGGGGGCTGAGCTGTGGGGGGGTCCTGGAACAAGGTGGAGGAATGCCCCCAGAGCAGGCAGGCCTGGCTGCATGGAAGTGGGTGTCTGGGCAGCTCAGGGGGACTGGCCGTGGGTGCAGGAGATGGGATCCCCCTGCCCCGGTGCACTGGAGGCTGGCTATAAGACTCCTGGCTGGGGGCTCAGGGCAGGGGGCCCCTGACTGGGGAGCGGGGGGCTGGCAGGGCTGAGGAGGGGGTAGGAGTCCCCTCAGGTGCGCTGGCCAGTTCTATCCAAATTCCAATCTTCCCTCCCGGGACGCTCACAGAGACGGGCTTTTTCAGGCCCAATCAACAGGGTCTTTGTTCCCAGCCAGCGAGGGAGGGGGTCTGGAGGGTCCAGGGGAAAACACACACACACACACACACAGAGCAAGGGGGGCAGCGATTCACTCACACCCCCCCGTCTCACAATCACACACACACCCTCCCAGGCACACCGCCTTTGCTGCCCAAACGCAGCCCCCCCCGCCTCCCGCAATGCCACCCCCCCCAATGCCCCATTGCACACGCAGAATGCACCCTAAGCAGGCATCCAGCCGGCTTCTCCTTCGGGCACGCGGCCCTCAGCACACACTGCCTCTCGCACACACACGCACCCTTTCACCCCGGCCCCTTCTCCGTTGCAAGCCCCCCCACTCCACAAGCACAGCTGCCTCCACACACCCCCCACCCACAACGGCACCCCCCATGTCAGGCACAATCACATGCCCGGCCTCACAGACGCACCCACCAAGAGCTCACAATCCCCAGCTACACAAACCCCGTAGCACAGCGGCTCACCGGTATCACAATTACACACATACCCCCCCCACACACACTTCACAGCCCTACAGATCCCATTTCACAATTGCACGCAGCTGGGTCACAATCGCGTGCGCACCCCGTTACACAATTCGCCCCCAGCTCCCAGTCTGCCCCCCGCCCCCTCTCAGCTGAGCTCAATATTCCACGCTGGACAGAAACAGAAGCCATCAGCTCCAGCCGGGCCTGGCTCATGGCCCACCCTCCCGCCCGCACCCCATACCTCAGGTGGGGCCGACCCCTCCCAGCCAGGGGCGAGGGGTGATGGGGGACAGCAAGGCCAGCCTGCATATGGGGGCGGGGGGGAGACGCAGAGGCGCTCAGACGGACAGACGGACAGGGACATGGACGGGTGACCCTCGCTCCAGCCAGGGCGGGTTTGTGAGGGAACGCCATCACCGCCCCGGGGTCTTGGGGTCAGGACCCTTGGGGTCAGGACCCTTGGAGGGAATTATCCCCCCTCCATGGGACACTGGCCACAAGGCGGAGCCCAGGCCTGCTCACTGGGGTCAAGGGTGGGCAGTGGGTGAGCCTGCCGGGTGGGGGCACTGACCCCCCAAGTACAGGGGCTGCCCTAGTTGGGGGGTGATGGAGCAGGGCTGGGGGCAGGGACCTCAGGGGGTACTGTGCTGTGAGTGACCCCACCCTCCCGCCCCGTCTGTCTGTCTGCGTCTCTCCACATCTGTCCCCCTCTCCCATTTTTCCATCCAGCCCCCATCTGGGTTTCTCATCAGCCCCATGTTTATGGCCCTGTTGTGAGGGCGGGAGCCCCATTTCTCCCCCCCCCCCCTGCCCCGTTGTTCCATTCGGCGTCTGGCATCCATTAATATCCCCCGCAGGACACAGACAGTGAGACAGAGACCAGAGCCCTTGGCTCAGGGCACTGCCACGGGATCTCCAGCTGGGGGCACTGCTCCAGGGAAGTCTGCAGCGCCAGACTTCCCGGCTGGGGACAGTGTTGTGAGGGAGGCTCACAGCACCGGGGTCCCTGGCTGGGGGCACTGCCACGGGGAAGCTCACAGCACTGGTGAACTGGCAGGGGAGGGGAACGTTAGCCCCTGGCAGAGAGGATCCAAGCCCCCCCCCACACGCTCAGAGCCACGTCCCCAGCCGGGGTCCCCGGCCCCCCGGCCACACGCTGAGCTCGGTGCTGGCCCAGCCCCAGCCGGGAGCGCTGGCAGCCAGGCCACGCCAGCCGCACAGAGACACCTTTCTTCGGGCTGCCAGGCGGGCGCGAGGAAAAGCCATTAGGGCTGCATAGCTCAACTCCCCAGGGAGGGGTGGGGCGAGAATGGGGGAGGGGAGACTCCCCAGAGCCAGGGCTGGAATGGGGGGTCTGAGGGAGGAGACACTAGAGGAAGGGAGGGTTAAGGGGGGGTCGGGGGATATTGGCTGTAGAAAGAAGTGAGGGGAGAAGGGCCAGGAGCGGGGGGGGGAGGGAGAGGGCTCCAGTGGGGGGGTCACAGCGTGAGGGTCGGGGGGGGCTTATTCCCATGGAGGAGGAGCAGGAGAGAGGGGTGGGGGGGGTCAGGTGGAGTGGGAGGGGCCAGACAGGAGAGGTCACAGTGGGGGGTCAGGAGGAGGGGAAGTGGGGGGCAGGTGGAGAGGGGAGCAGAGGGGAAGTGGAGACAGAAGGAGGAGGCAGAGGGGAAGGGAAATGTGGGGCAGGTGGAGAGGGGCAGAGGGGGGGAAGTGGGGGGCAGGGGGAGGGGCCTGGGCAGCAGAGAATGGACCCTTTATACGAGTCACTTCCTCTGATTGAACCACGAGCTTCCCAGCACAGAGGGCCGTGGCGGGGTGGCAGGCTTGGGACCGGACGGGGTCACTTGATCCTGCCAGCGACCGCACAACCCACAGCTCCCCCCCCAGCTGCCCTGGCTCCCCCCGGCCCTGCCCCCCCATCTCCCCCCCAGCTGCCCTGGCTCCCCCAGGCCGTGCCCACCCCATTTCCCCCCCAGCTGCCCTGGCTCCCCCTGGCCGTGCCCACCCCATCTCCCCCCCAGCTGCCCTGGCTCCCCCGGCCATGCCCCCCCATCTCTCCCCCAGCTGCCCTGGCTCCCCCCGGCCGTGCCCCCTCCCCATCGCTCCCCATGGCTCTGGTGCAGGCTTGGCTGGGACGGGACATATTTGTGGCAAGACGCAGGGACCTGCCAGTCCAGCGGCTCCTGGGAAAGAGATTAGTTCCCCGCCCCACACCTGCTACTCCCATGCACCAGCCCCACAGCTGCACTGCCCCGGGGTGGGGGGCAGGGTCCCTGCACAGCCCCATGGGGGGATCTCTGGGGGACAGGGCCCTGAGCATCTGCTGGGGACGCGCAGGAGGCTCTGCCCCGAACCAGCCGGAGGTGAGCAACCTTGGCCCCCACTTCTGAAAATCCAGCCACGGCTCATCCCACCGTCTGAGAGTGTCCATCTGTCCTGTTCCCCCAGTCACGCCGCGTCCATCTGTCTCTCCTGGTCCCAGGTCCCACCATGTCCGTCTGTCCTGGTCCCAGGTCACGCTAGGTGACAGCCAGTCCAACCCCACCACTCCACGCGTGCCAGCCATCCCAGAATGCCTCGGGGCCACAATCCCCCGGGGCAGCCACTGCTCCCCTCCCCAGCCTCTCAACTCTCTCCCAACATATCCCTGGCCCCCACCATCCCAGGGGGGGACCCAGTGCGCCCACCCCACCGCCGCATCCCAGGGGGGACCCAGCATGCCCCACCCCATGGCTCCATCCCCGGCCCCCACCATCCCGGGGGGACCCGGCGTGCCCCAGTTCCACACCAGCAGGTCACCAAAGCAAGGATCCCGCAGCATCCTATAAATTCCAGGGCACACTGGCTCTTCCCAGGCCCCAGAGAGCGACCGGCAGAGCCCTCCAGTGCCCCTCCCCGGAGCACCCTGCTGCCAGGGTGGGGACAGACAGAGAGACAGGCTGGTATCTGGGGCCGGTGACCCCATACAGGACACCCAGCTCCACTCCCTGCTATGACAGACCCTCCCCAGTATCAGCTGCCCACATCCCCCAGCAGCACCCATGGATAGAAGCCCCCCCTCCACCCCTCTTGTATAGGATCCCAACTCTTCCCACAGAGCCCCCCCTCCCCCAGGATCTTGGCTCTGCCCCGCTCAACTGCCCCCGCTCTGATCCCCATGGCCACCCCCATATAAGGTCCTGTCTCTGGTCCCACCCCCCAGCCTCTGTCCAGCAAAGTCAGGGCTTGTGCCCCGGTGTCTGTTTCTCCCCCTACCCTACACACACCACAGCTAGATCTGGCTACCGCGCCCCCCACCCCAGAGGTGGCTGCATTTCAGGAACGCTGGGTCCCCAGAGAGCCGGGGGAGGGGCGCATTCCCATTGCCCAGAGGCCCCACACAGAGGGGAGACATACCCCCAATCGGGGGCAACCGGAGATTGCCTAGGCAGGCAGGCAGGGACCCGGGCACAGAGAAAAGCAGTGCCACCTGGGGACAGACTGGGGGGGCAGACACTAGGACCTAGGGATGGACAGACAGCGGAGCGGGAACCTGGAGCCAGATGGGACAGACAGACAGCGTGACCCGGGGGACAGGACAGACAGCCACAGCGGGACCTGGGGACAGACAGGACAGAGGGACACGCAGGGACACTAGGCTCTGGAGTGGATGGACAGTCAGACAGCCATCTGGCGGGGGGCAGACATAAAGCTGCCCCCACCCCTTGGTGATAGCTCCCCTCCCCCAGCTCAGTGCTATATGAAAGGCTCTCAGCCCCCCAGGCCAGGTGGGGCAGGGCAGGAAGCGGGGGGCTGAAGGGCCCCTTTCTCTGCCGCCCACGGCCCCAGGGGTCAGGGCAGGGGCTGGCAAACCACAGGAGAGCATGGCTCCTGCCACAGGCCGCTGGCTGGGCCCCCAGACATCAATGCACTGAGACAGCCATTCACACTGCTATGCTGGCCCCCACCCCCGGGGGGCATCACACCACTGGCCACCCGCTGCCTGCCAGCCCCCTCAGCACCCACCCCACGACTCTCCCCACCCACCAGGACTCCTGGGTTCTATTCCTGGCTCTGGGAGGGGAGTAGGGTCCAGTGGGTTATAGCAGGAGGCTGGGAGCCAGGACTCCTTGGTTCTATTCCTGGCTCTGGGCGGGGAGGCACTGGGAGCCAGGACTCCTGGGTTCTATTCGTTAAGGGGGAACTCCTTTCCCTTTTTCGTGCCTCAGTTTCCCTGTCTGGGATAAAGTCCCATTGTAAAGTGCTCTGAGAACCACAGATGTACCTTGGCCCCCTCCCCACAGAGGCCAGCTATTTACCCCACTCCCTGTGAAGGTCAAACCATATATCCTTAACTCTGCCCCCCACCTGCTTATCCCCCAAACCCTCACCAACAGGCATGTGTGGGAGGGGCTGCTGCTTCCACAGTCAGATGCAGAGAAGAGGGGCAGCTCAGAGAAGGTCCCCGATCCTTGATAGCTTTCCCAGCTCCTGGCTTGACCCCCAAAGTCCAGGTGGGGCTCTCTGTGACCCAGGGGTTGGGCTGCACTGAGGTAAGGGAGAGGCGACACTGGGACTTCTACATACGGCGCAATGCAGCCAGCTCTAGGCAGGAGCATGGAAAGCTGAGTATAACAGTGAAAAGTGGGTGAGGGGTTTTAACCAAGGACAAAGAGGGGGGAACATGGTACCCTGGGGTTATTAATATCCCCACAGAGCTGGGTTTGTGGATTTCCTAGACTCCATTCCCCAACCCCAGAGGCACAGACAGAACCCAGGTGTCCTGGCTCCCATCCCCCGCAGCCCCAATCTGTGTGGCCCTCACCTCCCGCTGCCCCTACCCCACCCATTTGTGGTTTCCAGCCCACTGCTCCCCAGCCAGCTCCTCCAGCCAGTTCGCTCCACCTGGGCTCCTGGGGGTGTGTCCAGGGGGGACACCACCTGGCATCGGGGGGCACCCAACCCCCACAAGACTCAGGGCAGGGTGTGGGGTGGATTGAGACCTAAAGAAACGGGCAGAGGAGCTGGGGTCTGCAAAGGACCAGATGCCATGGGGAGGGGCACAGGGATAGATAGATAGATAGATAGATAGATAGATAGATAGATAGATAGATAGATGCTGAGTGAAGTATGGAGATGGATGGATGGTGACGCTAGAAGACAGGAATGGGGCGAGATGGATGGATGACACCCTGGGAGCAAGGAAGGGATGGAGGGATGGATGGAAGTGAGGGATACATGGATGAAGACAAACACGGGAATCTGGGAATGCATGGATGGATGAAAGCACAGATGGGATCTGGGGATGGAGGGAGGGATGGAGGGATGGAAGCGAGGGATACATGGATGGATGGATGGAAGCACAGCTGGGATCTCGGGAAGAACGGGGGGAGGGAAGGAAGTGAGGGATACATGGATGGATGGAAGCACAGCTGGGATCTGGGGATGGAGGGAGCGATGGAGGGATGGAAGCGAGGGATACATGGAGGGATGGAAGCGAGGGATACATGGAGGGATGGAAGCACAGCTGGGATGTGGGGATGGAGGCAGGGAGGGGCAGGTGGAGCGATGGAGGGATGCCCTGGGATCTGGAGACAGGGGGTTGATACACATTCCAATGAGCTGCAGGTCCCTGGTTGTTCTGTGGGGTTAAATAACTGAGGGGCACAGTGAAGAGAGAGGATGAGCTGGAGACATGGGGAGGGCTGCGGCTGCAGGTGGGGCAGCAGGGAGAGCCTAGGGGGATGATTATGCATCCAGGTCCAGCTCCAACCCTTTGGGACCATCCCAGCCAGACCCCCAGACCCGCCTCTGGATCTGCCCCAGCCAGACCCACCCTGGATCTGCCCCGGCCAGACCCCTAGCACCCCCCCTGGATCTGACCCGGCCAGACCCCTAGCACCCTCCCTCTGGATCTGCCCCGGGCACTCCCCAGCACCCCTCTCTGGATCTGCCCCAGCCAGACCCCCAGCACCCCCCTCTGGATCTGCCCCAGCCAGACCCCCAGCACCCCCCTCTGGATCTGCCCCAGCCAGACCCCGTCCTGGAGCTGCCCCAGCCGGGTGGGGCGCAGCGGGTCTGGAGGCCTGACTCTGCAGCGTCTATTTTGGGCAGGTTCAGGCAGCTTTCTGTCCGGAAACCCAAATAGTAATTAGAGCGAGTGTCCAGAGTGGGGGGGGGGGATTCAGAAAAGGAATGAAGGCAAGAGGAGCAAACAGGAAATGAAAGAAGAAACAAAAAGGAAGAGAGGAAGGGCCCAGACACTGGGGGTCCGGGCGGGGGGGAAGGAGGAGAGGAAGGGCCCAGACACTGGGGGTCCAGGTGGGGGGGGAGGAGGAGAGGAAGGGCCCAGACACTGGGGGCCGGGCAGGGAGGGGGGGGAGCAGAGGAAGGGCCCAGACACTGGTGGTCCGGGCGGGGAGGAGGAGGAGAGGAAGGGCCCAGACACTGGGGGTCTGGGCAGCGGGAAAGGAGAGGAAGGGCCCAGACACTGAGGACTGGGCGGGGGGGAGGAGGAGAGGACGGGCCCAGACACTGGGGGTCCAGGGAAGGGGGGAATCAGGACTTGCTGCCTCCCTTCCCGGCTGCTCCCCCCTCTCCACACTCTGCTGGCTTTGAGTCCACAGTCCCCCATTCTGCAACCCTGGGGCCAACCCAGCCCTTCTCTTCCCCCACCCTCAGATGCCCCCTAGCACTCCCCCTTCCCCCCCCCAGGGTCCCTCCTCTGCCCCCGGCCTATGAAAAGCCCCTTTGTTGGGCAGGAGAGAGGGAGGTGGGGGAACCACAGAAGGAAAAAATGTTTCCGAGAGAGGGAAAGTTCAGGCCTGTGGAGGAGGCGTGATATCCCTCCCTACAGCCCCCCATATCTGCTCCTCCCCCCCAGCCATCCCAGTGCCCGCTCCCTATGTCTACCCCCCAGCCAGTTACCCCTCCTCAGTCTGTCCCAAGGGACTCTCCCTCCCTGCCCCCCCAGGAATCGCTCCCCACTCCCTGCAGTGTCCATCCCAGCTAAAGGGGGGGATGTCCGGGAACTAACCCCCCTCCCAGCAGCCCAGTCACCCTGGTTAGGTGAAGGTGATGGGGGGAGGGTACACAGCAGGTGTGTGAAGGAACACAGCTACACAATGGGCACAGAGACACACCACTACACACCCACACCAACCACCCCACACACCCCCAGGCGGAGACACAACTGTCTACACACACAACCTGGGCGGGTGGGGACACAGGTACAGAACTACACGTGCTCACACACACAACAGACACACCCCCCCCTTGTGGCAGGAAACACAAGTACACAACTGAAAAGGAGGACTTGTGGCACCTTAGAGACTAACAAATGTATCTGAGCCTAAGCCAACTGTCTGGAACACACGGAGCTGCACACCTGCCTACACACCCACCCCTTACACACCCTGCGGGGGGGCAGCTGACTCCACACCCTACTGGGAGACACAACTGTGCAAGCCCCACACACTCACAACACAGGGCCAGAGCGGTGCGGACCAGACACATGCAACCCTCCACCCCAGCCCCAGCCCAGCAAGACAGAGACCCCCTGAGTCCACCCCCCCATCCCGGAGTCTGCCCTGCGAAGGGAGAAGGGGGGATGCGGGGAGGGTGCAGGAGACATGGAATGAAGAATAGGGGAAGAAGGGGAGCAGGGGAGATTGGCGGGCAGAGGGGGGCAAGCAGGGAAGGGGAGGCAGTGTCGGAACGGAGGGGTGGGGGTGCGCAGTGGGGCTCTGCTCTCACTTCCCCGGGGTTATAAATCCCCTACACCCAGGCCAGGCGGCTCTGGCTCAGCACAGGCCGAGCTGGGCAGGGTGTCGGGGGAAGCCGCAGCCCAAAGATAAATAAACCCCCGCCCCAGCCCGGCACACACTCCCCCACTGTTCCCAGCACAACGAGCCTCTGTGTGTGCAGGGCCCCGGGGGGTGCAGGCCAAAACGGGAAATGGGGGGCCCTGGGGGGTGCAGGCCACACAGGCAATGGGGGGCCCTGGGGGGTGCAGGCCAACACGGGAAATGGGGCAAACCTGGATAGGTCGAGGGGGCAGATCCCCCATTTTCAGTCCAAGCCAGTCCAGGTGGGGGGGAGGCTGGATAAACAGGGTTGGATTTATCGCACCAGAGAACCCCCTGTGCCCCCATGCCAGCAATTCCCCCTCCCAGAGCCCCCCAATACCTGAGACATCCCCACTCTGACCCTGATGCCAGAGAAACCCCCACAAGCCCCCCCCGGCTGCCCAAGATCCACCCCCAAGCCTGGGGGAGTCTCCCCCATAAGAAGTTTGGGGGGCTAAAGTTGGGTATGGAATAAAAAGGGAGGACTGTACCCCCCTGAATTCCTGCCCCTCTCCCTACCCCCCACTCCATGACCCCTTCATCCAGTTCTCATTGCCCTAAAATCCCAGCCGTGCCTAAACCCCCAAATTCTGGCCCCCGTTTTCAGATCCCCTGAATTTCTGACCCTTCTGCACCCTTAAACCCCTGCTCCCCGGTACCCCCCATGCCCACCAGTGCCTTCCCCCTTGTCCCCCCATGGCCCCCACTGCCTGCCTCCCAGTACCCCCCATGCCTATCCCAAGGATCGGTCAGTGCCTGCGATGCCCAGAGAAGAGGGTGGGTGTTTCTGCCACATCACCCCAGCTGGCACCCCCAGCCCCCCCCCCCCCCCCCCCGGCCACCTGCTGGCGGCTCCGCAAAGCACAATGGGGGGGGCTGGGTGACAGGCAGGGACACCCCCCCACCCCGGGCTCGGCTGTCACAGCTGGGACCTGCCTTCCGCAGTCCCCCACCCATCCCCCCTCCAGACACCGGGCCCCCACCCAACCCCTGGCCTGCCTCGTGTCTCCACTCGCACACCCAGACCCTGCACCCGCCTGCCCCCCACGCCGAGCCCGGGCTCCAGGGGACCGTGCCAGGGCCGTGGCACCACTCTTTGTGCCCCAGGGCTGATACCCCCCATGCCAGCCCTGGACTGGGCACTGACCTCCTACCGCAGCCCTTGATCCCCCCCTCCAGGGCATGGACACCCCTGCCCCGCGCCCCAGACATACACACCCCGGGCACAGAGCAGGGCACTGACCCTGTCCCAGATCTCCTGGTCCCAAACACAGAGACCCCCTGTGCCCTCCCTGCGCCCCAGACACAGACAGCCCAGCATCCCCCTGCGCCCCAGACACAGAGCCCCCCGGACCCCCCTGCGCCCCAGACACCCCCGGATCCCCCTGCGCCCCAGACACAGACAGCCCAGCATCCCCCTGCGCCCCAGACACAGAGCCCCCCGGACCCCCCTGCGCCCCAGACACCCCCGGATCCCCCTGCGCCCCAGATACAGACAGCCCAGCATCCCCCTGCGCCCCAGACACAGAGCCCCCCGGACCCCCCTGCGCCCCAGACACAGAGCCCCCCGTACCCCCCCCGGGTCCCCCCCCGTACCTGCCCGGGCGCACAGAGCGGGCAGCAGCAGCAGCAGGGGCAGCAGCAGCCCGGGGGCCCGGGGGCGCCCGGCGCGGGCCATGGCCGAGGGGGGCTCTCCGGAGCCCGGCAGGAGCAGAGGGGGCAGCCCGGGGTCGGGGGCGCAGGGCGAGGGGGTCCCGGCTGCTCGGTAGCTCCGGCTGCCCCGTGTCCAGCCCCGGCTCCGTCTGCGAGCGCCCGGCTCCCTGCACCGTCCCAGCCCGGCCCGCTCCCCCCCGGCCCGGCCCCCCTCCATCCCTGCCCGGCCCCCCCGGCCCGCCCCACTGCCCGGCCCCTGTCCAGCCCTGCCCGTCCCGGGGCCCCCGCACTGCCCGGCCCCCCCGGTCCGCCCCACTGGCCCCTCCAGCCTAGCCCGGCCCGGCCCGCCCCCTCCAGCCCTGCCCGCCCCGGGCCCCCCCACTGACCCCTCCGGCCCCCCAATGCTCCCTGCCCCCAGCCCTGGCCCCCCGGCAGGGACCTCTCCAGCCTTCCAGCCCTACCCTGTCCGCCCCCTCCCGGCCCCCTTCCAGCCCCGGCCCCCCTCATCCTTCCTTCCCTACCTGCCCCCCAGTCTTGCCCTGCTGGCCCCAGCCCTGCCCTGCCGGGAGACCCGCCCCTTCCTACGCCCCTGCCCAGACCGGCCCACCCTGAGATCACCTCAGCCCCCCACTCACACCTGCAGCCCCCACCTCCCAGCTCTGCTCCACCCCCCTGCCTGGCTCCTTTCCCAGCTGGGAGACCCCTCCCCTCTCACCCCCCAAGCCCCCCGTACTCCCACTCTCCCTGGGAGACCCTGTTTCCTGCACACTCTGCCCCTAACTGCCCCTCCCACCACCTGACCCACAGCCCGATCTCTCCCCCCACTCAAAAATCCCCTCCCCCCAGAGATGTCCTTCCTCCCTTTACCCCTCCAAGCCCCCCCCCCACACACACACACCCTTTCCAGGTGAGACCCACCCCAGTGCCACCTCCCTCTCCTGGCTCAGAGCCCCCCATCTCCTAGCAACCCACCCCACTAACTCAGGAACACGCCCCCCATCTCTGAGCAGTCCCCTCCCTGCTCATGCAGGGAACCCCCAGCCCCTGGGGGGTGCTGTAGGAAATGGGCCTCCCCCTGCTGGGTGTACTTGGAGGGAGGGGGAGCTAATCACACACAGACACACAGCCCTGGACTGCACCCATTTCCCCCACCCCCACCCCCCAAGCAGGGACACAGCCCCTGGGCTGCAAAATCCAGACCGGTTCAGGGAGGCAGGAATGGGACGTGGGGCCTGTCCCCTTTATGGGGTGCCAGTTCCCAACTGGCCCCAGGGCAGGGATTGGCCAGTTTGGGGGTGGGAGCTAGGAGGCCTCCATTTCTCCAGCACAGCCGTTTGGTCAGGGTTGGATGCTGCCTCCTGGCAGGGTAGAGGGGCCAGCGAGCCGAACCCCTGATCCCCCCCAGAGCTGATCAGCCAGGCCAGCCCCTGCGCCTTCCCCTCCCTCCCCGTCAGCAGCTTCCCCGAAATAGGCACCCGGGGGTCCTGCCCAGGGCCCCGGCAGTGAGGGATGTGGGGGTCCCTGCCCAGCACTCCTGCAGCATGGGGGGGGCAGGCAGAAGCACAGATAATTGTGCAAGAGTGACCCTGCGTGTGCAGGTGCCCGCTAAGCCGTGTGCTGGTGAGCCCGTGGGTGTGGCAAGAGGTGTGAGTGTGTCTGCTCACTAGCCTGGGTGACAGCACCTGTGTGTGTGTGTGCCCCGGGCGGGTGTCGGCGTGCCCCGGGCGGGTGTGAGTGTGCCCCGGGCGGGTGTCGGCGTGCCCCAGGCCGGGTATCGGCGTGCCCCGGGCAGGTGTCAATGTGCCCCGGGTGGGTGTGAGTGTGCCCCGGGCGGGTGTCAATGTGCCCCGGGCGGGCGTCGGTGTGCCCAGGGCGGGTATCGACGTGCCCCGGGCGGGTGTAGGCGTGCCCCGGGCGGGTGTCGGCGTGCCCCAGGCGGGTGTAGGCGTACTCAGGGTGGGTGTGAGTGTGTCCCGGGCGGGTGTCAGCGTGCCCAGGGCGGGTATCAATGTGCCCAGGGCGGGTGTAGGCGTGCCCCGGGCGGTTGTCGGCGTGCCCCGGGCAGGTGTGAGTGTGCCCAGGCGGGTGTCGGCGTGCCCCGGGCGGGTGTGAGTGTGCCCAGGCGGGTGTCGGCGTGCCCCAGGCCGGGTATCGGCGTGCCCCAGGCCGGGTATCGGCGTGCCCCGGGCGGGTGTGAGTGTGCCCAGGCGGGTGTGAGTGTGCCCAGGTGGGTGTCGGCGTGCCCCGGGCGGGCGTGAGTGTGCCCAGGCGGGTGTCGGCGTGCCCCGGGCGGGTGTTGGCGTGCCCCGGGCGGGTGTCGACGTGCCCAGGCCGGGTGTCGACGTGTCCAGGGCGGGTGTCGGTTTGCCCCGGGCGGGTGTCGACGTGCCCCGGGCGGGTGTCGGTTTGCCCAGGGCGGGTGTCGGTTTGCCCAGGCCGGGTATCGGCGTGCCCCGGGCGGGTGTCGGCGTGCCCAGGGCGGGTGTCGACGTGCCCCGGGCGGGTGTCGGCGTGCCCCGGGCGGGTGTCGACGTGCCCAGGCCGGGTGTCGACGTGTCCAGGGCGGGTGTCGGTTTGCCCCGGGCGGGTGTCGACGTGCCCCGGGCGGGTGTCGGTTTGCCCAGGGCGGGTGTCGGTTTGCCCAGGCCGGGTATCGGCGTGCCCCGGGCGGGTGTCGGCGTGCCCAGGGCGGGTGTCGACGTGCCCAGGCCGGGTGTCGACGTGCCCCGGGCGGGTGTCGGTTTGCCCAGGGCGGGTGTCGGTTTGCCCAGGCCGGGTATCGGCGTGCCCCGGGCGGGTGTCGGCGTGCCCAGGGCGGGTGTCGACGTGCCCCGGGCGGGTGTCGACGTGCCCCGGGCGGGTGTCGGCGTGCCCAGGGCGGGTGTAGGCGTGCCCAGGGCGGGTGTAGGCGTGCCCAGGCCGGGTGTAGGCGTGCACAGGCCGGGTGTCGGCATGCCCAGGCCGGGTGTCGGCGTGCCCAGGGCGGGTGTCGGCGTGCCCAGGGTGCATGTGAGTGTGCCCAGGCGGGTGTCGGCGTGCCCAGGGCGGGTGTAGGCATGCCCCGGGCGCGTGTGAGTGTGCCCAGGCGGGTGTCGGTGTGCATGTGGACGCTGGCAGGAATGGAGGGGAGCGGGTGGGGGAGGACATGCTTGTGGATGGGGCCCTGGCCTGGCTGGTTTGATCCCTCGCTCCCTGGGGCCCCACAGCAAGTTACTGGGGCTCTCCGGACCTCAGCCCCCTCCCCCTCTCTCTGGGGCCCCACCTGGGTCTGTGCGAGGGGGTGGGGGGGTGGAGGCACAATAGGTGGGCAGGAGGGTCCCATCCCCTCCCCCCTCAGCAGGGCCACGCACTCACCTGGAAATGGCCTAGTGAGCACGGGGCCCTGTGTGCACGTGAGTGTGTAGCCATGCATGCGTGTGCGTACTGTGAGGCTGGGCATGTGCGTGTGACTGTGGGTGTGCGCGGATACGCCTGCCACCTGGAACACCCTCTTCATCATGGCCCAGGCCCGTCCTGGCCCAGCCCCAGGCTCACCATCCAGCCCCCACTCGATGCCATCACCCTTTTGGTACCGGGGCTGGCTTCAAGCTGCCCCCATGCGGGAGGGGCAGCTCCCCACAGACAGCCACAGAACTAACCCCCCCGAGCCCCCCGGCCGAACCTGCCTGCCCCAGCCTCGGCCCGGGGGACGGGCACTCCACGATCGCCCAGTTCCGCTCACGCCCTCGGCAGCTCCTGGCACCGGCCGGGCGCTGGCCCCCTGGGCTGACCCAGCCCGGCTGCTCTCGGGCTGCCGGTGCGCCAGGCTCAGCCTGTCCCGCTGCCCCAGCAGCGCGACATCGGGGCCTTGTGCCCCCCGTCTGTCTCTCTGTCTCCAGCTGTAACCACTGGGGCCAGGGCTTTGCTCTGGGTTTATGCCTCACCTGGCGCAATGGGGCTGGGGTCCCCGCACCACCCTCATACAGCTAGCAAATACCAACACCCAGTGGGGCGCACAGCATTCGGGGGGGAGAACAGCCCCGCCCTGCAGCTCCCCGGCCCGAGCACCAGAGACACCCCGGCTCCCTGGAAATTCATCGGTGCTGCCCCCTGTGGGAGGGGTCTGAGACTACAGCCCCCTTGGGACAAGCCCCTGCTGCTACGAGCCATGCCGCAGACGGGGCCTCGCCCAGCTCCTGGGCCCCAGCCCAGTGCTCCCACCATTCCCGGCACGTGGGGGAAGGAGACACGGGGGGGAGAAATGGGGGGGATGAACAGGAAAGCCACCATGCCCAGGAGACTCCAGCCCAGCCCAGCCGAGGTATATCTGGATCCAGAGCTCCCCACCCGAGCTATAATCAAGGCTCTGTAATTAAACACTTCCCCTAGGAGCCAGGGGCCCAGTCCTGAGGGTGGGAGGCGGGAACAGATGGAGAGAGAGCCTGAAAATAGAGGGGGAAGGTTGGAGGTAGGCTGGGGGGAGGGGACACCGGGAGGGAGGGGCAGGCTGAGGGGGAGCAGAAGGGGGTTGGAAGTGGGGGATCAGAGGGGGAAGTTGGGGAGATGGAAGGGGGGAGCAAGCTGGCTGGGAGGAGGAGACAGGAGGGAAAGGATAAGATGTGGGGGACAGGGGCTGGCAGGGGAGGGGGCCGGTTGGGAGGGGCAGGTGGGGGTGGGGGGCCAGTGGGGGAGGCAGGGGAGCCCCAGCTGTGGCCCAGGGCCAGGTCTCTGGCTCAGGCCGGCCCCACCCCAGCTCCCGCAATGAAAGGTTCCCCGGTAATTGCAGCCTGGCTCAGCCTGCCCCAGGGAGGCTCCCAGAGCCACCCACATCCGCACAGGGCTGTATATACCCTCGGCCGGGGGGAGGCATGGCCCAGCGGGGACAGCGCTAGGTTGGCAGAGGGACCCACCGAGCACATGGGGAGCTGGGAGACTGAACCCCGGGGCCAGGGGGATCCCTCAGGGGAAGGCTAGACCCTGGTGCCCTGGGTCCCACCGGCTGGGCCCAAGGGCTAGTTGGTTCCTGGTCTGCCAGGGTCAAAGCCCCGCTGGCCTCTGCCGGGGGCTGTTTGCACCGCTCACCCCCCGGGATGGGGGAAGTGGGGGGTTGTGGTTCGTGGCTGGGCCCCGGCCCAGCAGCCAGACAGCCGGGCCGTTCATGCCCGGCACAGAGCTGCCTCTGTCCGCCCTGCGGATAAACACGGCACCGAGACGCTGCCCAGGTTCAAAGGGGCCCTGGTGCGGCCCCCGCCCTGCCAGCTCCCAGCCACGGGGTGGGGCTCTGCGCTGAGACGGGGGGTGCCCACGGTAGCCTGGCTGGGAACAGGACCCCCACTGTCCATGAGGCAGGGACCGTCCTGCAGGGGGCGGGGCCTGTGTGGGAATCGCACGGCTGGCCCGTGCGCACCTGTGTGCGTTGCACTAGCGTGTGCGAGGAAGTTGTGTCTGGTGAGGCATGTGGTGCGCGTGCGTGCGTCTGCCCACAGCTGGGCGGATTTGTGCTGGCCAGCGAGTGTCAGAGGCCAGCCCCATCCGAGCACAAGTGTGCACTTTGCACCAACGCCTGCTACTCCGTGGGCACGCTGGTTTGTGCACGTCTGCACCTGCTTCCAGGGCTCCCGCCAGGGTGGAAGCGGGGGGCCTGCAGTGCTGGATCTCCCGTAACTGGGGGCCAGATGGGGTCCCTGAAGGGGGGGCAGCTGCTTCTGCTGGAGCCCTGTCTTGGGTCCCCCCCCACCCCACCCCAGCTGCCTCCTGCCCCCCAAGGTGACACATCATCAGGGGGAAGGGGACAAACACCAATAACCCACAGACACCCCGCATCTAACACTCACCCCCACAGATGCTGCTCCCCCTCCCCGGCTATTTTGGGAGATGGGAGTTTGCTCTGGGCTGGGACTAGAAATAGACACTGTGGCCGGAGGAGAGGGACCACGCCCTGCCCCCCCTTCTGCCCTCCCCCCCCCCCCCCGCTTGCCTTGATCCAGCCCCGGCCCAGGGACTGGCTGGCTGGGGGGGTGGGGGTGAAGAATGGGACACAGGGCCTTTCCCCTCTAGGGATCCAGTGTCACCCTCTCCTGTAGGAGTCCCCCACCCGCCTCTGAGCCAATAATCCCCCACCCCCCAGTATCCCAGACCCCTAACCTCCCCTGCCCCTCCCGCCCAGGCAATATCCCAACCCATCCCCACACACACACGGGGGGAGAGTTTAGAGCCCCCAATTCTGCCTCCTCCCCCCAATAGCTATAAGGGTTGGGGGGGTGGGGGGTCAAAATAGACCAGAGGGGCCCAATCCCCTCCCCAGCCACTCTCTGGGCTGGGGAGGAACAGACGGGGAGGGCCCAATCCTGTCCAGGCTGCTCTCAGGGCTGGGGGAACAGACCAGAGGGGTCCAATCCTGCCCCCAGCCAGCCCACTGGAGCGAGGTCTGCTTGGGGTCCCCGGCCCGGAAGGTGAGCTCAGCTCCGGGCACAGGGCAGCTGAACAAAGCCCCCCTTGTCCGCCCCCCCCACCCGGCTCAGACAAGCCCCATTGATGAGACGCGGCGGGGTCACCTCGGGCCACAGGAAGGGGTGTGTTTCCTAGCGGGGGGAGGGACCCCACAGGGACCAGCTGGCTGCAACTTCGCACTCCCTGCAGCGGGACCCCCCCCGTGTAAGGGCAGGAGGAAGGGGGGGCACATGTGGGGAGGCTGGGTGCACGAGGGGGGAGCAGGGTGGGTGGAAAGGACTCAGCTGTGCAGGGGGGGTCACTTGTCCCTACAGCAGAGGGGAGGTGCCAGGGGGACCCAGCTGTGCAGCAGGGATGGGGGGTCAGGTGTCCCTGCAGTGGGGGGTGGGGGGAGCTGTGCAGGGATGGGGGGTCAGGTGTCCCTGCAGCGGGGAGAGGGTGGTCATGGGGGGCGCTGATCTCTTGTGGATAGAGATGGAGGCCGCAGCTTGGAGCGGGGAGAGCTCTGCGGTCCACACAGATTGGGGAAGCAAGCAGGGCGGGGGGGGGGGGCAAGGGATGGTTCTGTCTAGTCTCCTGCCCCACACATCCCTCCTGGATTGTCACCCTGGCGAAGGACTGACACCCCCCCCAACAGTGTGAATCACCCCAGAACTGTCCCTCCCATCCCAGCCAGGGGTTACAGCTGAGCCCCCGGCAGAGGGACGATCTCCCCCACCCCGCCCTGCTGAGCAGGAGAGTCACTCAGGGACCCCTATAGCCCCCCTGGGTCCCAGTTTGAACCATCCTCCCTCTGGTCTCCTCTCCCCCACCCCCTCCAGGGTCCAGGTTTGGACCGTTCCCCCATCCCCAGAGTTCCACCCCCTCCCGCCACCTGGTCCAAACTTTGACCATCTCCCCCACCCCCCGCCCGCCCCCAGGGGACCAGCCCCCCACCAGGTCCCTGTCCCCGCCCCCACGTCAGAGAAACATCCCAGTCCCCTGCCCCCACAGGTCCCACGGGACACCCCCCAGGGGCGCTGGCACGTCACCACCAGGGGGAGGCGCTGTCCGTGGTTGAGAAGCAGCAGCTTTAATCACTGTAACTCCAAAGCAATGGGGAGGGGGAGGGGTTAATAATAATAAAAGCGAAAATAACTGGGGGAGGGGCATGCAGGGAGAAGGGCAGAGCGCAACGGGGGGCGCTGCTAAGGCAGGGCCCCCACCCGACACATCCCTCCCCCCACAGCAACTCAAACAAACTGTCCAAGCAGGGGGGCCTCCCAGACCCTGCAAACGGGGAGGGGGGGTGAGACATTCCTGCCACCCCCAATTCACTGGGGGTCCGAGCTCTGGCTCACAGCCACAGACACCACCCCCCACAGAGGCTGTAGGACCTACAGTAACCCCCCACCCACACCCCCGTGGGAGAGCTCATGGTCAGTGTGGATGGGGGAGGCTGCAGTCTGGATTCCGGAAGGCCGGGGGGGCGGGGAGGGTCTGGTACCTGCTGCATAGTTTGAGGTGGGGGAGGGGCGCAGGGTGTCGATTCAAAGTGCTAACTGGGTGCCTGAGAAAGGGGGGTTGGGGGGGTCGAGCGAGGCACAATCCCTCCTGTGATTTCAGTGTGACCTGCCCCGAAACCCCCAAACAGGGATTGCCCCTCCCCCGGCAGAATGGCAAGGAGGCGGGGGGGGGGCATGGCATTGAGAACTAATGACAGACATGAGCTGGCCCCCACCCAAGAGTGACTTCCCCCGCCCCACCAGGGCAGGTAACAGCCCCCACGGGCCCTGGGGGTCAGCGCTACACAGATGCCCTCTCCTCCCACCCCAAAAGCGCAGGAGTCTCTCCACACACACCAATTCCTCACAGAGCACTGGAGGGGGATTTCGCCAGAAGACCCCCCCCATACGGGAAAAGGGGGCCATGCCAGACAGGGGAAGGTCCCCCCACAAGGTGAGGGGCGGGGCCAAGCTTCCCACACCATGGGGGGGTCCCACTGCCCTGCAGAGAGAAGAGGGAGATGGGGGATTATTTTACAGTGGGGAGTTTGGGGGGGCTCTTCCCACCCCCCTACCTGAAATCTCTAGCTTTGCTGCCCCCCAGCACACCAATACTGGGTGACACAGCACTGAGGGAGCCTGGTAGGTCAGCCCGGGGCACCCCACTACGGACGAGGGACCTGGGGTACCTCCAGAGAGTGCCAGCAACTGGGGGAACGAGGTACACCCCATAGCCCACCCCTGGGGAGCGGTCTGGGGCCACCCCAGTTCTAGGCAGGCACACAGGGTACACCCTACGGAGCTCCCAAACCAGGGATGGCGAAAGGGGGTATGCCCAGGGGGCCCCAACACGACAACTGACAACACTACCCTCAGGGCCTTCTCCTGGCAGCCCCCCAATAAGAGTCCGCAGCCCCCCAGTCCAGTGGTGGGCGCTGGGGAGCTGCCGCGGGCTGCGCCGCTCTCTGTGTGACCGGCCGGGGGCTCAGGACAGCTGGTGGGGGGCCTCCAGCATCTCCATGAGGAAGGTGTCAATGGGGGTGTCCCCGATGAGCTTGAAGAAGAAGAGGTGCTCCAAGCACTTCAGCCCAATGGAGCGCAGGGCCGGCAGGCGTAGTAGCAGCTTGGCGAACCTGGGGGGCAGGCGGGGGGTTAGATGGGGAGTGGGCCTCACCCACTGCCCCAGAACCCCCCCAACTCCCTGTACACACGGCACCCTGCACCCCCCACCAGTGCCCCAGAAGCCCCCACGCTCCCCATACACACGGCACCCCACACCCCCCACGCTCCCCGTACACACGGCACCCCCCAACATCCCCACAACAGCCCATGCTTTGCTCCTCCCCCACCACGGAGAACCCCCCCCGCACTCCACCCAGACAGGACGCAAACCCAGCCTTCCCCAGATAGAACCCCCACCCCACCCCACACACGCACACCCCCCCATGCCAGACAAGCTATGGGTCAGGCACCATGAACTGGCACCACCTAGTGGCCACCTGCTGCATCTACCACTCCAGGCACAGCGCTCACCTTACTGACAGCAGCAGCCCCAGGTGCAGACACCTGGGCACTGGCCCATGCCCCCAACACCATCTCCAGCCTCCCCTCCTTCCTGCCCCTCCCCATACCTGCCCTGCTGCTCGGGGTACTTCTGCTTGCAGTAGGACTCCAGAGAGGCGTAGACCTTCTCCCGCAGCAGCTCCACCTCCCCAGGGTTCGACAGCCCCTTGGCATCTGTGGGGGGTCAGCCCTCCTGGGATCAGCACCTACACAGCCTTCCCTGCCCCTCCCCCAGAGCTCCACACCCCCAGGGCGGGGGGGCTGCAAGGTCACAGAGTCAACAGCCTCCAAGGTGATAGGGTGGTGGACAACTGGGGCGAGGGGGGGTCAAAGGGTCCCTTACTAGGGTTGTAGAGGATGATGGGGGGAGGAGTCCCTGGGGATTGGGGGGTTCTGGGGAGGTCCCTTACCCAGGCTGAAGAAGCTGGAGGGGGGAGGTAGCACCGGGAGGTTGGGGGGGATCCTCAGGGGGGGTCCCTTACCCGACGTGGGGGCAGGCAGCGCAGGGGAGGTTTAGAGGGTCTCAGGGGGGTCCCTTACCCGGGTTGAAGAGAATGATGGCCCGGAGGCAGCCGAGCTCAGTCTTATCCATCCGCATGTCCCGCATCTTGGAGACCAGCTCAGTCAGCACCCTGGCGGGGAGCGGCACACATCAGCGGGCACTGGGGCAGGGATGCCCCAGCCACTGAGAGCTCAGCACGGGCTCCCCTGACCCCTCCTGAATCCCCACACTACGCCCTGGAGACCCTGTCCCCACCCTGTTGCTGTGCCCCATGGGAACCACAGCCTCCTTGGCAGCCCTGTGCCCCCCGGTAAGTGCAGCCCCCTTACCAGTGCTGTGCCCCCTGGGCCCCTGCCCCCCACCTGTCGAAGATGGCCCCCACGCCGGCGCTGTGGGCGCTGTTGCGATGTACATGCAGCCCCGTGGCCAGCAGGATCCCGTCCTTCACCGAGATGGAGCGGTGCGAGAAGGACGCGATGAGCAGCTCGTTCCAGCCTGGGGTGCAGGGAGAGTGGCTGAGAGCCAGACCAGGGATGCCCCAGATCCCCTACACCCCCCCGCCCCACAGCTTGTGCCCAGAGCCCCCCCACCCCGATCCCCTGGCCTCCCCACAGCTTGTGCCCAGAACTGCCCCCTTTGTGAGGGGTGAGGGGAATCCACCCCACCCGCCACGTGACTTAAGGGCAAAGCCAACCCAGTTCCACTGGCAGTCACCCCACCTCAACAGGACCCCTGTCCCCAGGAGCCACAGAGCAGAGGGGACAGTTTGGGGTCCCCTCCTTCTCTAGGATCCAGCCTGAAACCGTGTGCAATAAAGCCCCCTTGTCTCACTCCACCACCCTCTGCCTGGAGGCACCCCCCCACAGCAGCAGGACTTCCTGCCCACCCCCATCACTCACCTGCCCGCAGCAGGATGACCTGGTCGTCCAGAGGCAGCTCGGAGAAGTGGGGGATGCGCTTGGCCCACTCCACCAACGTGAAGAGCTGCTTGTCGGCTGCCTGGCAGATGTTGGTCACCGGGTCATTTGGCTGGGGGGGAGGAGGGAGAGAGTCAGACGCAGCCTCCTCCCCCCCCATCGCAGCCTCTGCTCTCCCTCCCCCCTTCCCTGCCCCCCCAGAGACCCCTTCCCTCCCCCCCCCCCAGAACCCAGCCCCACCCCGAGGAACCCCCCTTCCCCAGAGCCCCTGCCTCCCCCCCACCCCAGACCTGAAACCCCATGCCTCTGGAGCCTCCTGTCCTCCCTGGACATGCCCCTTGCCAGGGCCCGGCTCCGCCCCCTGCCCCGCTCACCGAGCTGCCCCCAGTGCCAGAGCCGTCAACACTTTGGTCCGATTTCTGCTCCACGGCCAGCTCTGCCTCCAGGATCTTCTCCACCGGCATCTCCTCGTTCGCACCGCCCGCGAAATCCCCCTCGCCGTCCTTCTCCTTCCCCCGCTGCCGCTCCTCCTGCACCGCTGGGTGGGGGGGACGGGGAACACACACGGGTCAGACACGGCACAGACCCCCCCCCCCCCGACAACATCCGCCCCATTCCCTGCTGCCACCCCTCCTGCACTGCTGGGGGGAGACGGGGACGGGTCAGACACAGCACAGAACCCCCTCCGACAATGCCCTCCCCATCCCCTGCTGCCGCCCCTCCTGCACTGCTGGGGGGAGACAGGAACGGGTCAGACACAGCACAGAACCCCCCCCGACAACGCCCTCCCCATCCCCTGCTGCCGCCCCTCCTGCACTGCTGGGGGGAGATGGGGACGGGTCAGACACAGCACAGAACCCCCCCCCCCCGACAACGCCCTCCCCACCCCCCGCTGCTGCCCCACATCTCCCAGAGGGGGACCTTCCCATCACGCATTTCTGGTAGGAGCAGTACCGGTACCGGTACCGGCCCCGCCCCCCTCCCTATGGCCCCGCCCCCAGGTGGGCAGTACCTTCCCTCTTCATGCCCGTGGCCAGGCATTTCTGGTAGCGGCAATACTGACAGCGGTTACGCTGACGCTTGTCCACAATGCAGTCCTTGTTATCCCGGCACGTGTAGGTCAGGTCCTTGCGGATCGTGCGCTTGAAGAAACCCTTGCAGCCCTCACAGCTGTACACCCCATAGTGCTTCCCTGAGAGGAGGGGGAGAGTCAGGGAGAACCCTGGCATCCGGGCCCCCAGCCCTCCGTAACCCACTCCCTTCCCAGAGCCAGGGATAGAACCCAGGAGTCCTGGCTCCCAGCCCCCCCTGCTCTAGCCCACTAGACCCCACTCCCCTTTCACAACTGAGGATAGAACCCAGGCTCCCTGGCCCCCAGTACCTGATGATCTGTCCCCACAGATGGCACAGAGGCGCTTCCCTGGCATCATGCCACCGTGGGGGTGGCACGGGAGACCCCGCACACCCAGGGGGGGCTTGACGTCTTCCGAACTGCTGACTGAGTGCATGCCCGACAGGTTCACAGTGGAGTTAATCTAGGGGCAGAGAGATGGGAGATGACCTGGCTACCCTGCAGTGCTCCGGGGGAAGGCGGGGGAAGGGAGCATGCCCCACTCCCCAATCCCTCCCCTCAGCTCCCATCCCCTCATGGGTATCAGCTCCCCAGAGGATCACGCCCCGGTCACCTCTAGGGCTCTAGGGTTCAGCCTTTCCCTCCCCTTACCCCTGTGGCGCCTTCCCTATTTTATCCACTTACCAGCTCACTGGCTGTCCGTCCACCCACACTGGATCCTGACTCCCCTGCCTCCAAGGAGACCATCCCCCTAACTCCCAACCCTCTCCCCAGGGCTCGGCTCCATGGTGCTCCGCCCCCTTGGGGAAGCCCCCAGCCCCTCCTTAATATCCCACCACAGCGTCCCTCAGCTCCCCAGCCCCCACCAGATCTCCTCTGACCCCGGGGGAGGAGCCACACTCCCCCTTACCTGGGGACTGCTTACAGGGCCATAGCCACTGGAGGGCGTGGCTGGGAGCCCTGGGGAACCTAAGGACGAGCTGATGACAGGGAAGGGCGAGCCCAAACTGCTGACGGGCGAGTTGATGGAGGAGGTCATGGCCGAGCTGATCATGGAGGGGTGAAGTGGGGCCGAGAGCTCCGGTGGGGGTGACGAGCTCAGAGACGAACTGTCGGGGCTCCTGCAGTCTGGGGGGGAAAGAAAGGGATTAGCTCATCAGCACAGCAGCCCCCAGTACCCAGCTGGAGAGATGGGGCGGACGGGGCACAACCAGTACGCACCCCCGGCAATGTGGTGCCCCTGTGCGCCCAGCTGGGGAGATGTGCCCCCCCCCCAGGGAGACGGGGGGCAGCTGAGACAACACCCCCACCCTGCAGCATGGCACCCCCTGGTGCCCGGCTGGGGAGACAGCACAGCCAGGACATCCCCCTCCCTCCCCAGCAGCGTGGCACCCCGAGCGCCTGGCTGGGGAAATGTGCCCCCCCTTTAGGGAGACGGGGGACAGCTGGGATGACACTTCCCCCTGCAGCACGGCGCCCAGTTGGGGAGACAGAGCACCTAGGGCAGGGCTCCCAGTAACATGATGCCCCCTGGGATGACAGGGCACAGCGGGACCCTCCCCCCGCAGTGTCTCGACCCCTGGGGAGATGGGGCACCAAGGGCATGGCCCCCAGCAGCATGGCACCTCCCGCTGGGGTTACTGCAGGTCAGCCTCTGCCCAGATGCCTGCACTTCCCCCCCCAGCTATTGCACAAGAGCCCAGCGAGCACATGATCACCCCGCCCACAACAGGCACCTTGGGGGAGAGAAGGGGGTAAGGAGTGGCCCCCAGAAGTGGCCCCCCCCAGCACTTTGGGAATGGCCCCCCCACGCACTTCCACCTGCAATCCCTGGGCAGCTCTCGGCCTGCCAGCGCGGGGGGCTACGTGCTCTGGGGGGACAGGTCTCCCCCGAATCCCACGGAGAGGGGCAGCCCCCCGCCTCGGCCAGGGGTCTCTGGGACACAGGACCCCCACGCTGGAGGGGGGACCCCCGAGAAGGGCTTGCCTGGGCCCCACCGCCGGGTCTCCCTCCCCAGCGCCCCCCCCGTGCAACCTCCCAACCCCACCGTTTTCCACCCTGGGCCCCCCACCCGCCCGACCTGACGGGCGGCTCGCGGGCAGCCTCGCCTCCGCCCGGGGCACCCCCCACCCTGGGGCCTCCCCCCACGACAGGGCCCCCCGTTACGTCACAACCCGGCCCCCCCGCGGGGTGTCTCGGGCCCCCCCGGCTCACCGCGGCCGCGGTCTCCCATCCCGGGGCTCCCCGCTCCGTGCCGGGGGGATCCGGGCCTCAGACCCCCCCGGGCTCCGGCCTGATCCAGGCTCCGCCACCGCCTCCTGCGGGAGCCGAGCGGACCCACACTGCACCGCG
The DNA here is from genome assembly GCF_965140235.1 of Caretta caretta. Taxonomy (NCBI): domain Eukaryota; kingdom Metazoa; phylum Chordata; order Testudines; family Cheloniidae; genus Caretta; species Caretta caretta. The sequence continues at coordinate 49,482,339 of NC_134219.1, forward strand.
GCCGGGCCCAGCCGACCCAGCATGCCCCGCGCGGGGGCCTCCCCGGCCCAGCATGCACCGCGGCCGGCCGCAGGATACCCCGCGCGGGGGACTCCCCCGCCCAAACTGCACCGCGGCCAGGCCCAGCATGCACCGCGCGGGGAGAGGGCATTCCGGCCCATAATGCACCGCGCGAGGGCTTGTTCGGCCCATCATGCACCGGGGCGAGACTATAAACTAGCCCACAATGCACCATTGACCATCCACGAGAACCCGCCCCCTCCGCCTTCCCGGCATGCAACGCTGTGAACCATAGAGACGGGATTTGTTCCAAACAGTCATTGTAACCGATCTATCGGCTTCCCCCCAGCCCACTTGCAATAGAGAGGGGAGAACATTCTAAACTGTCCCCGTTGGTTGCCACCACATCAGTGGGGGGCGGGAAAGCGCTCCGCCCTAAACAAAGACGGCGCCCTCTAGTCGGGCTTCAACCCGCCCCGCACAAAGATGGCGCCCCCATGGTAATTATCCGTGTCGCCGCCGTCACCATCTTTGTGAGGGGCAAACTGGCGGCCTGCTGCTGCTGCCTCCATCTTTAAGACGGGCGATGTGACGCTCTATGGTGGCCGCCATCTTTGTGAGGGGCACGGCCGGCTCGCGGGGGAGGGGGTGGACGGGCCTGGGCATTGTTCCCGCGAGATTTTGGAGGGGGCGGAGCCTGGATGCCACGTCGGGTCTGAGCCGGAGCTAACGGAGCCCAGTGACGGTGAGACCCGCCGGGGCATAGAGATGGGGGAGGGGGCTAGAGGGGCCGCGTGGGCCTGGGGCTCGGGAGCTGGGAGGACGGGGCCCCAGGGCCATAGAGAGGAAGGGGTCGGCGGCTAGAGCGCCCTTGGGTCGGGGGCTCGAGGGGCCCCGCGGGGCCCGGGACCAGCCCAGGCTGGGGGCCGCGGGGCCGGGCCTGGGGGCGGGGGCGGGCCTGGGGGCTGGCGCGGCCGGTGCAGGGGCCGCTCGGAGGGGCAGTGGCCATAGAGATGCGCGGCCAGAAGGGCCGCTAGGGCGCCCCGGGCTGTAAATACCCGCCGGGCCCCTGGGCCCCCCGCCCCGCAGATCCCCGAGCCCCGTGTCCCCGCCGGGCCCCTGGGCCCCCGCCCCGCAGATCCCCGAGCCCCGTGTCCCCGCCGGGCCCCTGGGCCCCCCGCCCCGCAGATCCCCTGGGCCCCCCGCCCCGCAGATCCCCGAGCCCCGTGTCCCCGGCGGGCCCCTGGGCCCCCCGCGCCGCAGGTCCCCTGGGCCCCCCGCCCCGCAGAGCCCTGTGTCCCCGCCGGGCCCCTGGGCCCCCCGCCCCGCAGATCCCCGAGCCCCGTGTCCCCGCCGGGCCCCTGGGCCCCCCGCCCCGCAGATCCCCGAGCCCCGTGTCCCCGCCGGGCCCCTGGGCCCCCCGCCCCGCAGATCCCCGAGCCCCGTGTCCCCGCCGGGCCCCTGGGCTCCCCGCCCCGCAGATCCCCTGTCCCCGCCGGGCCCCTGGGCCCCCCGCCCCGCAGATCCCCGAGCCCCGTGTCCCCGCCGGGCCCCTGGGCCCCCCGCCCCGCAGATCCCCGAGCCCCGTGTCCCCGCCGGGCCCCTGGGCCCCCCGCCCCGCAGATCCCCGAGCCCCGTGTCCCCGCCGGGCCCCTGGGCCCCCCGCCCCGCAGATCCCCGAGCCCCGTGTCCCCGCCGGGCCCCTGGGCCCCCCGCCCCGCAGATCCCCGTGTCCCCGCCGGGCCCCTGGGCCCCCCGCCCCGCAGATCCCCGAGCCCCGTGTCCCCGCTGGGCCCCGCAGATCCCCGAGCCGCTGAGCCCCGTGTCCCCGCCGGGCCCCTGGGCCCCCCGCCCCGCAGATCCCCGAGCCCCGTGTCCCCGCCGGGCCCCTGGGCCCCCCGCCCCGCAGATCCCCGAGCCCCGTGTCCCCGCCGGGCCCCTGGGCCCCCGCCCCGCAGATCCCCGTGTCCCCGCCGGGCCCCTGGGCCCCCGCCCCGCAGATCCCCGTGTCCCCGCCGGGCCCCTGGGCCCCCCGCCCCGCAGATCCCCGAGCCCCCTGTCCCCGCCGGGCCCCTGGGCCCCCGCCCCGCAGATCCCCTGTCCCCGCCGGGCCCCTGGGCCCCTGCCCCGCAGATCCCCGTGTCCCTGCCTGGGCCCCCCGCCCCGCAGATCTCCGAGCCCCGTGTCCCCGCCGGGCCCCTGGGCCCCCCGCCCCGCAGATCCCCGAGCCGCTGAGCCCCGTGTCCCCGCCGGGCCCCTGGGCCCCCCGCCCCGCAGATCCCCGAGCCCCGTGTCCCCGCCGGGCCCCTGGGCCCCCCGCCCCGCAGATCCCCGAGCCCCGTGTCCCCGCCGGGCCCCTGGGCCCCCCGCCCCGCAGGTCCCCGTGTCCCCGCCGGGCCCCTGGGCCCCTCGCCCCGCAGATCCCCGAGCCGCTGAGCCCCATGTCCCTGCCGGGCCCCTGGGCCCCCAGAGCCGCTGAGCCCCGTGTCCCCGCCGGGCCCCTGGGCCCCCGCCCCGCAGATCCCCGAGCCGCTGAGCCCCGTGACCCCGCCGGGCCTCTGGGCCCCCGCCCCGCAGATCCCCGAGCCGCTGAGCCCCGTGTCCCCGCCGGGCCCCTGGGCCCCCCGCCCCGCAGATCCCCGAGCCGCTGAGCCCCGTGTCCCCGCCGGGCCCCTGGGCCCCCCGCCCCGCAGATCCCCGAGCCGCTGAGCCCCGTGTCCCCGCCAGGCCCCTGGGCCGCCGCCCCGTGCCCGCGAGATCCCCTGGCCGCTGAGCCCCGTGTCCCCGCCGGGCCCCTGGGCCCCCCGCCCCGCAGATCCCCAAGCCGCTGAGCCCTGTGTCCCCGCAGGACCCCTCAGCCGCCCCGCGCCCGGGAGATCCCCGAGCCGCTGAGCCCCGTGTCCCCGCAGGGCCGCTCTGGGCCCGCCGCCAGCCCTGTGGCCCTGCAGCGCTAGATCGGCTCCGGTCATGGGAGTGGTTGTGTCGAGCAGGCTCTAGACCCTGCTGCCCCTCGGTGGTTTTACACTGGTCTCTCTAGAGTTTCTTCCACGTTTCTGTGGCCCCTCTACCTCCGCTGGAGGGAGTGGGGACTCGAGGGGATATGTGAGCGTGACGGGGACGGTCATGCTCCCACTCCCGCTTTCCAGCCGTGACAGCAGGATGGTGCTGCCTGGATGGACGCAGGGCAGAGCGGGACTCTGTGGCCCAATTGCCACCGTGATGGTCTGTGCAGCGCTGATACAGATCACTTCTTCGCATGAGGATCTGCACCACGGCCACAGCCACGCCGGGCACAGCCACGAGGATCTGCACCACGGCCACAGCCACGCCGGGCACAGCCACGAGGATCTGCACCACGGCCACAGCCACGCCGGCCACAGCCACGAGGATCTGCACCACGGCCACAGCCACGAGGATCTGCACCACGGCCACAGCCATGAGGATCTGTACCACGGCCACAGCCACGCCGGGCACAGCCACGAGGATCTGCGCCATGGCCACAGCCATGCTGATCACAGCCACTCGCACGAGGACTTCCACGGCCATGGTCATTCACACGAGGACTTTCATGGCCATGGGCATTCACACGAGGACTTCCACGGCCCCAGCCAGGCTGACTTTAGCCACCAGCCCGAGGAGGTCCATGTTGTGCACTCGGCTGAGGGGTCCCCGAGCCACCAGCAGTTGCCTGGGAAGGAGAGGCAGGACTTGGTCAAGCTGTGGACACACGTGAGTTCCCGTGTCAAACGTGGAGGTGCTGCCTTGCACGTGCTTGCAGCGGCGTAACCCCCTGACAGTCTCTCTCCTCCCCCCTTCCCCCAACCTCTGCAGGCCATCGGAGCCACCTTGCTGATCAGTGCTGCCCCCTACTTCATCCTCTTTCTCATCCCCGTGGAGTCAAACACTTCCCAGCACCAGGCCCTGCTCAGGCTGCTGCTCAGCTTTGCCTCGGGGGGACTCCTGGGGGACGCCTTCCTGCACCTCATCCCCCACGCGCTGGGTGAGCGGCACACAGACGGAATGGGACAAGGGGCCTCTCGCCTCTCAGGGTCCCAGCTCCACTCCGGCCTGGGGCAGGGGGACTGGCTGGCTCGGGGGCGGGGAATGGGATACAGGGCATTCCTCTCTGGGAGGCGCCTGTGGTGCGGCCCATCTGGCTCAGGGGGCAGGAAATGGGCCCTCTCCTCTCTCGGGGGTCTGGTCACTCATCTCTGCCCCTTTCCCTCCCCAGTGCCCCATTCCCACCACGTGGAGGGCGGCCATGCCCATTCTCACTCCCCCACGGTGTCGCCTGGCCATGGTCACTCCCACCAAGGTGAGGCCGGGGGCAGTGGGTGGGGGAAGGAAAGCTGGACAGACTGGGGAAAGGGGGCTGTGGTTGGAGGTTTGTGTGGGGCAGCATGAAGGGGGCCCAGAAGGGCTAGGGGTCCTGTGGAGAGCTGGAGTGGCTCGTGTCTGTGGCTAGGACAGGGGATGGGGGTAATGGCTATAGGGGAGGTGTAGTGGAGAGCAGGTTAGTGGGTTGGTACTCTTCCCCCCCCGCCCCAAGGACGGCATCCCTGGCAAGTGACAGTAGAGGGGCTCTGGTCCTGGGAGGGGGGCTGTACCATGGTGGGGGGAGGGGGGCTGGCAGTCTCTTTCACAGCCTGCCCAACACTGTCTCTGCCCCCCAGGGCAGGATCACCAGCGGATGATGGCTGTGGGGCTCTGGGTGCTGGCTGGCATCGTAGCCTTCCTGGTGGTGGAGAAGTTTGTGAGGCACATGAAAGGGGGACATGGCCACGGGCACAGCCACGGCGGGCACAGCCATGGTATGTACCCCAGAAGACCCCCATGTCCCAGCCCCCCACGGCCCCCCCCCCCGATCCCCTGCCCATGGGTAGAGCCACGGTGGCACAGCCATGGTACGGACCAGCTGGAACACCCTCCCCCATCTCCAGCAGCCCCTGCTTGTGCCTGTTGTTAGAATCCCAGGTCCGGTTCTGAAACCTGCAACTCCAGTGGGCTGGGGATACATTGGGGAGGGGTCAGAGAAGAGCCACGAGAGCGGTGAAAGGGCTGCAAAACCTGGAGTCCAGGAGCTCCATCTGTTTCGCTGAACCAGGAGACGGTGAAGGCGTGACGTGAAGGAGATGAACATTTCCGGCCGGGCTCCCCAGTGTAGCCCAGAAAGGTCTAACACCATCCACCGGCTGGGAGTTTTTAACAGGGAGGGGAATGAACTAGTGGAACCATTTCCCGAGGTCCTGGCAGATTCTCCACCCTGGCTGTATTTAACTCACGGTTGGCTGGTTCTCTCTGAGATTTGCTCTGGGGATTATCGTGGGTCAGGTCTCTGGCCTGTGCTGTAAAGGGGGTCAGACAGTTCCTTCTGGCCTCAGAATCCATGGATTGGAGTGGGTTTGGGAAGGTGTGGGGGGGTGTCCATACAAGGGCCCTGATGGGGGTCTGCAAGTGACTCTAGGGATCAGTGGGAGGGGTGCTGGGGGGTCCTGGACCCACACAGTAGTGAGAGTCTTCCTCCTCTCCCTGCACTGTCCCTGGGCGGGCTCCTGGGGGTGGGACTAAAGCATCAGCCCTGACCCCCCCCCCCCACCTACCTCCCGGTCCACCTGCAGCTCCCAAGGCGAAGAGCAGCTCTGGTGAGGAGGACAACGGGCCCCAGGAGAGGAAGGCTGGCAAGGTGCGTGCCCCTGACAAGGCAGCCGCCAAGAAGAGGGGCCAGGAGTTAGAGGAGCGGACTCAGGAATCCAGTAAGTTGTCGCGGGGGGGGGGTGTTGGAGGGAGGGAGCTGGGTCCGTGGGGGGGCACCATGGCACAGAGAGCATCTGGGGAAGGATAAGGGGGGGAGGTGATCAGGTTGGAGGTGTTTCAACTCTTGTCTCCCTCCCCCCAGCAATGAAGGTCTCAGGGTACCTGAACCTGGCGGCTGACCTGACGCACAACTTCACGGACGGGCTGGCGATCGGGGCGTCGTTCCTGGCGGGGGCCGGTGTGGGGGCCGTCACCACCCTCACCGTGCTGCTGCATGAGGTGCCCCATGAAGTGGGCGACTTCGCCATTCTCGTCCAGTCGGGCTGCAGCAAGCGCAAGGTACAGCCCCCGCCCCAGGATCTCTGCTGACCCTGCCCCCTTGCTAACTCCTCCCCGGGACCCCCACTGCTGCCTGACCCCGCCCCTATATTCCCCTACTCACCCCTGCCCCGGGACTCCTGTTAAGGCCTGACCCCATCCCCCTGTATTCTTCTGCTGACCCTGCCCCAAACCCCCACTTACCCCCCAGTCCCACCAAAGCCCATAGCCCTCCACTGACCCCCTGGCCCCGCCTATATCCCCAGAGCACCCCCTGTCCCTCCCTACTGCGCCAGCCCCCCCACGTCTAACCTCTGGTCCCCCACCTCCCCAGACTTCCCTGGACCTTTCTGCCTCTCTCTCCCCTTCCTTCCCCCCCCCATGCACACAGTGAGGTTGTGACAGCTGGGGGTGCCGAAAAACAGGGCCTGCTCCCCCCCATCTGTGACTTTCTTTCCCCCCACAGGCTCCCCCCCCCCCCCCCCCCCCCATGTTCACAGTGACATGGACGCTGGGGGTGCTGGAAAGCAGGGCCTGCTTCCCCCGGTCTGTGACTCTCTCTCCCCCACAGGCGATGAAGCTGCAGCTGCTGACAGCGCTGGGCGCCCTGGCAGGCACGGCCTGCTCACTGCTGGCCGAGGGCATCGGAGAGGCGGCCACAGCCTGGATCCTGCCCTTCACGGCGGGCGGGTTCATCTACGTGGGCACTGTCTCGGTGATCCCGGAGCTGCTGCGGGACGCAGCGCCCCTGCAGTCCCTGCTGGAGGTGCTGGGTCTGGTCTGCGGCGTCGCCATGATGGTGCTCATCGCGCAGTACGAGTAGCAGGCCCCAGCGGGGGGCGCCTGGGGGGGGGCGGTGCCGTGTGGACCCAGGCGTCCGGGATGGGACTCCATTTGGACTCCTGGGGCAGGGGGTGTGGTGGACCCTGGCATCCGGGACACAGGGGGGAGGGGAGTGGGGAACAGCTCTGCATGGACCCTGGTGTCCAGGATGGGGGATGCTATGTGGGCTGTGGGGGGGAAGCCACATGAATCCTGGTGACCAGGGTGGGGGGACGTGGACCCCCATCCCAGATGCCTGGGTCCACACAGAGCTTCCCCCCAGGGAGGGGTGCTGTGTGAGCCCTGGGGGTTTCTGGGGGGCAGGGAGGCTGCAGTGCGTGCTGTGGGGAGAGGGTGGCATGGACACTGGTGTCCAGGTGCTGACACTCTCTGGGATTGGGTGGTGACGTGGACCCTGCGCAGTGCGGGCTCTGGGGCTGGGTTAGACCTTGGGGCAGGCACCATATAGACTCCAGGGATATGAGGTGCCCTGTAGACGCAGGCATCTCTGCTTGGGAGAGGGGGTCAGCCGCACAGCCCCAGCAGCCAGGGACAGAGGATGGCCCAGACACCAGGGTGGGGGGAATCTCATGGGCCCCGGCATCCAGGAGCATCAGCTGAACAGGGAGTGTGCGAACCTGGGGCAGGGGAGATAATGTGATGCTGTTTGATTTGTTTTCTGGGAGGGTCAAAAACCAAGTCCCTCCCCACCTCCCCACCTCCCCGGCCCTGTGTGTCCCCCTAGGGGGGCAGCTGGGCCGCCCCTTCCTTTGGAAGGGGGAGTTTATGGAAGTGAATCCTCTGGGCCACATCATGGGTTGGTTTAGAGAAGATGGGGAGAAAAGCCCCTGCCCTCTGGACCACGTGGGGGGCTACATGGGGGGTTACCCAGAATCCTTTGCTTCTTGGACCAGGTTTTATTGGGGTAATTACCCAGAATTCTCTGCCACAACCCACCCTGTGTGGCCCCCAAACCAGAGCAGCTATCCAGGCTAGTTCCATATGGGGGAGCTGCCCTGAGCCCCCTACCACACTGGGGACCAAGGGGGACAGAGTGGGGGCTAATCAAGACACTGCTAGGGGACAGTTCCCCGACAGAGGTTATTTTGGAGGGGACTGGGGGTGATTCTGGGGTGCAGGGGCTTTGGTGATGGAGGGGACAAGCAGACCCAGTCATCTGGGGCTGCCGGGGGAGGGGGGGATTGGCATGCAGACCCAGGCACCGGGACCTGGAGGAATTAGCACGAACTGCAGGATCAAGGGGGGCCGTGCGGACCCAGGCGTCCGGAGCTGGAGGGTGAATCACAAGCACCTGGCTCAGGGGTGTCCCTATTGAATGGTATGTCCTGGGGGAGGGACTGTTAATTGGGGGTGACTTTGGAGCCTGGTGGTTGTGGGGTCAATTACTCCCCGGGGTGGGCAGGAAAGGTTTTATAAGGGGGGGGTGTATTTTTGTATATGATTTTGCTTTTGTATGGGTGGGTTGGGGGCCAGGAGGGGGCAGGGTGGGGCCTTGCAGGACTATTTTGTGGATGATTGTAACGAAAATTGTGTCATTAATTAACAAATTAAACAATAATCTGAGACGCTGTTGGTGCGAAGTCTGTATGTGCTGGAGGAGGGGGGTGGCGGTACCCCATGGAAAGCAGGGGGCACAGAGTGACCCCCCTCTGCCTGCTCCATCAGGATCTGGCCCTGGCTCCCAACCCCCGAGCAGGGAGGGAACCCAGGAGTCCCGCCCCCTGGGCCGGGAGGACTCTGACCATAGAGTTCCCGCCTAGCGCCGCCGTCCCTGGGGCCCGTCCCCGCGCCCGCTCTGTGGTCCCCGCCCGCTGTCATGGCGGCCCCGCTACGGCTCCGCTCCACGCTGGCGCTGGTGACAGGTGCCCCCAGCAGGGGGCGCTCGGGGGCGGGGCCTGACCCCCCCCCATGGGGAGCCAGCGCCCCCCCGGCTACGCGAGGGGGGCTGAGGCGGGGGGCACGGGCACCCCTCCCCCATCCGGCCTTTGGGCGGGGGGGGCATTTGGGGGATTTTGAGGCCTCCCTGCGGCTGGGGGAGGTTCGGGGGGGGGTTCTGGTTCCCCCCACGGCAGGCGGGGGAGGGAGACTGGTATGGCTGTCTGCTGGGGGGTGTTTCTGGGGGTCCCTGGAGGGGTTCTGGGTCCCCCCCACCCCGTCCCTGACCCTGGTCCCCCCACGGCAGGCGGGGGAGGGAGACTGGTATGGCTGTCTGCTGGGGGGTGTTTCTGGGGGTCCCTGGAGGGGTTCTGGGTCCCCCCCACCCCGTCCCTGACCCTGGTCCCCCCACGGCAGGCGGGGGAGGGAGACTGGTATGACTGTCTGCTGGGGGGTGTTTCTGGGGGTCCCTGGAGGGGTTCTGGGTCCCCCCAACCCCGTCCCTGACCCTGGTCCCCCCACGGCAGGCGGGGGCAGCGGGATTGGCCGTGCAGTCTGTGCCCGGCTGGCCGAGGAGGGGGCGCTGGTGGCTGTGGCTGACCAGAATGAAGTGGGGGCTGCGGAGACAGTGCGGGGGCTGCCACGGGGGGAGCCCGGCCAGGAGCACAAGGCATTCGGGGTGGACGTCAGCTCCGCCCAGAGCGTGGGGGAGCTCATGGCTCGGATCCAGGTAACAGGGCTGGAGAGAACCCAGGAGTCCGGGCTCTCCCCATTGTAACCAGTAGATTCCTCTCCCCTCCCAGGGAACCCAGGAGTCCTGACTCCCACCCCACCACTCTAACCACTGGGCCCCACTGCCCTCCCTGAGAACCCAGGTGTCCTGACATTCCCCCCCCCCCGCTCACAAACACACACACATGCTCTAACCACTAGGTCCCACTGGCCTCCAGAAGAACCCAGGCCCTCTGATTCCGCCCCCCCCCACTCTAAGCACAAGCCCCCACTGGCCTCCGGGAGAACCCAGGCTCCCTGAACCCCTGCTGTCCTCAGGCCCAGTTCTCCGCCCCACCCCGGGTCTGCGTGAGCTGCGCTGGGATCACCATGGACGAGTTCCTGCTCAAGCAGACAGAGGCGGCCTTCGACAAGGTGCTCCAAGTCAACCTCAAGGTACAGGGGTCTCCGGACGGGGGCAGGGCAGGGCCCCCCCAGCTAGGATCCCTCCCGGCTAACTTGGCCCCCTCTCCCCAGGGAACCTTCCTGGTCACCCAGGCTGTGGCGCGGGGGCTGGTGGAGAGCGGAGCCCCAGGGGGGTCCATCATCAACATGGGCAGCATCGTGGGCAAGGTGAGAGCTGTGAGCTTCCTCAGAGGATAATAGGGGCTGTCAGCTTCCCTGGAGCAGTGCCATGGGGGGGGGATAGTGGGGGCTGTCAGCTTCCTTGGAGCAGTGCCATGGGGGGGGGATAGTGGGGGTTCTGAACTTCTCCAGAGCAGTGCCCTGGGGGAGAGATAATGGGGGCTGTGAGCTTCCCCGGAGCAGTGTCCTGTACTCACATGTCCCTCTCCCTGACAGGTGGGGAACCTGGGGCAGGTGAGCTACGCAGCGTCCAAGGCTGGTGTGGAGGGGCTGACCAAGACCGCTGCCAAAGAGTTGGCCAGGTGGGGCTGGTCAGTCCAAGTGGGCAGGGGGGCAGGCTGCGGGGGGACTGTAGGGCAGGGGGGCAGGCTTGGGGGGGAGGACTGCAGGGCAGGGGGCAGGCTGCAGGGTGGGCAGGCCAGGCTGTGGGTACAGGCTGGTGGGTGCAGCTGTGGGGCAGGCTGAGGAGGCCTGGGAAAAGTAGGGCAAATCATGGGCAGGGTGGCAGGCTGTAGGGCAGGGGGATGGTGTGGGGGTGCTGTGCTGGGATGTTGGAGGCCTGGGGCTTAGGCTGGGATGGAGGTGTTGGAGGCAGCTGGCTGGTGGGGGGAAGCAGGCCAGGGGGAGCTGTGGTAACCAGGCAGGGGGGCTGCCCTCTCCCCCATGGTCCCCCCCAGGTTCGGGATCCGCTGTAATGTGGTGCTTCCCGGGTTCATCACCACCCCCATGACGGACAAGGTCCCTCCCAAAGTGCTGCAGAAGGTAACACCGGAGGCGCTGGGCCCCATAACTCCCCCGCCCCCTCCCTTCAGAGAATCTGCCCTGTATCATCCTGAGCCCCACAACCCTTCTCTGCCCCATAGTCCCCCTCTACCCCGTTATCCACATGCCCAGCCCACCTTTCCCTCTGAAGAACCTGCCCCATATTCCCCCGTCACCCTGCCCCCCACAACCTCCTCTGTCTCATACCTCCCCCAGTGCCCTCCTCCCCACTGAGCCCCACAATCTCTCTGCACCCCTTATTCCTGCCCAGAACCCCCCATTGTTCCACAACCTAGGGGATGGGAGATTTTGGGGCTGTGAGCTTCCTCGGAGCAGTGCCCTGGATGGGACTATCTGGGGCTGTGAGCTTCATCTAAGTGGTGCACGGGGGGGTGGGGGGGGTGCACTATATCCCCTGAAGCACCCAGCCCATAACCCCTTATTCCCCCCTCCCCCCTGCAACACCTCTCCTTCCCCTGCAGATCCATGCCTTGTCCCCTAGTTCCCCACTTTCCCCTGGGGTGCAGGGGGGCTCCATGCTCAGGAGCCATCTCTGACCCCTCCCCTCCCGCTGCTCAGTTTGCAGGGATGGTGCCGTTGGGACGACTCGGGGACCCCAAAGGTGAGACCCCCTGACTCAGGGTGCCCTGTGCAGGGGGGGCTGGATCTGTCAGGTGTGGGGAGGAGGGGTGTTGGGCACAGTTCTGGGGGGTGCATGTATAGATTGGGGTACTGGGGGGTCAGGGCTGTGCACACTGATTTGGGGTGTTGTACGGAACGCTCCCCACGAGGTAAGGGGCTGTGGACCCCACACGTGTGGCTGTTACTGACCCCCCCCTTCCGCCCCCAGAGGTTGCTGACGTATGCGCTTTCCTGGCCTCAGAGGAGAGTCGTTACATAACAGGGGCCAGTGTGGAGGTGACAGGTATGGGGCGGGGCGGCAGCAGGGCGGGGGAGGCCTGGGAGCCAGGACTCCTGGGTTCTAGCCCAGCTCCGGGAGACCAGGGGTGTGGGGTCTAATGGGTTAGAGCAGGGGGGGCTGGGAGCCAGGATTCCTGGGTTCTATCTCGGCTCTAGGAGGGGAGTGGGGGTTAGTGGGTTAGAGCGGGGGGTGCTGGGAGCCAGGACTCCTGGGTCCTATCTCGGCTCTGGGAGGGGACTAGGCGTTTGTGGGGTAGAGACCAACCAGGAGGGATGGGAGGATGGGGGGAGGGGAAGTGATACAGGGTGTAGGGCCATGGGTGGGGGGAAAGCTGGAGGAACAGAGAGACGAGGGAGAGGGGGGAAACAGTTGGGGGCTCCCTCCTCCATCGGGGCTCCCTCATTCTCTCTCTGTTGCAGGGGGTCTCTTTCTCTGATGGATCTGCCCCCAGCCTCTGGACACACGCCCACCACTGGGGGACGCAGCGATTGCCAAGTGCCCCCGTGAGCTTCCCCCCGGGAAGCCCCCAGCCCTGCAGGATCTGGGGAGCAGACCTGAGTTTGAGGGGTCCGGGGGGGCATTATAAAATAAAACACTGATTGTACCAGGCTGATTCTGTCTCCCATGGTTTTCTTCCCTGATGCTCCCTGGGTTCTTCGAGCAGGGGGTTGGACTAGATGACCTTCTGGGGTCCCTTCCAACCCTTATATTCTATGATTCTATCACCGGCTCTGGGAAAGGAGAGGGGTCTAGTGGGTTAGAGCAGGCAGGGGGCGTTGGGAGCCTGGACTCCTGGGTTCACCCCCTGGCTCTATGCACTCCGTTCCTCTCTTTGTGCCTCAGTTTCTCCTCTGTAACCCAGCGACAAATCCCTGGAGGAGGCTGCGTGTGGGGCTGCATTAATGAGTGTTTGCAGCCGCGGGGGGTGGGGGGACCCTGGGGCTGGGGAAAAGGGGAGGGACTGGGACAGGTGGTGGGCAGGGATTCGGGGCCTGGGGGTATAAGAGCTGGGGGAGGGGAGGGGTCGGGATATTGGGGAGGAGGCTGTGGGATTAGAGGACTGTGGGGAGGTGGAGGCAGGGAGCGGGGGGGGGCTCTGGGAAGGGGAGGAGGGGTGGGGGAAGAGTGGATTAGGGGGCTGTGGGGATGAGGGGCAGGGAGATTGCGGGCTGGGTGTGGGGAGAGGGGATGGGGTGTGGGGAGGAGGGGCAGGGGGATTAGGGGGCTGGCTGTGGGGAGGGAAGGGGGCTCTGTCCATCCCACACGCTTCCCTCCTGTTTGAAGCCGCCGCCCCCTTGTCCCGGCGGGGCGGGCGGGGGGAGTCGCTGGGGGGAGATGCCTCCCCATTCACAGCCCCATCTCTCAGGGCAACGGCCGGGGGCGGAGGAGCCGCGCACAAAGGGGGCAGAGGGGAGGGAGGGACTCTCGTGTGTCAGAGCCAGGATGGGGGGGCCCTTTGGGGGTCTGAGCCCTTCTCCCTTCTTCCCCTGTCTGAGCCCTAATCTGGGGGGCTGAGCCCCTCGCCCTGCCCCCCGAGTGAGCTGGGGGTCTTTGCCCGTCTGGGGTGGTCTGAGCCCCTCGCCATGCCCCCCAAGTGTGCTGGGATCTGGGGGTCTCTGGCCCTCTGGGGTGGTCTAAGCCCCCTCCCCGCCGCCCTGGGTGGCTGCCCGGCCGAGGGGCGGCGGGGGACACACACCGTGCCCCATAGGGGAGGGGGCGGACCCATCCCCATTCAGGCAGCTTCCCCCGAGACCATTCAGCCGGCCGGAGGGTCCCCCGCCCCCTCCCCCTGCCGCCTATTGTGGCCCAGCTGCCCGGCCCCTTCGGGGGGGGGCTGCGGAGGGGGGGGGGGTCCGGCCGGAGCCTGCCCCAGCTCACACACCCGGGACGGAGCCGGCGCACAGAGCCCAGGACCGGGGTTCGGGGTGGGGGGATCCGTCCGCCCCCATGGGGAATGGGGGGAGGGAGAGATGGGGGGCAGCCCCCCTCTTAGCTGCTGTGGGGAGGAGGGAGGAGGGAGGAAACCAGCCACCCCCATCTTATTGCGGGGTGGGGGCTCGGCCGGAGCCCCCAGGGGAGAGGGAGCCGGTGGGTAGGGGCTGGGGAATTCAGAGGGGGCGGGATTGGTGCCAGGGGGGATTTGGGGCTGGAGGTCTGGGGCTGTGGCGGGGAGGGGACTGGACTGGGGCTGGGAGCGGGAATGGAGCTGCAGGGGTTTGTGGGGGGATTTGGGGGGCAGGAATGGGGCTGGGAGCGGGCAGGTTGTGTGGCGGCTGGGACACAGGATGGGGGAGATGGGGTGGTCAGGGTGGGGGGTAGGGATGGGGGGCAGTGAGCGGGGAAGTGGGGGGAGGAATAGGGGGCTGGATAGGGAGGGATTTGTGGGGCAGGAAGGGGAGCAGAAATTAACCCCTTTTCTCCCGCCCCATGAGGGGGAATTTAGGAAGGCGACAGGTGGAGGTTGGGGGCCCCCCCAGCACACACTGACCCCAATGTGGGGAAGTGGTGTCAACCCCCCCCACCCCTCCACGGCTGGCCTGGGACAGATGGAGAAGCTGGACAGCCCGGGACTTTCCAAAACCTTCTGCTTTGTGTCTGATGGGGAAACCTCCCCCAGCTCCTGGGGGGTGGGAGTCGGGGGGCTGGGGGAGGTCTGTCCAGCCGTCTCTCCCCACCCGTTTCTAGGCGGGAGTTGCTGGTGGGGGGGGCTGGAGGGGCTGTCACTTGTGTTAGCTCCTGGGGTTGTGTCAGTCCCCCCCGTGGGGCGGGTCCCGCTTGTTAACGCGCGTGTCACACACGTGGTAGCCGGGCTGGCTGGGCCAACGCGTGGGGCCTGCGTGCGCTGGGCGTCCCGTGTGTGTGAGTGGCTACGCATTCCGGCTGCCAGCACGCGTGTCCGTGGGTCTGGGGTGGTGTGAGGACTGGTGGGGGTCCCTGTGTGTCTGGGTGTGGGCTCGCGTGTTCGTTAGCATGCCGGATTTTGGGTGTCCTCTGCGTTATCGGGAGGGCTGCAAGGTGTCCCCTGTGGTCAAGCGTGTGAACACGCCTGTGTCATTGTGTAGGAGTCACACCCTGAGAGCTTTGCAGTGTCCGTGTCCGTGCGTGTAGCGTGAGGGTTGTGACGTGCACTGCTCCCTAGTGGGTAGGATTTACAGCGTCTGTGTGTTGGCATGTTGCTGGAGGTCTGTTAGTGTGTGTCAGGCATGTGGGATGGAGGGGTTCTGCATGTCAGTGTGTAGCTTGTAAGATGTCCTAGGTGCTAGTATGTGACATGCATTATCCGGGGGAACCCTCCGTGGGACCTCTCAGCCCTCGGTGGGCGGAGAACTGAATCCCTGGGGACCACCCTGTCCTGGGACCATCCCGAGGGACTACTCCGGGCTGGGCTGTCTCAGACACTCCCCGCTCAGTCCACGTCCTGTGTCTGGGTGCCAGGGGTCGGGGTCTACAGGGTGAGTTCCCTTCTTTCGTTAATTGCCTGAGTGTGTGTGTGTGTGTTAGGAGGTAATGGGTGAGTTCCTGAGGTCACACACATGTGAATTCCTGGGATTATCCACGTGTGCTCACAAGATATCTGGGTTCATATGTGGGACCCAGGTCACAAGGGTCGTTGAGTTCAGGAGGCCATGTGTCTGCCCTGTGTGTGCATGCACGTGTAATTTACTTCCTTGTAATTTCATGTGTGAGGAGGATCATGTATGTGGGATCACATGTACTGACATCACAGCTCACACTTGGGTGAAGCCACGTGTAGATCACGTGTGAAGCAGACGCCATGTTTAATGGTGAGCTCATGTGTGTTTATAAGAACATATGAATTGATGTTTATTTCTGATCAGACAACGTTGGATCACATTTATTTGTGAGTTCATGCATGTCTGCATTCGAGTTCTTGTGAAGACACATTGACGCTTGTGCAATTCCGTGTGGACTCATGTCAGACCCTGTGCTGCTCATGAATTCAGGTGTGCCGGAGGTCATGTGGCTTTGCATGGGAGCTCACAGTTGTGCCAGATGATGTATGTGAGTTTGTGGGTGTTAATTAGCCTTTTCATATGTCTGTGAGCTCAGCTGTGTTCAGTTTACATCACATGCATATGTGAACTCACATGCATGAGCTCACATGTTTGAAGAGCTCCTACATGTAAGAGCATGTTTGAGTTCATGTGTGTTTGTGCTTATGTATGCATAGTCATGTGGGTGCTGAGCTCACATGTATTTACATCATGGTTATTTTTTACTTCATGTCTGTGCCACACAAGGTCACATGTTTGTTTTTTTTTGTTCATGGATGTATCAGAGGGCACGTATGTGAGTTAACAAATGTTTGCATCAGAGTTCATACATGTGACCCATGATTCCACATATTTGGACCAGATCCCATGTGTCAGTTCCTATGTTTGAGTTTACACATATGACAGCTCACATGTATGGCTGTGCGTTAACACCTGTTTGCATAACAGCTCATGACTGCCATGTTCAAATGGACACATGTTCATGCCAGGGGTCACACATGTGAGTGTGCGGGTTTATGTGCATTTGTAGCCACTCATGTATATGAGGTCACATGACCAGATTCACATGTGGTGATTGCCCTGTTTGCACGTGTAGATTCACATGTTTAGACAATTCTATTGACAACAGAGTTCACTTTTGTATCAGACTCATTTATTGTGGGTTCATGTATGTTTGCATCAGGCACTGTGTGTGTATTCACATATATGCTTCTGTATGGTGTGTGATGCATGTGTGTGATCTTGTATGATTACATGTATGATTGTATAGCGTGTCTGAATTAATGTGTTTGCATCACAGCTCACCCATGTGCAAGTCCATGGGTTTCCAGCCCAGTTCAGACGTGTCATGTGACACGTGTGAGCTGACATGTTTGCATAGTGACTTCACACTGATCTGAACCCCAGTCCACACCTGTTCTAACCCAAATGCTTATCAGCATGTTGCCGTCCTGTGTTGGTCTCGCTGCTCATTGGTGGTGATGTGTGTGAATTGTCCCCCTCATGCTGTCATTCGCACCCCTCCCTGCACCGTGGCTGCCCCCCACATATCCCCCAGCCCCCGACTCTGTCTGCACCCTGCACTGAATGCCGGCTCCTGATTGTCCAAACGCAATTCTTGTGTCTGTGCCCAAGAATTGAGTGTGGACGTCGTGAGCCGGGGTTTCCTATCGACACCTGGTGAAGACAGGGGGGATGACCCCCACAGCACCCCACACAGTCTGGGGGAATGGGACGTGAGGCCTCTCCCCTCTAGGGGGGCGCTGGCTCCAATCCAGCCCCAGGGCGGGGACTGGCTGGCTCAGGGGGGTAGGGAATAGGGCATGAGGCCTGTCCCCTCTAGGGGACGCTGTCTCTGATCCGGCCCCAGGGGCGGGACTGGCTGGCCTGGGGGTGGGTGGGGCGTGGCGGGCGACTCTCCTCTCCCAACCTCCATCATCCATCAACCCCAAACTTTTCAGCCCCTATGACCTCTGCCCTTTGACCCCCCATCTCATTATCTCCAGAGACCAGTGGCTGACCTTGGCAGGTGGCTGAGGGGAGAACCCATAACCTGGGGATGATCCGTCCCCACCTTCACCATGTGAAAACTGATTGGCCAACAGGTGGGGGTGCAAATACAGATGATGCCACCTGATTGGTTGACAGGTGGCAGGGAATATAGACAGTGCCCTCTGATTGGCTACTGGGGAAGGTCACAAACCTGATTGGCTGAATGTGCTTGCCAGCTCCCTCCCCACACCCATTCTGGTTGGACAAGAAGTGGGGAGATATGGATTTGGCATGACCTGATTGGCCAACGGTGTGAAGGCGACACTCCCTGATTGGCTGACAGGTGGGGGGCGTGCAGGTGACTCAGGTTTTAAGGTACAGTGCCCCCCCCAAGTATTAAGGGGCCATTTCCAGGGTTTGCCGGCCTGACAGCAGAGCCAAGGGGCAGAGGGGAGGGGAGGGGAGGGGAGGGGAGGGGGGACCCTGGGTTGGGGTGACGGGGCAGTGAGGAGAGGGGGGTGGGGCTCTGCCTGTGTCTGGTGTGAGCCCTCCCAACTCCAACACTCGAGCTAACTCCCCCACCCCCGCTCCCGCCCCATAATCCTCTGGGCCCTTTCACTGGGCACAATGGGCGAGGGGCGAGGGGAGGGGTGCAGCCTGTGTGGTCCCAGCCCTATTCAAAGGCCCAGCAGAGACACCGGGAGCAGCCACCACTCCCCGCCCTCCCCCCCTTCTTAGCCATGCCTTGCCCCACCCCCACCCCCTTTCCTCCCCCAGTATCCCGACTCGGCTCCCCCCAGCAAACACCGAGCCCCTGTCCCCAGGGGGGTGAATGGCGGGGGGGTCAGGCCAGGAGGCTGGGGGAGAGAAAGAGAGTGAGACGTGGGGCAGGAAGGGGGCACTGGCAGGCAGCCCTCCCACCCGCTTTCACCCCATCTGCACGCCTGAGCCCCCACCCCAACCCCGCCCAGTGCCCTTCAATTCCAACCACAGCGCTGCCAGCGCCCCCCACTGCTGACCTGCACCCCCTCAGCTCCCAAGTTCTGGAGTCACCCTGATGGAGGTGTTGGGGGGGGTAATGGCAGGTAAATCACACATGGGGGGAATAGTGTGTGGGGAGGGTCCCGCAGCTATGGCGAATAGACTCTGGCGGTCTCTGTCTCGGTGGGCTGGGGGTCCCGGTCTCGGGGGTTAAGCCCCTTGGGGAGCAAGGCTCAGGGTTTCTGCCTGCTGTGAGGGGTCTGCGGGGGGCAGGGTTTCTCTCTCTGGGGGGAAGGGAGAGACAGGGGTGGTTAAACCCCTTCGGAAAGGGGTCTGGGGGTCTCTGTTGGGGCCAGGACCTCCCTGTGGGAAGGGCTGGGGGAGGGGGCGTTCGGGAAGGTCTGTTGGGGGGCTGGGGGGTCTCTCCGGGGGGGCAGGGGATTCTCTGGGGGAGGGGCCGTGGGGGTCCCATTAAGGGGGGCTGGGGGTCTCTGTCTCGGGGGTCTCCCCAGGGGATTTGGGGGGGTCCCATTAAGGGGGGCTGGGGGGTCTCTGTCTCGGGGGTCTCTCCAGAGGGTCTGGGGGGGTCTCTCTGGGGGAGGGGCCGTGGGGATCCCATTAAGGGGGGCTGGGAGGGTCTCTCCGGGGGGGCGGGGGATTCTCTGGGGGAGGCGCCGTGGGGGTCCCATTAAGGGGGGCTGGGGTGGTCTCTGTCTCGGGGGTCTCTCCAGGGGATTTGGGGGGTCCAATTAAGGGGGGCTGGGGGTCTCTGTCTCGGGGGTCTCTCCAGGGGATTTGGGGGGTCTCTCTGGGGGAGGGGACGTGGGGATCCCATTGGGGGGGATTCCCCGGGATCCCCGCCCGCCCCGTTACGCTTCGGGAGGGGGCGTGGCTGGGCGGGTGACATCACCGGCGGGGGCAGGGGGAGTGCCTGACGTCACGGGGAGGGAGGGGAGGAAGTGACGTCTCTGGTGGAGGGGAGGCCCCGCCCCCCCGAAAGTGAAGGAGGAAAAAAACGTTGTTTGTGTCTTGGACTCGGAGAGTCGGTGAGGGGGGGCTGGGCCTGGGGGGGACCCTGCAGCTGGGGGGACCCTGGGGGGCTGGAGATGGGGGGGAGCCTGCAGCTGGGGGGACCCTGGGGGGCAGGGGATGGGGGGGACCCTGCAGCTGAGGGGACCCTGGGGGGCTGGGGATGGGGGGGCCCTGCAGCTGGGGGACCCTGGGGGGCTGGGGATGGGGGGGCCCTGCAGCTGGGGGAACCCTGGGGGGCTCGGCCTGGGGGGGGACCCTGCAGCTGGGGGGACCGTGGGGGGCTGGGGATGGGGGGGAGCCTGCAGCTGGGGGGGACCCTGGGGGGCTGGGGATGGGGGAACCCTGCAGCTGGGGGGACCCTGGGGGGCTCGGCCTGGGGGGGGGACCCTGCAGATGGGGGGACCCTGGGGGGCTGTGCCTCGGGGGGGACCCTGCAGCTGGGGGGACCCTGGGGGTCTGGGCCTGGGGGGGACCCTGCAGCTGGGGGGACCCTGGGGGGCTGGGCCTGGGGGGGGACCCTGCAGCTGGGGGGGACCCTGGGGGGCTGGGGATGGGGGAACCCTGCAGCTGGGGGGAACCTGGGGGGCTGGGAAGGGGGGGGAGCCTGCAGCTGGGGGGACCCTGTTTGGATGGGCCTGGGGGGGACCTTGCAGCTGGGGGGACCCTGGGGGGCTGGGCCTGGGGGGGACCCTGCAGCTGGGGGGACCCTGGGGGGCTGTGCCTCGGGGGGGACCCTGCAGCTGGGGGGACCCTGGGGGGCTGGGGATGGGGGGAACCCTGCAGCTGGGGGGACCCTGGGGGGCTGGGGATGGGGGGAACCCTGCAGCTGGGGGGACCCTGGGGGGCTGGGCCTGGGGGGGACCCTGCAGCTGGGGGGACCCTGGGGGGCTGTGCCTCGGGGGGGACCCTGCAGCTGGGGGGACCCTGGGGGGCTGTGCCTCGGGGGGGACCCTGCAGCTGGGGGGACCCTGGGGGGCTGGGGATGGGGGGAACCCTGCAGCTGGGGGGACCCTGGGGGGCTGGGCCTGGGGGGGGACCCTGCAGCTGGGGGGGACCCTGGGGGGCTGGGGATGGGGGAACCCTGCAGCTGGGGGGAACCTGGGGGGCTGGGAAGGGGGGGGAGCCTGCAGCTGGGGGGACCCTGTTTGGCTGGGAAGGGGGGGGACCTTGCAGCTGGGGGGACCCTGGGGGGCTGGGCCTGGGGGGGACCCTGCAGCTGGGGGGACCCTGGGGGGCTGGGCCTGGGGGGGACCCTGCAGCTGGGGGGACCCTGGGGGGCTGGGCCTGGGAGGGGATGCTGCAGCTGGGGGGGACCCTGGGGGGCTGGGGATGGGGGAACCCTGCAGCTGGGGGGAACCTGGGGGGCTGGGGAAGGGGGGGGAGCCTGCAGCTGGGGGAACCCTGGGGGGCTGGGGAAGGGGGGGGAGCCTGCAGCTGGGGGGACCCTGGGGGGCTGGGGATGGGGGGGACCCTGCAGCTGGGGGGAACCTGGGGGGCTGGGAAGGGGGGGGAGCCTGCAGCTGGGGGAACCCTGGGGGGCTGGGGAAGCGGGGGGAGCCTGCAGCTGGGGGAACCCTGGGGGGCTGGGGATGGGGGGGACCCTGCAGCTGGGGGGACCCTGGGGGGGGCTGGGAATGGGGGGGAAGCCTAGTGACTTGAGGCGGGGCAGTTCTGGCTCGGGGGACCCTGGGGGCTGGGATATGGGGGAAGAGTGGGAGGCTCAAGGGGCAGCCTTTGGGGGGCTCGGTGTATGTGGGGGGCTTCCTAGGTAACCCCAGCTTTGGTTGCTCCCCATTAATCTGTCTTCCCCCCCAGCTCCCCTCCCCTCAGCCCCCACCACCATGGCGACCCCGGCCAATGCTCAGAGCGCCAGCAAGACCTGGGAGCTGAGTCTGTATGAGCTGCACCGGACCCCCCAGGTGAGACATGTGAGGGGGGGAGAGAGGTGAGGGGGCGACTGGGCTGGGGGATGGGACGGGGTGGGGATAACAGGCTTGGGGGGGGTTGGATGGACCCATTGATCTGATTTGGTGGGGTAGGGGGGTGAGGACACAGGGCTGGGCTTGGGGGGACACCAAAGTGGGAGGTGGGGCTGGGGGAGACCAGGCTGGAAGTGGGTGTGGGGGCACTGGGCTGGAAGGGGGGGGCATGGGGAGACCAGGCTGGAAGGGGAGGAGTGGGTGGCTGGTCTGTGGGTGCCTGGGCTCTGACAGCCCTCTACCCCCCCGGCAGGAGGCCATCATGGACAGCACGGAGATTGCGGTGTCCCCACGCAGCCTGCATAGCGAGCTGATGTGCCCCATCTGCCTGGACATGCTGAAGAACACCATGACCACCAAGGAGTGTCTGCACCGCTTCTGCTCCGACTGCATCGTCACCGCCCTGCGCAGCGGGTACGGGGGCTGCGGGGAGAGGCGGAAGTGAAGGGGGAGTCTTGGGGAAGGGATGGGGCTGCCTGGGAGCAGGTCAGAGAAGACCTGGGGTTGTGGGGGGTCGCTGGAGGGCACATTGGGTGGGGGTGGCTGGGGAATGGCTGGGTGGGTCGGGGGGTCACTGAGGGGTGTATTGGGTGGAGGGTGGCTGCGGCGGGGGGTTGCAGGAAGGCGCATCGGGTTGCGGGTGGCTGCAGGGGGCAGACGGGGAAGGGCCGGGTGGGTTGGGGGTATATTGGGTGGGGGATGGCTCCGGGGGTCTCGCTGGAAGGTGCATCAGGTGGGGGGCGGTTATGGAGGGCAGACGAGGAAGGGCTAGGTGGATCAGGGGGTTGCTGGGGGGTGCATCGGGTGAGGGGTGGCTGTGGGGGGCAGACGGGGAAGGGATGGCTGGGGGGTGTATTGGGTGGGGGGTGTGGCTGCGGAAGGGCCAGGCGGGTTGGGGGCGCCCATGCCCGGGATAACCCCCCCCCTCGGTGCAGGAACAAGGAGTGCCCCACCTGCCGGAAGAAGCTGGTCTCCAAGCGTTCGCTCCGTCCCGACCCCAACTTCGACGCCCTCATCTCCAAGATCTACCCGAGCCGGGACGAGTACGAGGCGCACCAGGACCGGGTGCTGGCCAAGCTCAGCCGGCTCCACAACCAGCAGGCGCTCAGCAGCAGCATCGAGGAGGGGCTCCGTATGCAGGCCATGCACAGGTGGGGGGGCAGGACCGAGGCGTCCTGGGGGGGGGCGGGCAGGGGTCTCCCCAGGATCACGGCCGCATTTCACACTGTTGTTGGCAGGGAATTTCCTGGGTTTTTACCACAGTTTCTGTGTGCAGAGGAACCAGGGTGTCGCTATAGCCGTGCCCCTGCCCCCCTGCCCGTCCCTCGGAACCCTCCCCACCCTCCCTAAATCCCACCCGTTAGCGCTGCTCTCAACGCCCTGCTCTGGGGGGCTGGGGCCAGCTGAGGGGTCCGGCCCAAAGCGAGTGCTGCGTCTATTGGCTCAGTTTGGCATTTCCCACAGGTTTTGCAGGGAGTTTCCTACTGTTTTCCCCCCTCCAGCCGCTCTCCCTCCGCTCCCCCTCCCCCAGATAACCCCCCTCCGTTGCCCCTCCCCCCAGTAACCCCGCTCTGCTCCTCCCCACCCCAGGGCGCAGCGGGTGCGGAAGCTGCACCAGGAGTCCGACAACACCACGTTCAGCGGGGGGGAGGACAACTGCGACAGCCGCTCCCACCTGAGCAATGCCTCAGCCCCCAGCCACCCTGAGGCCGGCCCCAGCCGCAAGCGCTCACGCGCCTCCGACGACTCGGGGCCTGAGCCCGACCCCGACCCTGAGACCTCGCATGACGGGGGGGGCTGTGGGACCCCCGAGCCGGGTGTCGAGCCGGGCAGCAGCGAGATCGAACTCGTCTTCCGCCCCCACCCCGTGCTGGTGGAGAAGGGGGAATACTCCCAGACCAGGTGAGAGCAGCCCCCTGAGCATCCGGGGGCCCCTCCATTCCATGAGCCCCCGAGCCCCAGGGTCCCCCTCCTAGAACCCAGGCTGCTCCCCGTGCTGGGAGGAAGTGGGAGTTCTACCAGACCAGGTGAGAGCAGCCTCCAGGGGCCCCTCTATTCCACGATTCCCCCGAGCCAGCTGCAGCAGAGGGGAGAGCCTGGGGACCCCAAGAGTCCAGCACCCCATTGTCACATATGCCTGCCCGCTCCCACCCCATTGCGCCTCTCCCAAGCGCAGCCTCCAAAGGGACCTGCCCCTGCGTCCATCCCCCCAGCAGTCATACCCCCCCCCTGCACCCATACTTCCCCCCCGCAGTCCAGGCAGTCCCCCTCACCCTGCCCTGTGCCCGGCAGGTACGTAAAGACGACGGCTAACGCCACGGTGGACCACCTCTCCAAGTACTTGGCCCTGCGCATCGCATTGGAGGAGGCGCCAGCCCCTGGCCCCGAGGCCCCCGGCCTGGAGGATGTGAGCGAGAAGCAGTACACGATCTACATCACCACCTCCGGGGGGCCCTTCACGGTACGGGGGCTGGGAGGCAACGCTGGCCCTAGGGCAGTGCTAGGGGCCTGTGCTGCGGGTCGGGGGTCAGCAGGGGGCGCTCTCCCCTGGCAGTCAGGGCTGGCCCCATTGATGCACTTGGGGGCGGGGTCAGCAGGGGGCGCTCTCCCCTGGCAGTCAGGACTGGCCCCATTGCCGCAGTAGGGGGCTGTTCTGTGGGGGGCGGGGGCAGCAGGGGGGTGCTCTTCCCCCCCCCACTAACCCCATCTCCCCGCAGACTCTGAATGGCTCCCTCACCCTGGAGCTGGTGAACGAGAAGTTCTGGAAGGTCACCAAGCCCCTGGAGCTGTACTATGCCCCCACCAAGGAGCAGAAGTAGGGGGGCCCCTCTGACCAGAACTGGCCCGTCCCCCCATGGAACTCAGCCCAGCGATCGCCTTGCTGCTGCGCCCCCGTGTACGGCCGCTGGAGCCAGCAGGGCTGGGGGCCCAGGCAGGGCCCCCCAAAAGCTGGAAACATCCCCCCAAGGACGGGGTGCTGCTCCCAGGACAGACGCCTGCCCCTAAGGGGCACCCCTTAGATTCTGCTTTGTCCCCCCTGCACAGGGATGCCTGCTGCTTCCCCCCATGCTGTGGGGGGGATTTGCTTTGGGGGCTTTTCACAGTGGTTCTGCTGTTTGTGGCTCATTAAGCAATTTGGGTCTTTGAAGCATCAGCGTCTGAGTCTCTTGGGGTCTGGGGGGGAAGGTGGAGGAGCCTCGGCCCTATCTTCACAGAACTGGGCTCCCAGACCCCACTGCTCTAACCAACCAGCCCCCACTCCCCCCCAGAGCTAGGGAGAGGACCCAGGAGTCCTGGTTCCCAGCCCCGATCCTGCTCTAGCCCACCAGACCCTACTCCCCTTCCAGAGCTGGGAGAGCACCTAAGAGTCCTGGCTCCCCCTTGGGTTGGGGAGGGGTTACAGGCTGGAGTGGGAAGGGAGGTACTGGATGAACTGGACACACTGGTCTGAGCTGGGGGAGTCTAGGCAGCTGGAGCACCTGTATCTAAGCCAGGTACCAGCCGCAGGTCCTGAGTCCCACCCCATCGCCCCTCCCTGTGCTAGGGTGGGGGAGGGTCCTCCCTGCTGTTCTGCCCCTCCCCCATCACATGCCAGGGGTCCCAAACAAGCTAGTGAGTAGCAGGGAGTTTATTGTCACTGTTCAAAGTCAGATACACACACACACACACACACACACAAGCAATCTGGAGGGGAGAAGAGAGCCCCCCCCCCGACACCCACCTGCAGGTCCCTCACCTTCCCCTTCCCTTGTGGGGAGCCCCTGCAGGGCAGAGAGGGGTGCAGCCTGGAGCCACCCCCCAACCATAGGGGCCCCACAGGTTGGTGGGGAGTGCTGGGGTTGGACTGGTCCCAGGAGGTTATAGCAGCATGGGGCAGGGCTCCATGGGGCGGGGGAAAATGTGGGACAAGGATCTTCCACTCCCCACAGTGCATTGGGCAGGTGGGGGGAGGGGGCACAGACCACCCCGTACCCACACGGGGAAGGGGGCTGCGCCGATCTGCCCATGCCAGGGGCAGGGTTGGAGGGGGGCACGTGCAGGCTCCCCTCTCCTAGAAGTTGGGCTTGTGTTTCTTCAGCTCCACCATGAGGTGGTGGATGTTGATGAGCTCGGCGCGGGCCGGCAGGGCGCGCAGGGGGGGCTGAGTTAGCACCTTGTGGAAGCGGTGATAGTACTGGATCAGCTGGGTCAGCGCCCCCTGCAGGGGAGAGAGCGTGCAGGAGTCAGAGCCCCCCCATGTCCATCCCCCCACAGGGCTCTCCCTGCTGGACAGTGGCACCTCCCCCCTCTTTAACACCTGCCGGACCTCGGTGCCCCCTCCTCCCCTGCACTCCAGCCCCCCGCACCTGGCGGGAGCTGGCTCTGAGGCAGACACCCCCCCCCCCTCCCATACGTAAGGTCAATACCCGTGCAGCTGCTGGGCCAAGTGATTAGCCCCTCACTGGGTGAGCAGATGCAGGGTAACAGGGTTCTAAATAACATCCCAGCCCCCCTCCTGTCCATCTCTGCCAGGGGTCTGGGGAGGAAGCTGGGCTTTAGCTACAGTCCCCCAGGCCAGTCTCCTCAGCAAACAAGGGATGTGGGGGCTACATGAAGTGACTGAGAGCGGGGAGCCTGTCCGCACACTAGGTATTGGCGGGTGCTGTCAGACTGGGAGGGCATATCTCCGGGTGCTGCCGGGGTCGGTCCTGGCTCCTGTCCTAGTCAATAGTTTTATTAATGGCTTAGAGAATGGAGCCGAGACGCTGCTTATAAAATCTGCAGCTGACCCCTGGCTGAGGTGGGGGTGTTGCCAGCACTGTGGCGGGCGGGGTTAGACTTCAAAACAACCCGGACACATCGCAGAACTGGTCTGAATTCAATAAAGTGCAAAGTAAGTCACTGGGGCAGAAGAACTGAAACACACAGCTCCAGTCTAGGGCCTAGCTGGCTGGGGGGCGCACCGCTGAGAAGGAGCTGGGGTTACAGTGCATCACACAGAGTGTGAACCAGCCCCGTGATGCCGCTGTGGAAAAGGCTGATGTCACGCTGGGCTGCGTTAACAGGGGTGTTGTGTGGTAACTGTCCCGCTTGGCCGGAGCTGGAGAGTGTGTCCAGCTGTGGGCCCTGCAGTTTAGGAGAGCTGGGGACAAATGGGAGAGGCCAGAGGAGAACACCACAAGTGACAAAGGCTTAGGGAACCCAACCTGTGAGATCAGGTTAAAAACACCTGGCTCGTTTAGTCCTGAGGAGGGGCTGAGAGCAGCCTTCAGCTCTGCCCCAGGCTCTTCTAGAAAGGATGGGGGTCCCTGGGAGGCAGGACGCGGAGCAAGGGGCTCACTCTGCAGCAGGGGTGAGTCCGGCTGGAGATGAGGAAACATTTTCTAACTCCCCGGGCAGCAAAGCCCTGGACCAGGCGCTGGGGGAGGCTGGGACCCCAGACCAGCCCCCACACCCGAGAATCCCCATCCCTGGAGGTTTTTCAGGCCAGGTTGGACAAGCTCCCCAGGGCGGGCAGTGCTAGGCTGGCCTTACTTGGCCCGGCCTCAGCACAGGGAGCTGAACTCGGTGGCCTCTGGGGGTCCCTGCCAGCCTTCTGGCTCTGTGATTCGCTGCCCGTCTCACCTGGATGATGCTGGTCCCGTTTTTGAAGTTGCTGAAGGATCTCATGACGTCCTGGCTCAGCAATTCCACCGAGGCCTTCCACGTGGTAGAGAATCCGCGCACCAGCTGGGTCACCCGGGCTGGGGAGAGACGGGGGGTCAGTGCCACCGGGGTGGGGGCGGAGCCTAGAACCACCCCCCAGTCTGGGGAACCCAATTATAGAGAACCCAGCACGAGGGACAGGCTCACACTGTCAGCTGAGGGACCCTTGCAGCTCCCCTCCTGGTGTAGCCAGTGGGGGGGTGGAGACAAGGGGGTAGGAACGGGGTCCCTGTCTGTCACCCTCATCGTGTAGGGCGCAGGGGGGGTCCCTGTGTCTCACCCTCCTCCCCACGCAGCCGGTCGAGCTGCCCCTTCTCAATGAGTGACTCCGACTCCTTGACGAAGGCGATCATCCCCCCAAACGGGGGCGACAGAATCTCCTCGATGAACTCCTGGGGGGGGAAGGGAGAGAGTCAGCGCTGGCCCTGCCCCCTCACCCTCCCCACACTCCCACCCCCATCCCAGCGTCAGCCCTGCCCCCCCATCCTCCCCACGCTCCCACCCCAGCACTGCCCCCTCCGCCCAGCACAGCACCTTGCCCCCCCACTCATCTGCTACTCCAGGGTCCCAGGCTGGGATCAGGGCTCCCTAGGAAGGTTTCCGCTGGGTGGGAAGACCCCATGGGGGGGGGCCTTAGGGTAGCACCAGGTGGTTAGACCCCTTCCCCCACACCCACTCCACCTCCACCCCCTCCCCCACAAAAGGCCACATGACGCATTCTTCGATTCCAAGGCCAGAAGGGACAATTGTGACCCCAGGACGGAGCTCGGGCTCAGCGGATTCCTCACCGTGCCCCTCGTCTGTTCCAGAGCCCCCCCGTTGCCCTGCTCCCCCGTCTGTTCCAGATCCCCACCCCCCAGGTCAGTGCCCCCTGCCTGGACCCACAGCCCATGTTCTGGCCCTAGTTGCATGGCGCATGGGAACTCACCTGGGACCGGGCTGAAAGCAGCTGCTGGAAGCCCTCCACCTCCTTGCTTTCCTCCACTGCCCGCTCCTGGGGAGGGAATGGGGCAGGGGGTGTGACCTGTCACCCCAGGGCCGTCAGCACCAAGGTGGGGGGGCTGCCTGGCTCGATGGGGGGGAGGCAGGGAAAGGGACACGGGGCCTCTCCCCTCTATGGGGCGCTGGCCCTGAGCCGGCCCCAGGGCAAGGGGGTAAATGGCTGGGGGAGGTTTGAATGGGACATGGGGTCTGTCCCCTCTAGGGGGCACCGGCTCCCATCTGGCCCAAGGGCACAGACTGGCAGGCTCAGGGGGGCAGAGAATGAGACACAGGGACTTTCCCCTCTGGGGGCTTCAGCTCCCATCCAGCCCCAGGGCAGGGACTGGCAGGCTCAGAGGGGTGGGGAATGGGACGCGGGGCCTGTCCCCTCTAGGGGGCGCCGGTTCCCCAGGGCAGGGGGCACAGGCTGGCTCTTGGGGGAGCACGTGGGGGGCTGTTACCATGAGGACGCTCAGCATCATGTCGTAGTTGTTGATGAGGAAGATGAGCTGCTCCTTGCGCGATGAGAACTCAGCCGCCACCCGCAGCACGAAGTTCTCCACCTCCACCTGGGGTAGAGCAGAGGCTAAGGGGCCGAGTCAGTGACCCCAGTGCCCAAGGGACCCCAGGACTCCTGGGTCCCCTGGCTGGGTGGGCCCCACCACCATGGGCCTGAGGGACTCCAGCTCCCCCCCGGCCGCAGGACTCCTGGGTCTCCTGGGCTGTATCTCCCTCCCCATAGTACCCATAGCCCTCTGGCAGCACAGGGCCCACCCTGGTATCCACTGCGCCCCCCACTGTGCTGTGTCTCCCTCCCAGACCTGCAGCCCGCCCCCAGCAGGGCAGGGCCCCCCATACCTGCAGCTGCCCCAGCAACGCGTGGGTTCGCTCGTTGGGGAAGGTCTGGTTGATGCTGACGATGGCAGAGGAGAACTCCGCATAGCGCCGTGTGATCTGGGGGACAAAGGGGCCTGAGGGCACAGCAGGGTTCCCAGGGACCCCCAGACGCTCCTCCCCCGGCGTTCCCTGATCTCCACCCAACACCCCAACCCCCTGCAAACTACTCACCCTGCCCTAGGCCAGTCCCCCCACTTCCCCGACAGCCCTAGCCCCCCTCACCCCATATGAGCGTCCACTAACTCCCCACACCTTGCAAAGCCCCCTCACCCCTCAAGCCCCTCCCATCAACACTACCCATTGTTCCCAGGGTGAGCTCCCCATCCCCCCCACCCTGTGCCCATCCCCCCTACGTAGTGGGGGCGCGTGTCCAGGAAGCCCAGTTTCTGGGGGTCTGTGTTCTGGATGCTCTGGATGTTCAGCTCCAGGATGTACTCGAACCGCGGCCACAGGATCTCCAGCAGCGTGTCCCAGTACCTGGGGGGCAGCGGGACGCCTGGGTTCTCTCCTGGATCTGAGTGGGCAGTGGGGCCCAGCGGTCAGAGCAGGGGGCTGGGACCCGGGACTCCTGGGTTTTATCCCCAGCTCTGGGAAAGGAGTGGGGTCTAGTGGGGTAGAGCGGGGAACCAGGACTCTAGGGCTCTCTCCCAGCTCCGAGCGAGTAGTGGGGTGCAGGGGGTCAGAGCAGGGGGTTGGGAGCCAGGACCCCGGGGCTCTCGCCCGGCACTGCGCAGGCAGTGGGGCCCAGCGGTCAGAGCAGGGGCTGGGACCCGGGACTCCTGGGTTCTATCCCCAGCTTTGGGAAGGGAGTGGGGTCTAGTGGGGTAGAGCGGCGGGGCTGGGAACCAGTACTCTAGGGTTCTCTCCCATCTCCGAACGGGTAGTGGGGTGCAGTGGGTCAGAGTAGGGGGTTGGGAGCCAGGACCCCAGGGCTCTCTCCCGGCACCGCGCAGGCAGTGGGTCAGAGCAGGGGGCTGGGAGCCAGGACCCCAGGGCTCTCTCCCGGCACCGCGCAGGCAGTGGGTCAGAGCAGGGGGCTGGGAGCCAGGACCCCAGGGCTCTCTCCCAGCACCGCGCAGGCAGTGGGTCAGAGCAGGGGGCTGGGAGCCAGGATCCCAGGGCTCTCACCCGACGGCAGAGCAGGGCGGGCTCACACTCACTTGTCGATGGCGGGGACGTTGCGCTTGGCCGTGATGGCTCGGAAGCGCAGGACGATGTGGATGCAGAGGAAGATGGCAATGCTGTCATAGCAGTCACACACGTACGCGTCCATGTGTTTCTGGGGTGCACGGACACGGGGTCAAAGGGGCTGAGAGCCCCCAACAGCCACCATCTCCCACCCACTCCCTGCAGCAACACCCCAGCATCACCTCCCATCGAGCCACCCCACCCTCCCCAGGCTCACCAGGAACATGGCCAGCGTCTTGCCCATGACGGCGTTGAAGAGCTCCTGGGCGCTGGGCCCCGTCACCAGGAAGAAGTCGCAGAGGAAGAGATACTCGCGGCAGCTGTTGTCCAGCAGAGCATAGTGCTGGCTGCGGAACAGCGACTCGAAGGGGTACTGCCGGGGAGGGAGGGTGTTCGCTCAGGGGGAGGACACAGCCCCCCTCAACCCCTCTGGCAGGGGAACAGCAACTCGAAGGGGTACTGCCGTTGGGGGGGAGGGACACACACCCAGCCCCCCACCCAACCTGCTTCCCCAGTGACCCGCCTGATCCATTGGCCCTAAGAGGTCACAGCCTCCCTCTCCTCCACCCCAGCCAGGCCAAGCCTCCTGTCCCCCACCTCCCCATCTCCTTCCCCACTCCCACAGCCTGACCCCTGCCAGGGTCTCAGCCCCCCAGGACCCCACTTGCTCACGCGGACATCGCTCTTCTGGGCGGCATGAGGCACAATGATGGGCCCCTCCAGCTCGGCCCCCCCGATCACACTGCCCCGGTTCCCCAGCGTAAAGATTGTGTTGCGGTTCTTCAGCGATGGCTTTGAGAAAAACCGTGGCGGAGGGTGTCAAGGGAAAGAGTGGGGAGATGCTGCCCTGCCCAACCCCCCCCCATTGCCTTCCCAGCCAGCCCCCTCACCCCACAGCCCCACACCCTTTCCCTGCAGGGTGCCGGGGAATGCGGTTGTCCAGGCACAGGGAGCCAGGATATCTTTCTTGGCCGTATCCTCCACTCCCATCAGGTCATCCTTCTCCGCCACCTCCTCGTACTGCAGGACAGACAGACAGACAGACGCGGCGGGGGTCAGTGTGGGGTCCCCAGCCCCTCCCCCCAGTACTGCAGGACAGACGGCGGGGGTTAGGGTGGATTCCCCCATCCCCACCCCGTCATTCACATGGGGGGGGAACCAGAGCACGGTGTGTGGGAATCCCCACCCCCACACGCCTGCCCTATGGGGCTCCCTACACCACCACCCCGAGGGCTGCCCCACTCTCCCCGGGCTCCCCTCACCTGGATCTTCATGAGGCGGCTGGTGTAGGATTTGAAGTAGGACAGGTAGATCTTGCTCATGGTCTCCACGTACTGCTCCCGCAGCTCCTGCGCCACCGACCGCTCATTCCCTAGCAGGAACTGGTAGAAGAACCTGCCAAGGGGCGTCAGCCTGGAGAACTGCCCGCCACTGGTGCAGGGCATTCTGGGAGAGCTCCATAGCCCCAGATGCCCGCTGGCTAACTTGTAGCAGAGCAGGGAATTCTGGGAGATCCCCGTACTCTCCCGTCCCCACTCCCATGGGTTGACCTGTACTTGACCTGTACTGGAGCAGGACATTCTGGGAGATTCCCGTTTAGCACCCCCTCCCCCACCCATGGCTGACCCGTACTGGAGCAGGACATTCTGGGAGATTTTCATTTATCCCCCAACCCATGGCTGACCTGTACTTGAGCAGGGCATTCTGGGGGATCTGGTAGTTGGTCATGGGTTTACGGAAGGAGTAGACTTTTTGTAGGACGAACTCCCGGATCTTGGTCACAGCCTGCAGGGGGTTGAGGGGGAGCAGATCACGGACCACAGGGCAGGCTGAGCCCACACGGACACCCTCCCTTTCCTCCCAGTGCCTCCCCACCCCCCTCAGCTCCACACCCCCCGCACCTCCATCCTGCGACACCCGTGTGACCAGCTCTGGGGAAGGGCTGAGCTTGGTCTCCTGGGGCAAGGCTCACCTTGACCTTCAGCCGGTCCAGCACGTGGTGCACGTCAGTGCAGGCCATGGTCTCGCGGAAGGCCTGCTCCTTCACGTAGTTCATCTTGTTGTTCAGCTCATGCAGCTGCTCCAGGAAGTCCTGCTCGGTCACCGGGGCCTCCAGGATGGTGCTGGGGGGGACAGGAGGCAGGCACAAAGGCGTCCCAGGGTCACACCTCACAGCCTGCGCATCCGGCCCAGGAGACAGTCTCCCCCCAGAGGTGGTGGCCAGCACCCCAAGGCCCCCTACCCACCAGCACCTTCCCCCATCTCCCTGCAACCTGTCCCCCCACAGTGCCCTCCCCACACCTCCCAGCCCACACCTGACCACAGCGGCCAGCCCCCAGCCCATCCCTCCACCTGATCATAGCAGCTGGCACCACGAGCTCGTCCACCAGCTGGCTGAGCTGGCTGCGCACGGCCTGGCGGTTCTTGAGCCGCAGGTTCATGGCCACCGACTGCTCCTGCAGCGTCTGGATCTCGCAGCTGATGCTGCTCAGGTCGCACTGGAAGGAGCTCAGCATCTGCTCCATGCGCTGGGGGCGGGGGGAGGGGAACAGTCAGAGATATGTACACCCTCCTCCCTGGCAAGGAGGTGCAGGGGCTGGGAGACACCCCAGGGAAGGCTGCAGACAGTGTTCTGGGGAGTGGGGAGAGTTTGGGGGCATCAGGAGGTTGTGGGGGTTTCCCATGGGGTTCCAGGTCTCACCTCCAGGATGTTAACACAGGCAGTGACCTACGGGTGGGGGGCTGGAGGGCGGCGCCCAAGGGGCTGGGGGTTTCCCAGGGTGGTCAGGGGCTCACCTCCAGGATGGCGTCACAGGCGGTGATCTGGTTGTGCAGGGAGGTGATGTTCTTGCTCTCCTTGATGTCTGCAGGGCACGCAGGCTGCTAAGGAAATAGGCAGGGGGGACGGGGGGGCCAAGCCAGCCAGGCGGCGGGGGGAATGCACGTGAGAGGCCCTGGGTAGGGGCCATTTTCCTCTTTCTCCTGGGGAAGGTTTGCCCCTTAACACCCCTCTCTGCTGGTGTGGAGGGAGACACCCCAGGATATGAAGTGGTACAGCGGTACAGCCAGGGTGCAAGGACCTACCCCTGACACGGAGACCTCCTCCCGGCCTCCCCCCATCAGCCCCCACCCACACTGTGCCCGGAGAGTGGGCCCTAGGGGGGACTCCATGGGGCAGGATACAGTCCCTGATGGAGGCGTGCTCAATGTGCTGCAGCTCCAGTTCCACCTGCTTGGAGTACTGCCGCAGATCCATGCCCTGGGGAGAGAGGGGAGAGTCACCTGGGCTGGGGGGGTTCAGCTGGGCCCCTGCTTCAGGAAAGGGAGGAGGGGGGCAACTTACCGTCTTCAGCGCCTCCTGAACCAGGGAGTCCTCCAGGTTGGCTTGGATGTGAACTGAGGGAGGGGAGACTGGGTCAGTACCCAATAACAGTCGTCCCCCAAACCCACCTCCCCACAGTACCCCCACCTCCCTGCATTCCCCCCCCCCAGTGCTCCTCCACCTCCCTCCATCCACCCAAACTACTCCTGGTCTCCCCCACCTTACAGCCCTCCCCCACTTTTCCAGATCACTGTCTGCCCCCCATTGGTTGCTGTGCAGGGGTAAGGCCCCCCCGCACTTACTGTCCACTTCATCCAGGATGAACTCATCAGAGGTGAGGTCCAGGTCCCCCAGGTTCAGCTGCAGCGACTGCTCCTCTCCACGGCCCTAGGGAGTGCAGGGCAGGCAGTTACGGGGGGCTGTGGGGGAGCAGTGAGCTCCAGCAGGCTCTGGGGAAGGGATCTTGGAGGTACACCTAGTAACCAGGCTAGACAGGCCGGAGGCTGGGGGGTGTAAGCGCTATAGAGGTTCAGGGAATAGAGCGCGGGGTTATGGGGTGGGCTAGGAACAGAGGGACAAGTGGGGGTCAAGAAGGGAGCACAAACATAGAGTTCACTGCAGAGATAAAAGACTACGGGGGCATGGAATGGGACTTGGAAGCTATGGGGTGTGGGGCACAAAAAGGGGTCAGTGGGGTTCTATCACCCATGAAACAGGAGGTCCCAGGGTCATGGGGGGCAGTGTGGGGTCAAAGATGACAGCTGAAGGTGGGTTCAGGGGATATGGAGCAAGGGTGGATGGATGGGGATAGAAGAATCAGAGGTTATGGGGGGTTGGGGGCACCACAGAGGGTGAAAGATCATGGCTAACGTGGAGACAGAGGATACATAGCACTGGCAAAGGTCAGCGCCTAAGTTCCCTGTAAGCTGCGTGGCCACACAGCAGCCTATTCAGTGCCGTGCAGGCACTCAGGGAACCCACTCGGGGACCTACCACGGATGGGGCATCCCTCCCCCAGCCCCAACTCTGCTGCGGCCTGGACCTGCTGCGGCACCCCTCTCCCAGCCCTGGCCTGGCCCTGCCAGGGCGCCCCTCCCGCAGTCCGAACCCAGCCCCAGCTCGGACCTACCGGGGCCGGGGTACCTATCCTGCAGCCCCAACCCCAGAGCTGCCGTGGTGGGGAGAGGCACCTCTCCTTGCCCAGCCCAGGTGCTGCTAAGGGGAGAGAGAGCTGGAAGGAGTCCTCTCTCCCCACCATAGCCCTGGGGCAGCCTGCACCCCAAAACCCTCATCCACGGCCGCACACCACAGCCCACACCCCCAGCCAGAGCCCTCACGCCCCCCCGCACCCTACCCTCGGCCCCAGCCCTGAGCCCCTCCCACACGCCGAACCCCTCGGCCCCAACCCCACCACATGAATTTTGTTACGAGTACCAATATGGGGGTGATTATGCATCGGTGCACATAACAAAATTAATTCCGCACATGGGTGGGAAAAATTAGAGGGAACATGGTCAGCACTCAGCGAGGGTAGCAAACATCGCTCGGTGTTTAGGAATCATAGAATCATAGAATATTAAGGTTGGAAGGGACCTCAGGAGGTCATCCAGTCCAACCCCCTGCTCAAAGCAGGACCAATCCCCAACTAAATCATCCCAGCCAGGGCTTTGTCAAGCCTGACCCTGAAAACCTCTAAGGAAGGCGATTCCACCACCTCCCTAGGTAACGCATTCCAGTGCTTCACCACCCTTTGAGTGAAAAAGTTTTCCTAATATCCAACCTAAACCTCCCCCACTGCAACTTGAGACCATTACTCCTTGTTCTGTCATCAGCTACCACTGAGAACAGTCTAGAACCATCCTCTTTGGAACCCCCTTTCAGGGAGTTGAAAGCAGCTATCAAATCCCCTCTCATTCTTCTCTTCTGAAGACTAAACATCCCCAGTGCCCTCAGCCTCTCCTCATAAGTCATGTGTTCCAGTCCCCTAATCATTTTTGTTGCCCTCCGCTGGACTCTTTCCAATTTTTCCACATCCTTCTTGTAATGTGGGGCCCAAAACTGGACACAGTACTCCAGATGAGGCCTCACCAATGTCGAATAGAGGGGAACAATCACGTCCCTCGAAGTTCGGGACACACGGCCACCAGGTGCTGCAGCCCCACGCACCAGGCCAGCCACGGGGCAGAGCCACCGGGTCCGGATGGGAGGGGCAACGTGGGGCCCTTGGCAGCTGAGTCATGGGTGGGGGGCGCAGAGAGAGGGAACAGAGCAGGGGGAGGGGCAGAGGTCCGGGGCATTAGGGGCACCAGAGGGGGGAGGGGAGGAGGTTCAGGGGGTCAGAGGTTACGAGGATCAGGGCTCACATGAACAGGCAAGGGGGTGCATTGGGGTCAGAGTGATGCAAGCAAGGGCCTGGAGTCAGTGGGGTCAGGGTCAAAGGTCACAGAAGCCTCAGGCTCCCACATTTCACACAGCCCTTAAGGGGGTCACTTGCAAACCCTGCCCAGGCCCAGACCCGCCCCCCAGCACGTTGCGGGGGGGGGGTAGATGACAGGTGAGGGCCAATTTGTACACCAGGAGGCGGTTCCCTACCACGGGCCTATTTTGGGAGGGACCGGAAGTGGGGTGCCTGGGGACCGGAAGTTGGGCTGTGGGAACCTCACCATCCCCTCCTCTTCTTCCATCTCAGTCGCCCGCAGCCCCAGCTCCTCATCGGGCCTCAGCGCCGCCATCGTCCCCGCCCCGCTCCTTCTTTCGCTCCAGCCGCATCCGGGCCTCCAAGGGCTCACTTCCGGCCGTGCGCCTTAAAAAAAACTACAACTCCCATGATGCACAGGGTGGGGGGGGGGTAGAGCTGTTACCGGAAATGAGGTAACAAACCCCTCCTTTCGGGAACGGAAGAGAGTGACTGGCATGAAAATGCCCCCCGGAGTCGAAGGGGGTCACCCCCACCAAATAGAGGGGATTTAATCCCATAGAAACCTTCTATCATGGGGCAGGTTTCATACCCGGACCGGACATATGGTTGCCCAACCAGGTAGCGCTGTCCCTAGGGGAACTCTGCGGGAGGATGACCGGAAAGACTACGGAGAGGACCGGAAGTCTGTCGTCTCTGCCGGAAGGTGAACTGCCCTGACCGGAAGCTTATCTGCCTGTAGGGGGAGTGTCTATAAAAGGCATCGCGTCACTTCCTCTCTCTCTTCCGGACGGGGTGAGACTAGAGCGCGGAGTAGCCGCCATGGTGAGAGGGGGGGGGGGAATCTGGGTTCATCCGCCCCGGGGAAGGGGGCAGCGGGGCTGGCGAGGGCTTGTCCGAGAGGGTGGAGCCAGGGCTTTCTGGGGCGCCCTCCATTTCTAGCTGGGGGCTCCCTGGGGAGGCGATAGGGGGCAGAAAGGGTCACTGGGGGGAACAGCCGCGATCAGATCCAAGGGGCGGATAGAGACGGGGGGGGGAATTGGGGTCCATCCGCCCCGCAGCTGGGGGCGCGGGGCCCGCGAACGCTGCCTGGAAAGGGTAGAAGCGGGGGGGTCCCTATTTGTTGGGGGGAGGAGTCGGGGGCTCCAGGGGGACTGGCCCTGGAGTGGGGAGAAGCTGGGAAGTGCTGGCTCCTGGGGGGTAGGAGGGGACTGCTTGGGGAGGGGTCGGGGGCTCAGGGGGGCTGGCACTGGAGGCAAGGCTGGCGGGGGGCTGGCTGGTATCTATAACAACCAGGTGGGGGGGGCGGCTGCTTCCTGGAGGAGCAGAGGTTTGGGGCTGATTCCTGGCTTGGGGGGAGTGTATCCCCAGTGGGGGGGGGCTTCAGAGGGGGCACTGATAGGGGCCAGTTCTCCTCTGCTGACCCCCCAACCCCCATTTTCTCCACAGTCTCTTGTGATCCCTGAGAAATTCCAGCACATCCTGCGAGTGCTCAACACCAACATAGATGGGCGACGGAAAATCGCCTTCGCCATCACCGCCATCAAGGTGAGGGGGGCATGGCTGGGTGTCTGTCCCCCTTCCGGGGGGCACGGCTGGGTGTCCGTCTCCCCTCCCCCCCCCACCTGGGGGGCTTGGGAATGCTGTACCAGAGAGAGAACGTTGCAAACATCCCAGTGCCTCTGTGTGCATCCATGGGGTGCCCTCCCTGGGGAGATGGGGTTCTGCTGTGGGTGCCCCATCTCTAGTTCAGGCCAGAGAAGACTTAGGGGCCAAGGCTGACCCAGTGTGGTGGAGTGGCCAGGCCGGCCCTGGCGGAAGGAGAGGTGCTGCACAGCTGGGATGGAGAAGGGGGTCAGGCTACAAAGGTTCTCACCCCACGCAGTTAGCCAAAGGAACTCCCTGTCACAAGGTCTCACTGAGCGGGGTGCAGGCATAACCCAAACCCCTCCCGGGAGTGGGGTTCTGTCCCATCGAGTGGCACCGAGACCACCCAGAGAGAGATTGAGTCTGCTCTACAGCCTTAGCTAACAGCCTTGTGGGCTTTTAGCTCCTGAGGTCCCAGGTTCCACCCCGTGGCCTGTCTGTTACACGGGCAAGGGTGGGGGTGTATATGGAGACAGGTATGGGGCAGGGGTTAGATCTGGGCTGTACCATGGGTGTCTCTTGAAGCAGGTTCTCGGGGGGGGGGGGGGTCCTGCTCTTGGCATCAGAGACAGAGCTTCCCGGGAACCTTATGCGGTGGGGGGTACTGGGGCCGTATTAACGTTTCTTCCCCTTTGCAGGGTGTGGGTCGGCGCTATGCCCATGTGGTGCTGAGGAAAGCGGACATTGACCTGACCAAGAGGGCTGGGGAGCTGACAGAGGATGAGGTGGGCAAGGGCGGGGGTGGTCTCTCTGGGACCATGGGGAATGGCATTTGTCTCAGATGTGGGGGGCTATAAGGGAAGCTGGGGTCTCTGGGATGAAGGTGGTATGGCTTTCACCTCGGGGTCTGGGTGGGGAGTTGTGGAGTGAAAGGGGGGCTGAGGCGTGGGGTGTATCTGAGAGCCAGCTGAGGGGTGTCTGGGGTGGGTGGTGAATTTTTGTGGGGTATTTAGGTGTAGGTTGGTGTCGAGAGCATGGGAATGTCTTGGACGGGGGATGTCTGGGGTGAAGGAGGGAGGTCTCTCTGGGGTGAGGGGAGCCCCCTGCCTGACCCCATCTCTGTGCCCCCCCACAGGTGGAGCGTGTCATCACTATCATGCAGAACCCCCGTCAGTACAAGATCCCCGACTGGTTCCTCAACAGGCAGAAGGACGTCAAAGATGGCAAATACAGCCAGGTGAGAGCGGGGTGCTGAGCCCATTGCTAGGTGTGTGTTTGGGGGAGCCCTGATCAAAGCAGTGTGGGGCGGGCAAGGCTTGTTCCTTTCCCCACTGCAGGGACCGCTCTGGGGTCCCGTAGGCAGCAGGGGACTTTGTCATCCCAGTGTGTTGGGGTGGCACCAGCCCATTGGCTGCCACTAGGGCCCTCGCATGTCTCCCAGGGCTGGTTGTCACTGCAGAGTTAACAAGAATCCTGTCCCAGCATGCATGCCCTAACCCTAAGTTCAAACCTGCTACAAGGAAAGACTTTTTATACGTGCCCTGTACTTACCTTGTGGAACTCACTGCCACAGGATGTCTCTGAGCCAGGTTCACAAAGGGATTGGCTATTTCTGTGGCTCTCAGACTGTTCACAGCTGGACCAGTTCATGCTGACAATGGGCAAGGATCTCAAACCTCGTGCTGCAGGGCTGAGCTGATCTCTGATGATCACAGATCAGGAGAAGCCCTGATGTGGGGCAGATTGTCCCACAGCTGCCCCTGTGGGCTCTTCCCCAGCTGGCAGTGGCCCCTCTTGCGGAGGGAAACTGGGCTGGATGGCTCAGCTGTGCCTGACTTCCCCTCCCCCATGTCTCTCTCCTTGTCAGGTTCTGGCCAACGGGCTGGACAACAAACTACGCGAAGACCTGGAGCGGCTAAAGAAAATCCGGGCACATCGGGGCCTGCGCCACTTCTGGGGGTACGAGAGGAGTGAGAGTTGTGGGGGTGGGAGGGGTGAATGGTGGGGCCTAGTGAACGGGGGTGGGTCCGTTCGCCTACTCCCTGTGAGATGTGGGGGGTCCCCTTCATCCTTTGCTGCAGAGTGGGGGACGGGTGGGTGAAGATAAAAGGGGTCATTGGGTTGGATAAGGGGAGGGGGAACTGGGTGCAGAGCCTTTGCATGTGGGCGTAGCAGGGGGTTATGGGACAATGCAGAGCTGGGCTGCAGGGCCATAGGGAGTTGGCTGGGGGGTGGATTCAGAGTTGGGGAGGCAGGTCTGGAATCTGGGAGCAGGGCGGGCCGGGGTCTGGGCCCGTCTCACTCCCCTCTCTCCCCCAGGCTGCGCGTGCGGGGCCAGCACACCAAGACGACTGGGCGCCGGGGCAGAACTGTCGGCGTCTCCAAGAAGAAGTAGTGTCTGCCCTGTGTCTGCAATAAAGTGCTGTTCTCAGAGCTGCCTCCTCACTGTGTGGGGAAGGGGGATCTCTGCGGCTAGGGAGTGGCCCCCAGTGGGGAGAGATTAGGGGGTGGTCATCGCCTTAGTGGAAGGGCAATGGGGAGGAGTAAACCTGGGCACAGGGGTGATTCCGTAGGGTGGCGCTGGAGGGGGTTGGTGTGGGACTGGGTCTCGGGGGGGCCCTCCCACCCATGAACTGGGTAAGGGTGGTCCGTGCAGCCCCAGGGGTGTTGGGGCAGGAGTGCGGGGTTCCTTGCTGCATCCTGCACTACTGACAATTGGCAGTGGGGTACAGGATGCCTCTTCATAGCCTGTGCACAGTGCTTCAGACCCTGCACCTTGCCCCACCTGCGGCTGTGCCCTCCTGCGGGATCCCTGCGTAAACAGCCCCCTGCCCCACCTCGGACAGCTGCACCTCACCAATGGGATGCGGAGATGCAGAAACGGGAGTTGTGCATGGGGGTGATTTTCCCTCTGGCAGGGCCCTGGCCTGCCTGCTACTGGAAGCGGGGTCCTGTTCTGCCACCTGCACTTCCAGCAGGCTGTCGATAAGCTGGAGGAGTCAGCGAAGAGCCTTGAAAACAAAGAGGAATGGAAATGTCTCCTGCTAGGCACCGGGAGGTCAATCTGTGGGGCTGTGGGTGACCGGCTGTAGGTATCTGCTTGCCAAGCAAATGTCTGACAGTAGGATCCTTGGGCTGGTGCTGGAGTTACATGAGCTCACATGGGAAATAAGGCATCAATTTTTAATGCTGAGAGTAATTAAACCAATTTCCACAAGCGGGTGGGGGTGGATTCTTGGACATGGTTGGGTTTTAAATGAGGATTCGCTGCTTCTCTCAAATTAATTCAGTGCTGGGGGTTATGGTGGGGCTGGTCGCTGCCCTTTTGGCCTTGGACTCTGTGAAACCCCCTGCCCCTCCCCAGAGGTGGCTGCATCTCTGTGCCCAATAGCGTGGAGCTGGTGAGTTCAGCCTACCACGTGGGCTGTGGCGAATGCAGTGGCCTTCTCCCGCCGGTAGGTCTGTATGGGATGGTCCAGGCCTGTGCCCTCACCCAAGATGGCCGCCGCGTCTCCGTAGCTGGCGAGTTGCCCTCGCCCATAATGTCAGCTGCACGGCTTCACTACCGGGCAGGTTGTCGCCGCGCTGATTGGCCGTGGGCTCAGTCGCCTCGCTCCGTGATTGGGTGCGGCGGCCACGACCGGAAGAACCTGGCCCGCAGCTGGAGGCTGCACGTGGTTGCAGGCGCTCAGGATGGAGGTGGTGGCAGGGAGCGGGATGCAGGGGGGGCCAGCCGGGGCGGGCAAGGTGAGTGCCGAGGAGTGGGGCAGGGATTCCCCGGGGGGGTGGTTACCCCATGTCATAAGCAGGGAGGGGGCAGGTCACTAACACGAGTCGGGTGCATGCAGGGGCCGAACTCCCAATTACAGGGGTTTTGGGGGGGGAGTTTATTGCCCCCATGTCTGTGGGGCGGCGGGGTCTCTCGGGCTCCTCTAGTAACCGGGAGACACGGGGCAGGGGCTGGCTGTATCCGTGGGGCGTCCCTGCTTGTGCGCGGAGTGCTCTGGGGGGCAGGGCTGGCCCTCTTGCAGGGGCTGCAGCAGGGGCAGCCTCGCCCCGCGGGGCACTTGCCACCCTATCCCAGCAGGGGACTAAGTCTTTCCCTGTTGGGGGCAGACCCCCTCCCCCCGACTATGTGTTGTGGCTGGTGGTTC
Source organism: Caretta caretta (assembly GCF_965140235.1). Classification (NCBI taxonomy): domain Eukaryota; kingdom Metazoa; phylum Chordata; order Testudines; family Cheloniidae; genus Caretta; species Caretta caretta. The sequence goes on from NC_134219.1 coordinate 49,523,898, forward strand.
TGCCCGGCGGGGTGGGGGGCACTCCCCATCAGGCCAGTGGGAGTGGCCAGCTATTCTGCCCTGTGGGGCAGGTATCTCTGCACAAGTTGGGGGGCAGTTTTAGTCCCTGTCCTCTGTGCCCCCCACCCTCCTAGCTAGGGGAACTAACTCCCCATGTCTCATCCTCTTGCCAGTCTCCCCACCTCCCGAGCTGGGCGTAACTGATTCTTCCCCACGATTCATCACCCCTTTCTCCCTCCCTCCCCCCCACTTCCCCCCCCCTCCCCGAAGAAGAAGTTGACGAAGAAGCTGCAGCGCTATTGGGAAGGGGCCTCCCAGCCGGACACCCCTGAAGCCGCCCCCCTCAGGGCCAAGAGGCGTCGCAATGAGAAGACCAGGCTGCGGGCTGGGGCAAAGGGGAGCCTGGAGGCCAGGAAGGGGCTGCCGGCGTCAGGGGCTGCAGGCCGGATCTCTGGGGTAAGGCTGAGAATCCTGGGGGGCTGGCCATGGGGGGAGGAGGGGCAGCTGAGGTCAGGGGGAGGAGGGCCGGGGGGTTGCATGGCAAAGGGAAGTACCTCTAGGGGGAGAAGGGGGCCTGTAGCAGGCCCCTCCCACCCCCATCTGTCTGTGTGTCCCTCTCTCCCTAGAAGAGGGACCCGTTCCCCGGCGCCGCCCCCCTCCCCCTCCACAAGGTGAAGAAATTCCAGCGGGGCCAGAAATCGCAGCTGGTGAGTTGAGGGGCGTGGTGGAAACTGGGGGGCAGCTGGGTGCCTGGGGGTTGCCAGGCAAGGTCGTCCCTGAGGGGGTCCCCCCATGGTTACTGACCCCCCCAATGGTGGGGGGCGGGAGGGACAGGGCCACGTGCGGCTCTCACCCCGTCTGTCTGTCTGTCCGTCCATCCACCCCCCCAGGCAGGGGCATCCAGCCGGCGGCTCCGGGACCATCTGGCCTCGCTGGAGCAGAAGGTGGAGCTGGCAACACAACAGGCTGCGCGCATGGAGCTGCTGCTGCCCGAGGAGCCAGGGTGAGTCGTTCCCCCCCCCCCCCCCCCGGCCCCCCAAGCTGGGGCAGCTGCCCCAGTGCCCCCATCGTCTCCTCCCTTCGGGCCCCCGTCCGGTGCTGCCACTTGAGCCGGGGCTGCCTGCTGGTTCTCCCCGCCCCGGATGGGATGGGTGACCCCCCTTCCCCCACACACACGCCCCGGCTCCCAGCCGGCTCCCCTCCCCCACCAGTGCTGGGTCCGTTCCTGACTCTCACCCCCGTCCCCCCTGCAGCTTCCTGGAGGGGGACCCCGGCGAGGACACCTGCACCATCGCCCAGGCTGACATCGCCGAGGCCGCGGACATTGTCAGCGCCACTAAGGTCAGAGACACCCCCATGCGCCGGGTTTGGGGGTGTCGTGGGGTGGGAGGAATGGCAGGGGGAGGGGCTGCCCCTAGGAAGGCGGGGTCACTGGGCAGTATTGCAGGGGGGATCCCGGGGCAGCGTCTCAGTGGCGTGGGGGGGGTTGCCGGGGGGATCCCGGGGCAGCGTCTCAGTGGCGTGGGGGCAGGGTCACCGGGGTTGGGGGTCCCTGTGCTGTGTCTAACCAGGTCTCTCCCCCATAGCACTTTGAGCTGAGACTGAACCAGTTTGGCCCCTACAGGATGGATTATACCCGACCTGGCAGGTGAGGGGGGGGGCAGGGAGGAGCATGTGGGGGAGAGTAGGAGGGAGCGGAACCTGTGGGGCAGGTGGGAATCAGTGGGGAAGGTGTTGGGGTTGGCTGTACCTAGGTAACATATCTTCCGGGGAGGCGTTGGAGAGGCAGGGCCCAACTGGGCTCTCCTGTGTCAGGGAGGGCCTGCGTCAGGGACCCCTGACCCCGCAGGCCTCCCCTGACCTGCTCTGGGGGTCCCAGAGGGGCAGGTCAGGAGACATACGGAGACTGGATTGTGTGTGTGCTCCCCTCACCCCTCCCATCTCCCCACGCAGGCATCTGCTGCTGGGGGGCCGGCGGGGCCATGTGGCAGCCCTGGACTGGCAAACCAAGTCACTGCTGTGTGAGATCAATGTCATGGAGACGGTCACTGACGTCACGTGAGTGTGCGACTGGGGGGGGGTGACACCCGGGCGCGGCGTGCGGCACAGGGGAGCCCGGGGGGGCGGGGCTGCATCCGCTGCTCCCGGCAGGTGTAACGGTGCATCAGCAGGGCATGCCCATCGCACGGGTGGGCGTCCATCGGGAAGGTGAATGGGCACATCCGTGCCCGCCCACGGCCGGGGAGGCTGGGAGAGTTGCACGAGGAGGCGTGTTGCACAGACGGAGTTTGCAGGTTGCTCACGGGCTGAGCCGTGCAGCGGGACACGTCGTGGCCCCCCCCACCCCCCGTCTCATGCCCCCCGTTTCAGGTGGCTGCACACGGAGACGATGTTCGCGGTGGCCCAGCGGCGCTGGCTCTACGTCTACGACAACCAGGGCGTGGAGCTGAACTGCCTGAAGCGCTTCAATGGGGTCCTACGCATGGAGTTCCTGCCCTACCACTTCCTGCTGGCCACCGCGGTGAGTGCTGGGGCGGGGGGCCGCTGTGGGGCGGGCCGGTGGCCGGGGTTCCCGCTGCCCACCACAGTGAAAGAGGGGGGCCTGCACACCAGGGCTCCTGCTGGCCAATGCTGTAAAGCGGGGGGTGGGCTTGGGCGCCAGGGTTTGGGGGGCTGGTGCCCCACTGACCCCCCCTCCCCCCCGTGCAGAGCGAGACGGGGTTCCTGCAGTACCTGGACATCTCGGTGGGGAAGGAGGTCGCTGCCATCTGCACCCGGGGGGGACGCCTGGGCGTGATGGGGCAGAACCCGGCCAACGCCATCATCCACCTGGGGCACAGCAACGGTGAGACCGCCCCACTGCTACCCCCCAGCCCCACTGCTACCCCCGATCTCTTCCCCCAACCCCGCCCCAACCCACTGCTACGCCCGACCCGACCTCACCGCTACCCCCCAACTCTGCCCCCAACCCCGCCCCATTGCTACCCCACCGCCCTCGTCCACCTGGGGCACAGCAATGATGAGACATCCCCTGCCAGCACCTGTACCCCATAACTGGAGCTCCCCCCCACAGCGCCAATGTCCCCTGCCCCACACTGCTAGGAGTGTTTCTCCCAGGGCCCTCACACCCTGTGTGTCATCCCTGCCCTGCCCCCCCCGGCAGGGCACAGCCCATCACTGGGGCAGGCACCGGTTCAGACAGCGACGTTCCATCAAGCTCTTCAGCGTGGCCCCACTCTGGCCTGGGGACCGCTGGCCTCATCTCCTTCCTGCCCCCTCAGCCTGGCCTGGTTAGTCAGACCCATTGCTATGACGGCCCCTTAGCCCCCCCACCCTCAAGCGGTGAACCTGGCCCTGTCCATCCCTTCCACCACTCGCTAACCCCTTGTGCCCGGTGGGGGGTGACCCCTCGTTAACTCCTCGTGCTCTGTGGGCCCTCCCCCCGCAGGCACGGTGACCCTGTGGAGCCCCAATGTCAAGGAGCCCCTGGTGCGGATGCTGTGCCACCAAGGGGGGGTCCGGGCCGTGGCCGTCGACAGCTCCGGAACGTGAGTGACTCGGGGGCGGCAGTCCTGCCATGGTGGGGAAGGGGCCCGAGTGGGGTGAACAGGGAAAAGGGGCTGCAGGGGTGCATGTGGGGGAAGGAGGGGAGCTGGGGGGGGTCTCCCCCCACTTCCCCCCAGCTACATGGTGTCATCAGGGCAGAGGTGGAATATGGGGGGAGGGGATGGAGGCTTGGGGCTGGGTCATGGTGTGGGTCTCCCCCCAACCTTCCTTGGGTGGGATATGGCGGGGGTGGGGGTCACGCTGTGACATGGCATGTCACAGGTACATGGCGATGTCGGGGCTGGGGTGACACTGTGCGGTGGCGGGGGATCATGCTCTGGGTCTCCCCCCACCTCCCCCTAGGTACATGGCGACATCGGGGCTGGACCGGAAGCTGCGCGTCTACGACCTCCGGACATATCAGCCCCTGCACTCCCTGGTGCTGCCCATGGGCGCCGGGCACCTGGCCTTCAGCCAGCGGGGGCTGCTGGGGGCCGCCTGCGGGGATGTGGTCCAGGTAACGATCCCCCCCGGCCCTGCACACACAGACACCCCCCTATTCCTCCCCCCACATACTGGCACCTGGCCTTCAGCCAGCGGGGGCTGCTGGGGGTAGCTGTGGGGCCGTGGTGCAGGTAAAGGAGGGGCCCTTATACTCCGGGCTGTCCCCCTCTCTCTCGCTGGGCTCAGCAGGGCCCCATCCGCCCTGCATCCTTCTCCCACAGACTGGGTATTGCTCAAATCCCCTTCCCACCCCCACCCCCACCCCCCGATCTGCTTTGGAGAGAGGTAAATAGTGGTGTCCCCCAGGGGTCTGTACTGGGCCCAGTCCTATTCAACATAGTCATAAATGATCTGGGAAAAGGAGTAAACAAGGAGGTGGTGAAATTTGCAGATGATACAAAATTACTCAAGATAGCTAAGTCCAAAGCAGACTGTGTAGAGTTACAAAGGGGTCTCATAAAACTGGGTTACTGGACAACAAAATGGCAGATGAAATTCAGTGTTGATAAATGCAAAGTAATGTACGCTGGAAAACCTCATCCCAGCTATACCTACAAAATGATGGGGTCTAAATTAGCTGTTACCACTCAAGAAAGAGATCTTGGGGTCATTGAGTGGATGTTTCCAAAGAACTGTCCACAATGTGCAGCGGCAGCCAAAAAAACAAACAGAATATTATGAATCATTCGGAAAGGGACAGATAATAGGACAGAAAAGGTCATATCACCTCTCTATAAATCCATGGTTCGCCCACACCTTGAACACTGCGTGCGGATGTGGTCGCCCCATTTTAAAAAAAGATCTATTCGAATTGGGAAAGGTTCAGAAAAGAGCAACAAAAATGATGAGGGGGATGGAAAGGCTGCTGTATGAGGAGAGGTTACTAAGACTGGGACTTTTCAGCTTGGAAAAGAGACGACTAAGGGGAGATATGATTAAGGTCTATAAAATCATGACGGGTGTGGAAAAATTAGGTAACGATTTGCTCCTTCTCATAACACAAGAACTAGGGGTCACCAAATTAAATTAATAGGCAGCAGGTTTAAGTATTTTTTCACGGATCGCACAATCAACCTGTGGAACTCCTTGCCAGAGGATGTTGTGAAGGCCAAGACTATAACAGGGTTCAAAAAAGAACTAGATAAATTAATGGAGGACAGGTCTATCAGTGGCTATTAGCCCAGATGGGCAGGGGTGGTGTCCCTGGCCTCTGTTTGCCAGAAGCTGGGAATGGGCGACAGGGGATGGATCTCTTGATTTCTTGTTCTGTTCATTCCCTCTGGGCACCTGGCATTGGCCCCTGTTCTGATGAGCCTGGGCCCTGTCTGTCCCCCACCCGAGGGGGAGCTCTGACTGCCCTATGCTCTGACAGCCCCTATGAGCCAGGCCCTGCTGCAGGCGCTAATCCCCCATGTCTGCCTCTCCCACCCCAGGTGTACCGGGACGTGCCCATGCACCTGCCTCGCAAGCCCTACCTGTCGCACACGCTGCCCCGGGCGGCCCACGGCCTGCGCTTCTGCCCCTTCGAGGACGTGCTGGGCGTAGGGCATGGCAGCGGCATCACCAGCCTCCTGGTGCCAGGTATGGTCCCCCACTATGTCCTCATAACCTCCCCACCCCCCATGTCCACAGTGCCCAGTAGCTGACCTGCCTGTCATGTGCCCCCCGCTACAGCCTGTGGGGGCCTGGTACAGCTGTGTGGCTGTGTCCATGGTAGAGGGGGGATGGGTTGTTGCCCACCCCCCCCCCACTAACCTCCTGTCTCTCCCCCCCCCCCCCCCCCCCCCCCCCCCCCCCCCGCCCGCATCCCAGGTGCTGGACAGGCGAATTTCGACGCCCTGGAGAACAACCCGTTCCGGAGCCAGAAGCAGCGGCAGGAGTGGGAGGTCAAAGCCCTGCTGGAGAAGGTAACGTCGCCCCACCACCACCACACAGTGCCCAGCCCCGTCCCCCCACCGTGCAGCCCCAGCTGGGGGTCAGCTGGATCTCTGGGTCCAAGATGCTAAGGGAGGGACCTCTGGGGCTGGGGGGAGGGGTTCACGGGCAACCCTTGTGGGGACACCGGGGTGGGTAGCTGGGGTGCCTGCGGGGGCACCGCCAGGAGGGGTGGTGTCATGGGAGGGGGGGGAGCCTGGGTGGTCCGGGCCGCCCCTGACAGCTTGGCCCCCGGCAGATCCCGTCAGAGCTGATCACGCTGGACCCGAGGCAGCTGGGCCAGGTAGATGCCATCACCATGGAGCAGAAGCACCAGGAGCGAGTGGCGCGGCTGGTGAGCGACTTGGGGGGCGCCATGGTGCATTGTGGGAAGTGGCGGGGAGACACGGGGGGGCATTGTGGGTTGTGGGGACCGGGCAATGCTGTGGCTGTCTCGCGGGGGCGCCGTGGTGCATTGTGGGAAGTGGTGGGGAGACACGGTGGGGCATTGCGGGTTGTGGGGACCGGGCAGTGCCGTGGCTGTCTCGCGGGGGCGCCGTGGTGCATTGTGGGAAGTGGTGGGGAGACACGGGGCGGCATTGCGGGTTGTGGGGACCGGGCAGTGCCGTGGCTGTCTCGCGGGGGCGCCGTGGTGCATTGTGGGAAGTGGTGGGGAGACACGGGGGGGCATTGAGGGTTGTGGGGACCGGGCAGTGCCGTGGCTGTCTCGCGGGGGCGCCGTGGTGCATTGTGGGAAGTGGCGGGGAGACACGGGGGGGCATTGAGGGTTGTGGGGACCGGGCAGTGCCGTGGCTGTCTCGCGGGGGCGCCGTGGTGCATTGTGGGAAGTGGTGGGGAGACACGGGGGGGCATTGCGGGTTGTGGGGACCGGGCAGTGCCGTGGCTGTCTCGCGGGGGCGCCGTGGTGCATTGTGGGAAGTGGCGGGGAGAGTGAGGGGGGTGGCACAGTGGGGACCAGGCAGTGCCCGCAGTCGCTGTGGCATGTCAGGAGCTGGTGGGGGGAGAGCAGAGGGGCACTATGGTGCATTGTGGGATACAGAAGGACTGACTCTCTCTCCCTCCCTCCCCTGCCCCCCAGGGCTTCGACCCCCAGGTCAAGCCGGCGTTCCAGCCACGCCGGAAGCTGAAGGGGCGCAGCTCAGCCGGGAACCTCCTGCGGCGTAAAAAGAAGGTGGCGAATGAGGAGCAACGGGTACGTCTGTCCTTACTGTCCACCTGTCTGTCCCATCCGCCCTTGGGCCAGTCCTTACCCATCAGACTTTGCTCCCCACCCCCAAAAGCCAGCTCTCCACTTCCTGTCTCAAACAGGGACTTCCCGGGTGCCCCGCCCCCCACCACAACTCCCCTCTCCAACTGGGCCAGTGACATCAGGGGGCATCTCCCCCATACCCCAGGGCTCCATTACGCTGTGAATTGGGGGGTGGGGTGGGGGGGGTTGGTTCCTAGGGTCGCCCCCGCATTGGGTCGTGCCCCCCCCAATTGGGCCATTTACTGGGGTGTCCCTGGCTCACCCCCGCTCCCCCTCCCCCCAGACCAAGATCCGGAAGAGCCTGGAGCAGCAGCAGGAGGTGGAGCGAGAGCTGAAGGCGGCACCCCGGGCTCAGAGGTCGGCTCTGGATCGATTCAGGAAATAACCTCGTGGGGGTTGGGGGGAGAGGATTGCCCCCCATGGGGGCGAAAGGGGTCACGAGCGTTACCCATCCCCTCCGGGGTAAGGGCTGTGGGGGTGGGAGCAGGGTGGGGTCCCCCACTCACCCTGCACTGTCACCCTGATATTTTTGTATTAAAGTTGTCGTTGGCTTTGTCTAGCCTGGCTCTGGTTTGGGGCAGAGAGGAGGAGGGGGTTACTCGAGGGGAGTGGGGACCGTGGCTGGGAGCCGAGTGCAGACCCGGGGGGCTCGGGTGGTTCTGTACAGCGGGGAGTGTTTGGGGGAGGGGAGGGGGTTACTCGAGGTGGGGGGCATGCGTTGGGCGGAGCGGGGACCGTGGCTGGGAGCCGAGTGCAGACCCGGGGGGCTCGGGTGGTTCTGTACAGCGGGGAGTGTTTGGGGGAGGGGAGGGGGTTACTCGAGGTGGGGGGCATGCATTGGGCGGAGCGGGGACCGTGGCTGGGAGCCGAGTGCGGGCTCGGGTGGGTCTGTACAACGGGCTGGTGCTGAGGGCACAAACTGAGCACGGGTTCCAAAGGGCTGAGACGTTTCTCTGGTGCTGAGGACTGGCAGGCGTTAGACCTGTCAGGGCTTGCCCAGCCTGCCATCCCCACCCGCTGCCAGGGACCCCAATGAGCAGGTACCAGCTCCTTGAGGGAAAGGGGGGTTCCTGTTCCCGCCCACACACTAATTACAGAGTCTGTGCCCACCACCACATCCCATCCCATCCAGTCTATGTGCGAGTGCTTCTCCAGAGCTGGGTGCAGCACAGGGCCCTTGTCAGGGTTTCCTCCCCACTCTGAACTCGGGGGTACAGAGGTGGGGACTCACCTGAAAGACCCCCTAATCTTATATTCTACCATCTTAGGTTAAAAACTTCCCCAAGCCCCAAATTCCTTCCCTCGTCCTTGGATGGTATCGCTGCCGCAACCACGTGATTTACACAAAAATTCAGGAAAGGGTCACTTGGAGTCCCTATTCCCCAAAAATATTCCCCCAAACCCCTTCACCCCTTTTCCTGGGGAGGCTTGAGAATAATCTACCAACCAACTGGTTTGCAGTGTGAGCACAGCCCAAACCCTTTATCTTTAGGGCACTAAAATCAATCAGGTTCTTAAAAGAAGGATTTTTATTATAAAGAAAAAAGTAAAAGAATCACACCTGCAAAATCAGGATGGAAGGTAACTTTACAGGGTAATAAAAAGATTTAAAACACAGAGGACTCCCTTCTGGACTCAGCTTTAGTTACAAAAACAGAAATAAAACTACCTCTTAGCATAGGGAAAATTCACAAGCTAAAACAAAAGATAACCTAATGCAGTTCCTTAGCTCACTTACAATTTCTGTAATTTTTAGATGGATTATTCCAGATATATTTTCAGGAGATGTTGTCCCTGCTTGGCTTCTCTCTCCGTCCAGAGAGGGAACAAAAAAAGAGCACAAACAACACCCCCCACACACACACACACATTTGAAAGTATCTGCTTTCCTTATTGGTCCTTCTGGTCAGGTGCCAACCAGGTTATTTGAGCTTCTTAACCCCTTACAGGTAAAGCTTGACAGCCCTCACTAGGCGTGGCACAGACCCATGAGCGAGATCAGGGCCCCTGTTGGGCTGTGCCCTACACAGACTGACCCTGACTGTCCCAACGCGCTAGGAGTTCTGGTTCCCCCCCGACCAAATTCTAACCCACTAGCTCAGTGATATTCAATGAGAGCTACCCACGGGCCAATCTGAGAATGTTATGACACAAGGCAGCCCATTGGTACAGATGTCTGACAAAAAACACTTCAGCTGCCAATAAATAAAGCCCCTCCAACGAGAGGCAAGGAAAGTATTAGTGATTCTCTCTTCTAACACAGTTTATAACTCAACATTATTACCTGTGTTTGTGGCACTCGCTAGTGGGAGAGGTGACAGCACCAAACGTGATGAGTGGGTTGTAGGTGGTCTGGCTAAGGCCATGCACGCATGAAAATGCTCGTCTCTCAAGTGATGGCGATACTGGGTTTTTATAGCATTCATGGCAGAAAACCCAGCTTCGTAGAGGTACATTGGTCCGAACACGGTTAAAAGCCAGATGCTGGCTATTCTGAAACTGATCAGCAGACTGAGTCCAGAACTTGCAATGTCCCGCTTCTCTGGATTTTGCCTTCAAGACATCTGAGCTCTTGAGCCTTACAATTTCTAATAGAAAGGCCCCTTCATTGATTGAATCAAGAGTGTTCTTTGCTTCAGAAGGGCAAGGGCCATCAGCAGAGAAAACAAATCAAATCAAATCCTTGGGAATTTTAAAGTTCTCAAATCCCATTTTATAATTTTTGATCAGATTGTTCAGGAATTCGTGCAGCGTTTTCATCGAGGTTTCATCTGTAACAACACCACGTAATGTGGGAAAGTGCAACAGCTTTCCTGCAAAGTCTGCCTGAAAATTTTCAAGATTCCTCTGAAAGGCACACACTTTTTCAAACAGATCCCTGACACTGCTTGCATGACCGTGGAACTGCAAGCTGAAGGAATTCAAGTGACCAGTAATATCGCACAGAAAAGCTACTTGTGACATAATTCATAAATTCCAGGACCTTGCAAGCCTTGTTGTTTTTGTGGTTTGAAAGGAATTCTATTATTTCTTTTTGAAGCGCACAACACCTGTATCATGAATCCCACTGCTTAACCAGCGAATATCATGCTGCAACAGGTCACTGAATTTGGCTGAAATGTCTCGTAAAACAGTTTTATAAAAACAATGTTGCAAGCTAGAAGTTGAGCAGATGCGGGATTGGTGTCCCCTGTTTGCCAGAAGCTGGGAATGGGCGACAGAGGATGGTTCCTTCCTGTGGGGTAGGTTTCTAATAGTATTAAGCATAAAAATTCTACCTTGAAAATTTCACCATCATAAAATCTAACAAACAGCACTAGCTGGGGAGTGTAACTTAAATGATTCGTCCACTGCAGGAGATGTGTGTTTGGCGTTTTTAAATCAGAAAGCAGTGTTGACAGACAATCCACATAAATTACAAATATCAGCCACTCTTTGCACTGCCATGGAATCGGACAGGGGAACCTGCGTCACACGGGTCACAATGTCAACTTTGTTTTTATCCCTGGCAAAGAGCTCCTCCAGCATTTCCAATGTGCGCTCCTTCACGAGCTCAGCATCCAGGAAAAGCCTTTTCCTTTTAGCTAGTGCCCACATTCTCCAACGAGAGGCAGCTGTTGCTTTCCCCTGTACAGTTGCTGATCTCGTGAGAACATTTCAGGTGTGACACGAAGACTTCATGTTTTCAATTTTGTCACATTTTGCAGCACCATGAGGAGGCCAGGCCGCGCGGAAGTGACTGTGCTTTGAGTCAAAGTGGCGCCTCCCCGAGGCGACCTTACAGACAGATCCAGTGGTTTGGTAGAGGAAACACCAAGGCTTTGCATTTAAATGCGACAGCATAACAAAGAGAAAATCCACTGTGCAGCTTGGGTTAAAAGCTTGGTTTTCGCTGTCGACTTTGCGACGTTTACTCCCCCACTCGCATTCGTTTCCGGCTCCATTTACATCACCAATGATAAAACAGGCGGCGTCCCAACTCATTCGTAGCCGACGCTATTGGAGAACCTAAGCTCCAGGACGTTACTTACGAAGGAAGCCATAGGCAGCACACAGCTGATAATAAATTTAGTTACAAACATTTTTTTAAGGTGAGCTGCCGGGTCACATTTGGCCCCAGGCCACCCACTGAGCATCACTGCACTAAGAGCTGGCGTTAGAACCCAGGAGTCCTGGCTCCCAGCGCACCCCTGCCCCACTTAGGGCCCTGGCTCTCAACCTTTCCAGACTACTGTACCCCTTTTAGGAGTGTGATTTGCCTTGCGTACCCCCAAGTTTCACTTAACTTAAAATCGACTTGCTTACTAGCTCAGCCATAAAAATTGTGTCAGCCACTATTACTGACAAATTGCTACTTTTCCATTTTCACCATACAATTATAACAGAAATTGATTGGAATATAAATCTTGTGTTTGCATTTCAGTGTATAGTACATCGAGCAGTATAAAGAAGTCATTGTCTGTATGAAATTTTAGTTTGTACTGACTGGACTAGTGCTTGTTGTGTAGCCTGTTGTAAAATTAGGCAAATCTCTAGCTGCGTCAATGCACCCCCTGGAAGACCTTGGCGTACCCCAAGGGTACACGTGCCTCTGATTGAGAACCACTGGACTAGAACCCACTCCCCTCCCAGAGCTGAGGATAGAACCCAGGAGTCCTGGCTCCCAGCCCCCCCGCCCCTCACAGACCCTCCAGCAGAGCTAGCACCTTGCACCTCAGCACCCCCAGCCCCCTATGCAGTGGGGTACAGGATCCCCCTTCTCCCCCCGCCATAGCCCAGGCTGCCTCCAGCGCCTGAGGGCCCACCTGGTGCACACTGTACAGCACCTCCCCATAGCAGCAGGGGTCCATGGGGTAGTGGGTGGATCCAGCCATGCGGGCTGTGTGGGTGGGGGCCAAGCCAGCCCAGCGAGCGCACAGCCCCACGTAGACGTCCTCCAGGGGCACGGGAGGCACGTGGGGGGCGGCCCCCAGCACCCACAGGGCAGCGTCGCTGGACAGCACGTAGGCCGTGCCGCTGCAGTAGGGGGGGAAGGCCCGAGCCGGGTAGGCGGAGGCCGGGACGTGGTGCCGGTTGCTGGGGTCGCGGTTGGGCTGCACCCGCCAGTGGACCCGGCCCAGGTAGAGCTGGCGAGGGCTGGGCAGCGCCCCCAGGTGGCGGGCCAGGGCAGGCAGGTTGAGGAAGACGTCGTCATCGACTTTCACCACAAAGGCGGCGCTGGGGCAGTGGGCGGCCGCCCAGCCCAGCAGCATCATGGTCTTGAGGGTCAGGTTGGCGTAGGTGTCGGCAAAGCGGCCCTGGACCAGGTCTCCGTGGCGTTGGGACTCCTCCTCCAGCTGGGCCTGCTCCTCGCCCGAGCCCGGTGCCCCCAGGGCGAAGAGCGTCCGCACCGGGTACCCCCCGGCCCAGCGGGCGCCCCCCCAGCTGGCACGCACCGCCTGGCGCTGGGCCGTGTGTCCCGGCGCGCTGGCCACCAGCACCAGCAGGAAGGGGGCCCGGGGCCTGCAGGCGTCCACGTTGGGCAGCAGGAAGGAGTCGGGGCCAGGCAAGGGGGGGTCTGCGTGCAGGAAACCCCCCCTGCCTCCCAGGAAGGGGGCCAGTGACCACGATAGCAGCTCCTCCCCTGTGCCCCCGAGCACGAGGCTCACAAGCGCCAGTCCCCCCAGCCCTGTCAGCAGCCCCCGCCGCAGCCAGGCAGGGGGGCAGCGGTGGGGGCAGAGCCGGGGGGCCATACGGGGTGAGGCCGGGTCAGCAGGTGATGGAGGTTGCCTGCAAGAGAGAGAGAGAGATGGGGGATCACACACAGAACACCCCCTAGTGCCCCTGCAGCCCCCCAGTATGAGCCCCCCACTACCCTGCCCACAGCCACCCCCCTTGTTCCGGGGAGGCAGGGGCAGTGGATGGAGGGAGAAGGCCAGACAGAGGCACTTCGTGGGGAGGGGCTGGGAGCACAGTGGATCGGGGGGAGGGGGGTAAGCAGCAGAAAGGGGTCAGGGGCCAGAGGGGGACGGGGAAGGGGGCAGGAGCCGGGGGGACGCGGCGAGGGAGGGGAAGGGGGGCAGGGACCCAGGGAGGGGGGGGAAGGGGGCAGGAGCCGGGGGGACACGAAAGGAAAAGGGGTGTAGCAGGGGCTGTGGGAAGAGGGGGCAGGCGAAAGGAAAAGGCGAAGGGGGGAGGGGGGTAAGCAGCAGAAAGGGGTCAGGGGCCAGAGGGGGACGGGGAAGGGGGCAGGAACTGGGGGGAAGCGGAGGGGAAGGGGGCAGGGCCCCAGGGGGCCGCGGCGGGGGAGGCGCGAGGGGGCAGGAACTGGGGGGATGCGGGGGGGCAGGAGGAGGGAGCGAGGGGGGGGGCCCGGGGAGCCGCACTCACCTCCCGGCCCCGCCCCGCTCCGTGCGGCGTCCGTGCGCCTCCCCCCCCCGCCTGCTCGCCCGCCAGACCCCTTCCCCCCGGCATGTCCCCCCCGTACCCACCCTCCAGCGCCCCCCGGCATGTTCCCCCGCCGCCGCTGCAGCCGCTGCTGCCCGCTCCCCAGTTCTCCCTCCCCCCCCCCGGCATGTTCCCCCCCCCCGTACCCACCCTTCAGCCCCCCGGCCCAGTTCTCCCATCCCCGCCCCCGCTGCTGCTCGCCCGCCAGACCCCTCCCCCCGCGGCATCTCCCTTCCCCCGTCCCCGGCATGTCCCCCCCCGTACCCACCCTCTAGCGCCCCCCGGCATGTTCCCCCGCCGCCGCTGCAGCCGCCGCTGCCCGCTCCCCAGTTCTCCCTCCCCCCCCCCCGCATCTCCCCCCCAGCACCCACCCGCCAGCCCCCTCCCCCCCAGTTCTCCCTTCCCCCACTGGCATGTCCCCCCGTACCCACCCTCCAGCCCCCCCCCGTTCTCCCATCACCCCGTCTCCCCCCCCCAGTTCTCCCATCAACCCCCCCGGTACCCCCCCCAGTTCCCCCCCCCCGTTGCTCTGTGTGGCGCTGACCCGGAAGCCGGTAGAGAGACAGCGCCTGGGTCTGGTGTTTCCAGGCGAGGCCTCCAGTGAGCGCTGGGGGTCACACGGGTCAGGGTAGCTTGTGAGAGGTGTGTACAGCCCCCGTGCGAGGAGCTGGGCGTGTGTCCCGTGAAACCCACCTCTGAATGCACGTAGGAGGCGCCCGCCATGGGCAAAACCAGGTTTCCTGTCTGACAAGAGCTGGCCTCGCTCGCTGGCGGGACTCCCCGTTACACACACAGTCACCAGGAAAACACAAGCCCCGGAGGGGGTGGGGGGGATGCTGGCTGTGTGCACAGACCATTACCTGTGGGGGTACGTCGGGAGGTAAAGACACCCTGCACCCCGCACACAGACGCTGCGGCTGCATGCATGAAGACAGGCGCTCAGCCAACCTTCGCTGAAAACGCTGCCGAGACAGACCTCCTCGGACAGGCGGCTAACCTGGGCTCGGCAAGAGGGGCCGGGCTCGAGCAGGTCGGGGCCCAAGGCAGCACTGACCTGGTTGTGACCTGTCGCCTCTAGAAAGCGCGTGTTGATTTTATGTGTAACCACCTGTCTCCACTAGCCTTCCTCACGCTCACGGGGATCTTTGCTGGCAGCCGCGCCCTTGTTTTCGCTACACGTATGGCTCAGCACGGTGTTAGTCGCGGCTGACTCGTGCACGCCGTCCCGCTGGGGACATGGCCCTGGGAGGAGCCCGCGTCCCAGGAACACGGGACTTAAACTGCAAGGCAAAGGCTGTGCCTCTGGCCCAGGCCAGCCCTTGCTTGCCCCTCCCCGGGAATGTGTAAGAGGCAGGAGGCTGGCTGTCTAGGGTGCCTGCCCCCTGCATGGAGCGTGAAATTTGGGGGCCCCAAAGTAGCTGCTTCCCAGCATATCCGGCAGGCTCAGCACATTGAGCGCCCCCCAGCTCCCAGGACATGGCCAGGTGCCCCCCCACCCAGCCCCTCACCATGAGAGCAGCGCTGCCAGTGACCCCAGGGGTGGGGCAGCCCAGGGAGCAGGACCAGCACCATCCCTGCTTGATGTGTGTGAGGAAGGAGAAAACCCGCAAGGGCCCTCTGCCCCCCCCACCTGTGGGAGCACTCCCGGCACCGAGGAATCCCACAGTTCAAGTGACCAAATAGAGGCCACTGCCGGAGGGGCAGGGCAGAGAGGGGTGCAGTGGGGGAGGTGCAGAGGCATGGGGGGGCGTGGGAGGGGGTACCTGTGGCCTCTCACTCGAGTGTCGCGCCTGTCCGTGGCCTGTCACTCAGCACCTCCCTGTGGGGCTCTCCTGCTCCCCAGGCCCTGCCCCACTGCCTTCCCCTAACCCACCTGTGCCCCATACTCCCCCATCCCCTGCCTCTGAGGCCCCAGGGCAGGGCTTGGCAGCTCTGCTCACTTGGCAGGCTGGGGTGGGGCAGGTAGGATACGGCGGCTGCACCTGCTGGTCCCCTAGAAAATGCCCAAACATGGCCTGTGATTTGAACCATCCCCCTGGGCGGTGCTGGACAGACCAAACAAGAGCTCATGTCTGGGACCGACCAGGGGCTGTGCTTGCTGGGGTCTGGAGACAGGATTCAGGGACCCCCCAGAATCAGGGAGTAGGGGGGGAAGCATATAGCCCCCAGGGGATTAACCGCCTCATCCCAGGACGTAGCTGGGATAATATTAATTAGCCCCACGGTACTGCACAAGATATGACATCATTAACGCCATGTTGGTGACGACCTATGATCCCGGGTGTGATGTCATTTGTGCCGTGTCGGCAACGCGCTGGGACACCGGGTGTGATGTCACTAACGCCATGTCGGTGACGACCTGTGATGCCGGGTGTGATGTCATTAATGCCGTGTTGGAGACGCGCTGGGACCCCGGGTGTCATGTCACTAATGCCGTGTGGGTAACATGTGAATCTCATGTCTCCCGTGCTCCTGCTCTGGGCCTGGAGGGCTTCAGGCTTTAATTACATGGGCCCAGGCAGGTTACTAACTTCCCGACCTGACCCAGGCGCCGCCATCTTTGAACGGAGCGGAAGTAGCTTCCTTCCCATTTCAGGCACAGGTGGCCGCCATCTTGGAACAGGGCGGAAATAGGCGCATTCTCCCCGGCTAGCGATGCCGCCATATTGGAAAAAGGCGGAAGTGGCTTAATCTGCTTCTCGCACGAGCTCGCGACCATCTTGGAAAGAGGCGGAAGTGAGCTGCCCTTCAAGGCCCCCAGCCGGCGGCCATCTTGGAAGCGGGCGGAAGTGGAAGGCGAGTCTCTCTGTCCCGTCTGCCCTTTCCCCAACCCAGGAGGGCCGGGACCTGCGACCCCGAATTGGTCCTGATCCCGCAGGGGAGGAAGCGGAGGGACTCAGAGGCCGGACTACAAATCCCATGGTGCACCGCGGCCCCCGGCGGAAGTGGGCTGTACCGGAAGCCGGGCCGAGAGGTCGCACGCACGTTGCGGGGCGGGGCTCAGCGCCGGAGCAGCGGGGAGCGGTAGGTGCTGGTCGGGTGGGGGGCGCTCGGGAGGGACCGTATGCCCCCCCCGCTCTAACCCCCCTCCCCCCGCAGGCGGACCGGACCGGACCGGACCCGACCGGACCCTCATGGCGGACCTGATCCAGAAGAAGCTGCAGGGCGAGCTGGAGAAATACCAGCAGCTGCAGAAAGGTACCGGCCCCTCCCCCTGCCGCCCCCCCCCGCCGCCCCATAACCCGCCCCGGTCCCTCCCCCCATCACCCCCCCGCCGCCCCATAACCCGCCCCGGCCCCTTCCTGTCCCCCCAGGCCTCCCCTACCGCCCCATAACCCCAGGCATCCCCTTCCCCCATCACCTCCCCACTAATTCCTGTCCATAACCCACTGCCATCTTGGGCCCTGCCCCACTGCCTTCCCCTAACCCACCCGTGCCCCATACTCCCGCATCCCCTGCCTCTGGGGACCCTGCACCCCGCCCCATGCCCAATAACTTGCCTGTACCCCGTAGCCTGCTGCGCCCTATAATCCATCCCTGCACCGCCTCCCCATCACCCTTCTCCATGGCCCAACCTCCCTGCACCCTGCCTCCTAACCTGCCTAACCTAGGCCATAATCCTTCTGCCACCCCCCTCGATCTGCTGCACCTCCTCTTACCCAGCGTCCTGCCCCCTTCCACAGTCCACCTCCCCCCCCTTTCCACCCTCTGGGGTTCCTGCAGCCCATTGACCTCCTCCCGGGGTCCCTGCTCCCCCCGATCCCCCTGGACAAACAAACTGCCTCCTGTTCCTCAGATTTCCTCCCCCCCACTGGGGCCTTTCATTGCACCCTCCACGTTCCCACCCCTCACATCCCTGAGCCCCCCTTCTACCCTCTTTCCCCCAGTTACTCCTAATGCGAATACACAGGCTGGGGAAGGAGCTGGCTTGACAGGCTGAGGGCTCTGATCCCAGTGGGGAGAGCTCCCCTGCCACCTGACCCTTCTGCCTGTACCCTGAGCACTGGCCCAGAGACCCCCAGCCACTGGCCTGCAGAGCCCCACTGCGGGCAGAGGGAAGCTGGGTCTCCTTCTCCTGCAGACCCCTGGGGGTTATTCATCAGTGCTGCAATATAAGAGATAGCAGGTTGATTTCTTGGGGGCTGTGATGTGGGCAGAGGTCTCTGGTGTCCCTATGGGGCTGCAGCCCTGGAGCTCATGGGGTCCCTCTGTGTGTGCCCCTCAGATCTCAGCAAGTCCATGGCGGCACGGCAGAAACTGGAAGCACAGTTGACTGAGAACAACATTGTCAAGGAGGTGAGTGCGCCCTGCTCCCCCACTCTGTACTCTCCCTCCCTTCCCCGCCCCTCACCTCCCCTTGTTCTGCTCCCCCACAGGAGCTGGGGCTGCTGGATGTGACCAACACTGTCTACAAGCTGATTGGCCCCGTGTTGGTGAAACAGGACATGGATGAGGCTAAAGCCACTGTCAGCAAGCGGCTGGACTATATCACTGGAGAGATGTATGTGTGTGAGGAAGGGGGGTTTCCTGTGTGGTGGGCTGGCTCCCTGCCCCGCAAGGACACTGGCTGGCTCACAGGATGAGGAATGGGCCCTTCCCCTTTTGGGGTCACTGGCTTCGCTCCACTCCCAGGAAGGGGCCCTGGCTGGCTCATGGGGTGGGGAATGGGCCTTTCCCCTCTAGGGGTCACAGGCAGACAGGGGCCTGAGCTCAGGGGCCTCTCTTGTTTTCAGGGCTGGGGGGAGGGTTCTAGGCCCATCTCACTCTCCCCTTCCCCCCCACAGCAAGCGCTATGAGCTGCAGATGCAGGAGTCTGAGAAGAAGGCGGAACAGCAGCGGGAGGTGCTGGCCCGGCTGCAGCAGGAGTATCAGCGAGCCCAGGGCAAGGGGACGGCTAAGGCATGAGCTGGTGGGGGAAGCTGGATCCTTGGGGCTGTGGGCCGGGGGGGGGAGGGGGAGCTGTATTTATTTCAAACAGCAAAAAAATTAAAGAGGTGATGCACAAACTGATGGCACCTGGCCCTCTGTGCCCCCTACCCCTTGGTATCCACTCACTGGCCTGGGGCCGCTGCTGCTGCTCTGAGCTGTGCTCTGCCCTGCCCTGAGCTTTGTCCCCTCAGCTTTCTCCTGTGGTTTCTGGCTGTGCTGTGCCAGGCAGATGCCGCCTCCCCAGAGACACAGCTCTCTGCCAGCTGCTTCTAGTGTCTTTATTGCGTTAGTGTTACAGCAAAGAGGGCTAGGGCCACAAGCCCCCTACACAGTGATGCAGGGGGAAATCAGCTGCCCCTGCAGGGCTTGGATCACCCAGTCCTTCCCCCCACCTCCAGTTGAGTCCCTGAGAAGCTGCCATCTTGGCATTGGCAGGGGCATCCCACTTCCCACCTGTGACTAGAGGGGAATTAGCACCCTGGCCTCTGCTGCAGCGTCCTGGCAGGGGTGAGACCATGCTGTGGGAGAGTGGGCTCACTGCTCCGGTCGCCCCCCCGCCCAGCTGTACCTCCTGGGTGGACAGGAAGTAGGTACTGGTGTTTGGGGGGGGGGGGAGGGGCTGTCAGGACATCACCCATTTCAAGATACTTAGGTCATAGCCCTGAGGCAGCTGGCTGGGCTGGGCAGGCTGCCCCTTGGACAGTCCTGGGGCAGACCAGAGCCTGGTGCCAGGGGAGATGAAGGTAGCCCCAGGCCAAGCAGACAGTCCTAGGCCCTGTGCAGCTCCAGTTCCCTTCCCCAGAGTCTGGGCGCATGTCACTTCCTTTCCTCCAGCCCAGGAAGCCCCAGGGCAGTTTCGGGGTTCGCCATCAGAAGAGGGCCCTGGCAAGCTTGCGGCCGGTGGCCTTGATCTTGGGGAAGGTGGCGCTGAGCTCAGCCCTGCGGGGGGCAGCACTGGGAGGCAGGGGAGGTTCCCCAGGGCCCTTGGGGCGCAGCACAAAGTCCAAGCTGGAGCCATTCATGGCGTAGAAGATGTTGGCTGTAGGCGGGAAGGTCAGCTCTGCAGGGGGAGAGAGAGGGTGTGAAGGCAGTTAGGGAATAGGGTCCCCGCACCCACTCATGGGACCCCAGCTTCCTAGGGACACCTTTGGAGACCCCTCATTGCTGTGGGTGCTCCCCAACCCCCCAATGGGCCCCCCCAATCCCTACCCCAGGGACATCAATTCCCCTGCCCCCCTCACCTTTCCCCTCAGGCAGCAGCTGGACCAGCTGGAATTGGGGGGCAGCCCCCAGCTCCTGGCCATGCTTCTCCAGCACCTTGGCGATGACGGACGGGGTTTTGTCCTGGCTGGTCACCTACAGCAACACAACACACAACTCCCACTTTCCTCAACAGAGTCAGGCCAGGCGCCCCCGAGACCACCACCACGTACATGGAAGTGATCGCCCCACAGAGATAACACAAGTGCAGCCACAAAGACATGCCCCATGTGCACAACACACAAAGCTGGGAGAACGCAGCAAATCCCAGGAGAATGCAGCAAATCCCAGCAGACACCCCAGAAAGCCCCACACCCAGTCAACACCCCCACCCCCTGTAACAATGTGCACACACAACACAGCCGCACGCAGACATGTAGGGGTCCAGCCCGTCCACACCAGACACACACAGTGGGGCAGCCCCTCCCCCCAGGGAGAGACAGTGAGTCAGGGGACCAGTTGCCCCTTCCCCACAGCAGCTGTGGGATTGGGATCACCCTGGGGAAAAGGGGGGGTTCCCTGACTAAACTAACAGTGTTTAGTGGGTGGGCCAGGCTAAGACTGCAGCAGGAAAGTGTCACAGCAAGACAGAAAGGGCAGGATTGACAACCCAGGTGTCCTGATTCCCAGCCGCCCACTTTATCCTCCACTCCCCTCCCAGAGCCGGGATAGAACCCAGGAGTCCTGGCTCCCAGCCCCCACCCTGGGGATGGGATCCAGGCATCCAGTGCTCACCAGGATGCTCTTGTAGAGGCTGCCGTTGTGCAGGGCCATGCGCGCGCGGATAATGCAGCAATCGGAGGGGGGGGCCCCAGGCTCCCGGGTGGGAGGGGCAGGGAAGGCCGAGCCGCAGGAAGCCGAGCGCCGGTGCCCCCGGGGAAAGCCCCCCCCGGTGGGGGTGGGAGGCGAGAGGCCCCCGGCCAAGGGAGCCACGTCCTCAGGAGCTGTGTCCAACGCTGAGACTGATGGCCACTTTATGTGCTGTGGGGACGCAGAGGGGGTGACTGGGGGCAGCGAGGGGCTGGGATTGAGGAAGGGATGAGGGGGATGGGGAAGGGGGGTGGGGGAGGAATGGGACAGGGGATGGGGGTGCAGGTCTGGGGGGGGTGATCAGGCAGGGGGAGGAAGCGGTAATGGGGGGGTGTCTCACCTGCGCCAGGCGAGACAGCAGCTGCGTGGGGCCACGGGGGGGTGGCAGCAGGTTGTGGCAGCAGCCAGGGGGCCCCTCATGGGAGCTGGGCCCCTCCCAGGAGACGAGAGGGTTCCCCACGGAGCTCAGCAGCCTTGGAGGTAGGGGAGGTAACAGAAGGATTGAGGGGGGGCTGCTACCTTCAGCCCCACCAGCCTTCAACCCTTGAGCCCGCCTCCCCATCCCTCCAGACCCCCAATGCCTCAGAGCCCCCCTCCCTCAGTTGCGGCTCAGCTCTGCCCCCCCCCCCCCATACTCACTCTGTGCAGTGGGTGATGACCAGGGTGGGCTTCAGGGACCGCTGGAGGGTTGGAGCCTCCCCGGGGGGTTCGATCTCACAGGAGAGACTGTGACTGTGGGGAGAGGGGGATTAGAACTGCACAATACACACAACACCCCACAAACTCCCCCCCGAACTCCTCTACACACACACCCCTCCTACACGCAACACTCCTTACACAACCCCCAAACTCCTCTACACACACCCCCTACACAACACAACCCCCCATGCATCACACACAATACCCCCCCCCCAAACTCTACACAACCCCCACACCACACTCTACATGCAAACACAATCCCCTACATGCAGCAACCACTTCACGCAGCACCTACAAACCCCATCCCCCCGCCCCAGCCACGGGGGGATGCTCCCCCCCCCCCGCTACCTCTGTGCCTCAGAGAGGGGGGGCAGTGCCCGCAGCCAGCGCTGGAAGTGGGAGCTGGGCTGGACGCTGTAGGTGCGGCATATGGACTGCAGGAGACGCAGCTGGGCCAGCACCTCGAACTCCTGGGGGCAGAGAGCGGGGCAGTTACACGGGGAGGGGGCACTGCAGACAGCAGGGCTATAACAGGGCAGCGGGGCATAGAGCAGGGGGGTGCTATACTGGGGGGCAGCACAGAGAGTGTGGGGGGCTATATTGGGGGCAGAAGGGGGGCACAGAGCCCAGGGTCTGTAACCAGCGGGGGGGGACCGCATAGAGAGCATAGGGGGCTGTACTGGGGTGAGGGGGAGATTAGAGAGCCTGGGGGAGCTCTACTTAGTGGGGGGAGGCAGAGAGCGATAGAGGGGGGCTGTACCAGGGAGAGGCAGAGAGTGACAGAGGGGAGCCCCAAGCCAGATGCGGAGGGAGCCCAGCAGGCCCGGCACAGCCCGGTACCTTGCGCCGCTTCTCGAAGTTGATGTATCCGTTCTGCCAGAGAAACGAGAGGTGCCATGAGCCCCATGACCGACTCCCGCATGTTCCTTGCCCCCCATCACCCCCCCAGCTCCCCACTGCTCTCCTGCCCCCTTGCCTGGCCCCCCCATTGCACACGTGCCCCTCCCACTGGCCTGGCCCCCACCCCTAACAGGATCCTAGATCATCCCCCCACCCCCAGGTCTCACCTCCAGCTTGTCCTTCATGGCTGTATCCAGCATCACCAGGTCTCGCAGGAAGGTGCCCAGGTACGGAACCACACCCTGGGGAGAGCAGGGGGTCAGAGAGCAGGCAGTCAACCCCCCAGCCCCCCACATATCCCCCACTGTGTCCCACCCCACCGTGCACCCTCCAGCCCCCCACAATGCCCTGCACAAACCACACTGCCAACCCCCCCGCCCCGCAGCACCCCGCTGTGACGAAGTGGGGATTTTCCCTTGTTATGTTGTATGTTAGTCTTACTGTTGAGCCTATGTGAGTTTTACTGTTTTGCATGAATACTGCGTGTGCCTCAGTTTCCCTGTGTGCTGCACCAATACCTCGGTGGTGGGAATAGGGTGTGTGATTTTGGCTGAGACCTCTGGGGCAGGTGAGGCTGCTCCAGCTGCCTGCACATATGCTATGACTGCCAATCCCCCCACCCCACAGCACCCTGCCCAGTCCCCCACATAGTCCCACACAAACCACACCTACAGTCCAGGCCCCAGTGCCCTGCACATATTCTCCACCCCCACAGCCTCCTGCCTAGCCCCCACCCACCCCAGTGTACCCTGTCCAGGCCCCAGTGCCCTGCACATATTCTCCACCCCCACAGCCTCCTGCCTAGCCCCCACCCACCCCAGTGTACCCTGTCCAGCCCCCCAAGTACCTTCACACAAACCACACCTCCAACCCAAACCACTGGCCCCCCCACATATCCCCCACCCTATTGTGCCTCTGCCCAGCGCCCCATATACCCCAACCAGGGCTGCCCAAGCCCACCATGCCTCCAGTATCCCCCCCTACCTCTGCCCCCCCGTGCACTGGAGGAGAAGAACAGGGACGGGGCAGCCCCCCCATCCCGTGCCCCTGCATCCTCGCCCATCACTGCAGCCCCCCCTTCCACCACTCACCACTGGGCGCTGCTCCTGGGGTCTCCGTGGCTGCCGGCGGGGGGCAGGGTCGGCACCAGACGGCTTGGAGGTGCCCTCCTGGGGGGGGGGTCAGAGGAATATGAGAGAGGGCACAGGGTGCGAGCGCAGGGAGGAACAATGAGACATGGGAAGGTGTCAGGGATGAGGGCAGATACAGGAGACCTAGTGAGACATAGGGGTTGGGGGTCAGGATGGGGCAGCTGGGTAGGGAGGGGGCAGAAGAAGGGATCGGGGGCAAGATGGGAGAGGGGGACAATAGGGGGCCATGGGGAGGAGGTGGGTACGGAGCAGTATGGGGAGCTGAGCGCCGGGGGGGCAGGATGAGGGGCTAGGAGCTGGGAGGCAGCACAGGAGCTGGGAGCACAGGATTGGGGGCAGGATGTGGGGGGCACAGGAGCCAGGCGGCCCCTCACCTGGAACAGCAGCTGCCGGCTCAGGCTATAGTTATCCTGTTCGGAGCAGATGGTGCAGAGCTCCTCATAGCTGCGCAGCACATCCCTGGCGGGAGAAGTGTGTGGGGGGGTGTGAGTGACCCATGAGATGGTGCCCCCCAGATGCTGCCCCCTCCATCCTGACCACCCAGCTCCACCCCGCCAGCCCAGCCCCACCTGGCGGTCTCGTCCCAGGTCCGCTTGAGCCGGTGCACAGGGCTGGACTGCAGGGCGGAGATGATGGCGCAGAGAGACGAGAAATTCCTCAGGGCACGGCACTCCTGGGGGCACAGCGGTCGGGGTCACAGGGGGCCAGCTCCGACACCCCTGCAGGGCGGGGGCTAGGCTGGCTTGGGGGCAGGCTGCTCCCAGGGAGCTGCAGGGCGGGGGCTGGGCTGGCTCGGTGTGGGGGGCCTGCTCCCAGGGAGCTGCAGGGCAGGGGCTTGGCTGGCTCGGAGGGTGAGGGGTCGGGGCGGGGGGCCAGCTCCCATGGAGCTGCAGGGCAGGGGCTTGGCTGGCTCGGAGGGTGAGGGGTCGGGGCGGGGGGCCAGCTCCCATGGAGCTGCAGGGCAGGGGCTGGGCTGGCTCGGGGGGTGAGGGGTGAGAGGGCCTGGCTGGTATTGGGGGCAGAGCTGAGGTCAGAGGTTGCTCTCCTTTCCCACAAGCCGGGGGCCCATCGCTGCGGGGTCGGACGCAGCGTGGTGACCCTGATCCTGAGGGGCTGAGCTCCGGCCCCACACTCACCTCAGCCACGTGGATCCATTTCTCCAGGATGCGGGCCCGCTGCTGGGGGCGCAGCCCCGGCCCCCCCAGGCAGGAGTGGATCACGGCCCCCGCCAGGCGGTTGAACTGGTGCACCGTGGCGCGGACACTGGGGCAGACCCGCTCCCGCCCCTTCTTGTCCCGCTGAGACCAGAGCGAGCCCAGGCACTGGTAGGGCACGACCCGCAGGAACAGCGCCTGGGGGTGGGGGGCAGGGGTTAATGGGGGGCTGCTCCCTGACCCCCACCCACTGCTAGGGGTATCCCTTACCCCTCACTTACCCACAGGAACATCTCCTGGGATGTCCTGCACCCCCACACCCCGTAACCTAAAGACTGAGTCCCCCTCCCCCGGTCACCTACCCCCCCAAATACCCTGACATGAGGGCCCCTGGGGTACAGCCCCCCCCACCACACACACTCACCGCCTCCTCCAGTGTCAGCTGAGCAGCCACATGGTCAGCTTGGAAGGTCAGAATGTCGAGGGGGTCAGGGTCTCCCCTAGGTGTCACACCCCCCTCGGGGCCATCTTCCCCCACCCCCAATTCCTCTTCCTCCAGCTCCCCTGCAGGGAAGAGGAGGCAGTGTTAGATCCAGCGGGGGGGGGGGGGGAGCCTGCCCCACAGATAGACCCTCCCCTCTACCCCAGTACCCTCTCCCATCTGCCCACCCACCAGATCTGCCCCCACCCCCATCTGCCTGCCCCCCCGGCTCCCCCACTCCTCTCCAACCAAACCCTTCCCGCATCCATCTGCCCCCCTGCAGGCTTCCCGCACCTGCAGCCCCCCTCACCTCCATTGCTGTGCCCCCCCGGCACCCCCCGTAGGGCAAGCAGGCGTCTCTCAGCCTCAGAGCCCTGCCCCAGGGCACATTGCAGGCTCCGGCCCAGTCGCTCCACCAGGCCAGGGTCCAAGCCCCCCCCGAAATCCTCAGGGTACCCGTCCAGCCAGGAGCACATCACCGAGGAGAAGGCCCTGGGGGGAGATGGGGGTGAATGGGGGACACGGCCGGGGGAAGGGAAGTCGGGGTGGGTGGGGGCTGTGGGGGCGGGGGTCACTCACCGCTGCAGCTCAGCTGTCTCTGGGGAAACGGGGCTCGGCTCCAGCGCCCCGACCTCCTCCAGCCTGAGGGAGAGATGGGGTGAGGCGGTTGCCATTGCCACTGCGCTCCCCTCCCCACACCCCAACAACTCCTTTCCCCTCGTTTGTGCCCCCTAACCGCTCCCCACCAAGTCCCAGCCCTCCCCTCTCATCCCCTCATGGAGCTCGGCTCCCCCACCCCCAGCTCATTCCCCCATGGGGCCCGGCTCCCCCCTTGTGTCCCCCCATCCCCTCTTCCCCGACGTTTCCCCCATAATCCCAATTCTAGTCACACCCCACTTCCCCCCAGCGTCCTGCACCCCCATCTCCCCTGTACTTACCCCATGTCCTGCACCCCCCCCCACTTACCTCCAGCATCCTGCGCCCCCTCCACCCCCTGCCCCTGTCACCTGTCGAGCAGCAGCCCCAGCACCGTGGGGGGGCGGGCGAACACCCGGTAGGTGATCAGGAAGGTAGGGACGTAGGTGGCGTCACCCAGCGTCTGGGCCTCCAGCAGGTGCCGAACCAGCCGGACCAGCGACCCGGCCTTCAGCGAGCGGGCCTGGCTGCCTGCCCCCCCCGGGGCCTGTGGGGAGACCATCAATCAGCCTGGACACCCCCCCACACATACCCCTCAGTGACCCGGCCTGGCTGCCTGTCCCCTGTGGGGAGACCGTCAATCAGCCTGGACCCCCCCATATCTCCCCAAGTGACGTGGCCTGGCTGCCTGCCACCCCCCCCCCCCCCCGGGCCTGTGGGGAGAGCGTCAGAGCCAGCCTGGACACCCCGCCCCCCCAATACTACTGAGGCCTAGGGGAAAGAGGGGGCACCAGAGCCGACCTGCCCCCCCACTCACCCCTGGCTGGGCGCCCCCAGACTGCCGCGTGGTCACTGTGTAGATCGCTCCCTCCTCGGCCTCCTCCGTCAGGGTCACCGGGGGCTGGGGAGAGGGGAAGGTTACCCCGGATATCACTGCCCCCCACCTCTCCACCCCCCTCCAACTGCAGGAGTCTCATCCCCCCCTCCCCCTAGTCCAGCCGCCCCCCTGGATATCCCCTGCCCAGCTGTATCTGAGCTGCCCCCCACCCGCCACACACACACACTCACCTTGACAGGCAGGCAGTACCACCGTGTCCGGGACAGCCCCCCTCCCTCCTGACCTCCTGGCTCCAGGCACGCCCCCAGCCGCAGGAAAACCTTCATCAGCCCCCCCCCGAACAGAGACCCCCCTCCTGCTGCCTACGGGGGCGTAGCCCTCGCCAGCCCCCCCAGGAACTGCCCCCTCCCCTCAGGCAGAGGGAGCACTCTGGGGGGCATCTGGATACGTGGGTGGGGACAGACAGATGGTTGTCACCACCCCCACCCCAAGGTGCGCTTCACTGGGTCTCACTCAGCCCCACCCCGGGGTGCGACTCTCACTGGGGTGGGGGCGTGTGGGGGAGGGAATTGCCTAGCTGAGCCCCCCCCAAACCCCGCAGCCCTATGGGACAGGCCTGGGCCTGTGGGCCCAGGCAGGGGTTCAAGGTGCGTAGGGCTGGGGGGCAGGGTGGGAGAGTTAGCGGGCACAGTGGGGGTTCAGGGGCACAGACAGCAGGGAGGGGGTGCAGGGGGAGGGGGCAGAGGGGGACCCAGTGAACCTCCCAAACACGCAGGCCAGGGCACAGACAGACAAACACCCTTCCCGCCTCCCCAGTCACCCCCCCACAAGAAACCCCTCCTACACTCCTATCAGTCTGTCCCCCTCCCCTCCCCTGTTCCCCCACACCCCTCCCCTCCCCCGTCTGTCTGTCCTGTTCCCCTTGTCTGTCTGCCCCTGTTTTTCTCTCTCTGTCTCCCTCCCCCTGCTGCTTCCGCCTTCTCGGTCTGCTCCAGCCCCTCCCCGTCCCGCCCTGCCCCCCCAAGCACTTCCCCAAACCTGCCCCGCCAAACCCTGCAGCTGCCAGGCTACCCGCCCTGCCTCCCACCGCAGGGACTGGGTGTGTCCTCAAGAGGGGACACGCACCTGAGCCTTATGACCCCAAGGAGCGGCAGCCACCTCTGGGTGGGGCATGGCTGCTGAGGGCCAAGGGGAATTCGGGACAGGAAGTGAAGGGACCTCCCAGGGCTCACTGACACCCAAGCCCCACACTGCCCCTCACTCCAGCCCCAGCCCTGCAGCTGCTCACTGCCCTAGACCACACTCCCCGCACCCCAGTCACTCACCCCTCACAACTAGCTCACAACACAGCCACCCCCCGGCCACCCCACACAACCGCACCCTGAGCAAGCTGCAGAACTACCAGCAAAGCCAACACAACCGCACACACCTCGACTACCAACGCCTTGCCCCCAGCGACAGCGCTCCTCTCGCAACGGCGTGACCCCGCCACACACCCCCGACAACACACGGCTCCACAAACCCACACGGGCGTGACCCCGCCACACACCCCCGACAACACACGGCTCCACAAACCCACACGGGCGTGACCCCGCCACACACCCCCGACAACACACGGCTCCACAAACCCACACGGGCGTGACCCCGCCACACACCCCCGACAACACACGGCTCCACAAACCCACACAGGTGTGATCCCGCCACACACACTCCGAGAACACACGGCTCCACAATCCCACACAGGTGTGATCCCGCCACACCCACCAGACAACACACGGCTCCACAAACCCACACAGGTGTGATCCCGCCACACACACCGGACAACACACGGCTCCACAGCCCCCCCGCCCCGTGTACCACATGCGCCCACAGTGGTGTGAGCCGGCAACACCCGCCCTTCACGCCTGTGTGACCCAACACCACACAGAACCTCCCCCTCACCCACACACGAGGGCGTGACCCCACATCCCCTCTGACCCCTCATCACGCCCGAGCTACCCCCACAACACAACCCCACGGGGCAGCCACCCCTGCCCCCCTCAGCGCACACCTTCCTGTGACCCTCCGGTGCCCCCCAGCCTGCCCCCTGCTCCCGCCCCACATCCCTCCCCATCCCTCCTCACCTGGGGCTCAGGGGGCCAGCTCCGGTACCCGCTCAGAGTGACCCCCTGCTCCTCCCCCAGCTCCAGCCGGGCCCCCTCCAGCAGATGGCGCAGCGAGCGGGGCAGCATGGGGGGCAGTGGGGGAAGGGGACGTCTCAGCCCCACGGAGGAGTCATGGGCTGCCCCCTACTGCCGGGGGAGGGGGGTGTCAGGCGAGGTCCAGGACTGAGAAAGAGGGGGGCGGGAACGGAAGGACAGGGGAGGGAAGTTAGAACTTCTCCAGAAGCAGGAAATATTTGGGGGAACTTTGTCCCCTTCCCTCCCGCTCCCCACTTCCTCCCACTTCACCCCCCAACAGACCCACTGCACCCCTCCTTACACCCCCGTATTCCACACTGCACCCCCCCCGCCCAACACCCCCACAGCACCCCTCCCCTGCTCCCCACCCTACACCCCCATATTCCCCACGTCACCCCTCCCTAGCACCCCCTGGCACCTCTTCCCATACCCTCCATTGCACCACCCCCCCCGCTCTCCCAGTGCACGCCCACCTGGGTGCCAGGCTGCGGGTGGGAAGGTCCCTTCTCCCCTCGGGCACCCGGCTCCCCGCTGCGCCCCGGGGCCAGGCTGGGCGGGGCTGGGCGGAAGCCCCGGAGCCGGCTTGGGAACGGAGGCCGGAGCTGGGTAGGAGGGGCAGGACGGGGTGGAGTCAGGGGCCGGAGAGAGAGAAATCCGGAGCTGGAGCCGGACAGACGGAACGGAGAGGGACCGAGCCTAGGAACAGAGCCCGGGGCCAGAGAGACAGAAAGCCCGGAGCTGGAGCGAGTGGAGAGGCACAAAGCCCGGAGCTGTATCAGCCTGGACGGGCTCCAGGGAACCGTAAAGCCTAAAGCCGGGAGCAGAGCCGGCAGGACTCAAGGGGGAGGATCGGAGCCAGAACTGCACAGCCCGGAGCAAAGCCTACTGGGGAGATTTAAATCCTGGAGTGGAGTACACCTGGAAAGGAAGGGACATGAAACTCAGAGCGGAGTCAGGGAGCAGAGACCTGCAAAGCCCAGAGAGGAGCCAGAGGACTGGGGAGAGTTAAAGCGCAGACCAGATCTGCCTGGGAACAGAGCCAAGGCCAGAAAGACCTAGAACCTGGAGCGGACGCGCTATGGGCTCTGTCCCCTGGATGCATGTTTCCCGAATCTCCATTTAGTGTGTTTTCCACTCCCCTGGGATCCAGCTCCGCGTTGCCAGTTCTCCAGTCCTTATAGTCCCCTCATGATCCAGCTTCGTATTTCGTCCCATTCCGGCTCCATGTTTCCCAGTGGCTCGTCTGTATATATTCTTCCCTTCCCCATGGGATCCAGACCCATGTTTCCCAGCTCTCTGGTTTGTATAGTCTTCCCCCTCCCCTCCCGCCAGAATCCAGCTCCATGTTTCCCAGCGCTCCAGTCTGTATATATATACACTCCACCCCACCCCGTGTTTGTATATTCTCCCTCTCCCCATGGGATCTGGATCCATGTTTCCCAGGTCTCCAGTCTCTACATTCCTCCCCTACATCCAGTTCCGGGTTTCCCATCTCTCCAGTCCATATATTCCCCCCTCCACTGGGGTCTGGAACCTCTGGTCCCTACATTCTCCCCCCTCCCCAGGGGGAGGAAGCTGAACAATGGGGACAGCCTTCCTGTCTCCCTCCGGCCAGGAAGTCACACCTCCCACATACCCCCACTGCACCCTTCCAGTGCCAGCCCACTGGGTATGAACCCAGCGTGAGCAATGCTCAGAGAGTGAGGAGAGCTGGGAAGTAAAGAGCAGGACATACAGGACCCCATAACGTAGGGGGAGTAGGAGCAACGAAGGGTAGCAAGGATGGAGGGAAAAGCTTCGTCTCCCTGAGCCTATGGAACTCTCTGCTACTGGACACGAACCCTTGGGACTGCGTGCCCTGGGTCTTAGGGAGAGGAGACTCTCTGAACCCAACTGGCCCTGGCTATGAGGGTCTCCGGGATGGGGGAGCTGGAGGCGGGGTGAGGGGATGGGGAGGTCTCCTGCTGAGGCAGAAGGAGATGGCAGCACTGGGGGGGGCAGTTTGGGCAGGGCATGTGGGGCTGGGTGGGGAGAGCAGGCCTCTTCTTGGGGGGGTCGGGGCTCTGGGGAGGAGTGTTGAGAGATGACTACGCCCATGCTGGAGTTACGGGGGTCACAGCAAAACATTTTTATTTCTGGGGCTGAAGCCCCCGTACAGCAGTGCAGACCAACAGCCCCCCAACCTTAAATGGAACAGGCCACTTGCCCAGCCCCCCAGGGTGAGGCAGGCGGTAGGGGGAGCAGGCGGAGGGACCCCAGCAGCAGGGGAGGTGGGTGCTGTGGGGAGAGCAGGCCAAGAGGGGATGGGGAAGCAGTGGGGGAGGATCGAGGCATGATCCTGGCTCGTAACACGGCAGGTGCAGGGAAGGGGGACTGGAGAGGATGTTAACCCTTTATTGTCCATTAAGCCCCCAACTCTGGTTCCTGTCCTGAGGTTCACAATCTTATTTTGGGGGTCACACATCAGCGCCCAAAATCTCAGCTTCTTTGGGCACGTCTCACTCTGATTTCTGTGGGGAGAAGAGAGTCAGGTAAGAATCACACCAGGTACTCCAGCCCCAGCCTCCCCCAGCAGGGGCGCTGTGGGGAGCAGGGCAGGCGCACTGGTGGGGCGGGGGGTATTTACCTTGCTTTTCTCTTCAGCTCCGGATGGACAGACTGAAAAAGGAACAAGAGAGGAGTGAGACCCTGGCTCCCCTGAACAGGAGTGGGGGGAGGTGGGGGAGAGTGGCTGGCTGGGGGTAGGGGTGGGATATAGCCTTGTCCATGAGGATACAGGGTGAGATCGGGGGGCGCAAGGAGGCAGAGAGGGTTTGAGGGGAGCAGGGGCAGCAGAGGTCTGGGGGTACATATCGTTCCCCAGAAGATGCGGGGGAGGGGAACGGGGGTGGTCTGGGAGGCAGTGGGCCGGTTGGAGGGTACCTGTGGGCTCAGGGGTGTATAGGGTGGCAGTATGGGGGGGTGTTGCAGAGGAGGCTGGATAGTTGGGGGTGCAATGGAGGGTGGTATGGGGGGATGGGGACTGGGGGGCATATGGGGACAGTGGGAGGGTTGGGGGCTGTATGGGAGGCAATGGGGTGAATGGGGGCAGGGCAGCACTTACCCTTGTCCTGGAGGAGGCAGGAGGGTTGGGGTGTATGGGAGGAATGGGGGGCAGTGGGGATCGGGATGTATGGGGGGAGGCAGTGACATGAGGGGCAGTGGGGGAAGGGGAAGTGACACGGGGAGGCACACATCCTTGTCCCAGTAGAGGCAGTGGGGATGGCGGTGTATGGGGGAGGGGGTGACATGGGGGGGGCACACACCCTTGTTTCCGAGGAGGTGGAAGAGCCCATAGAGCAGGAACGCAGCCAGGAACATCCCAATGGCATCCTCCAGGGAGGGGCCTGTGGCACCTGGGGCAGAGGGGGGATGAGACCAAGAGACACTCCCCATTTCCCCCCTCCCCGGATCCTCCCCCATTGCACCCCTCCCCCTCCTGCCCAACCCTCCTGCATTACCCCCTCCCCTGTCTCCCCTCCGCCCCCCACTCCATCCCCGCTCCCCTGAGCCCCCCATCCCTGCACTTCTCTCCCATTGCCCCCTGCCCTGTCCCCACCTGCCACCCGGAGCCGGACGCTCCTCCGGGCAGGGGTGGCCAGGGCGGCGTGGGTCACGTGGCAGCTGTAGGTGGCTCCGTGGTCGCGGGGCTGGACGGGTGCCAGGCGGGCGAAGCTGCTCAGGCTGTAGGTGCCGTCGGGGCCATGCCGGTGCCCTGACTCCCAGGTCTCAGTCACGTACTCCAGCAGGTCGCCCCCCGCCTCCCCGGGGCCCCGGCGCAGCCAGCTCACCGTCACATCCAATGGGTAATAGCCAGAGACCTCACAGGCCAGCTCAGCTGGTGCCCCAGGGGCCACCGATAGGGGGTCAGGGTGCAGCATCACCATGGGGGGCTCTGAGGGGAGAGGGGGTTAGAGACTGGTCCCATATGGGCCTGTACAGCCCAGCCCGGCGTCCCTCCTCCCCTGGGAGGCACAGACAGAGGGCTGGGGTGCAGTGTCACCTGGGGGGTGGGGGGAAGTGGGTTCAGAGGAAGAGATGAGTTTCGACCGAGTCTGGCCTCCCTCATCTCCTGGGGGGCACGGGGTACAGTGCCACCACCTGGGGCTCTGGGAGGAAGGAGGGATTAGAGACCAGTCCCATACAGCCCTGTACAGCCTAGGGGGTGCTTTGGCTCAATGTGGAGAACTCTGGGACTCCTCCAACTCAGGGGGTAAATATTGGGGTTCACAGCCTAGCCTGTGGGAGCATCAGTCCAGGGGCCCCTCCCCAGAATCAGTCATGTATCACTAGCCTGGGGTGGGGGGAAGATACCCGTGTGGTGCAAAGATCGTCTCATACCCACGTCTCCCCACGCTGGGAGCAGCTCGGGAGGCCCCCCCAGACTCACCGGTGATGCGCAGCTCCAGGGCCTGCTGAGCATGGAGGTGGGGCAGGTAGATGGTGCAGATGTAGGTTCCTTCGTGCCGCACCCCGACTTGGGACAGTCGCAGCGACACGTTGGTGTCTGCGCCCGCCCTCCCCTCCTCCAGGAACAGCTGCGCCCCCTCCTCGGCCACGTGGGCCCGGCCTGACACCCCATCGTAGGCCAGCACCACGCGCCCAGCACCCCGGTATTGGTACCGCCACTCCACCGAGAAGGGGCCAGGTGGTGCCGTGAAGCCACAGTCCAGCAGCACGTCCCGGCCCAGGCGGGAGTGCAGGTGCGGGGTGCGGGAGAACACGGACAACACCGCTGTGGGGCAGAGATGAGGGTGTTACTGCTGTGAGCACCATGGGAGCAGTGCCACAGGGGGCAGGGTTGTGAGCACCACAT
Source organism: Caretta caretta (assembly GCF_965140235.1). Classification (NCBI taxonomy): domain Eukaryota; kingdom Metazoa; phylum Chordata; order Testudines; family Cheloniidae; genus Caretta; species Caretta caretta. Next base: position 49,557,451 of record NC_134219.1, read on the forward strand.
GGGCGGTGCCCCAGGGGGAGGGCTGTGAGCACCATGGGAGCAGTGCCACAGGGGGGCAGGGTTGTGAGCACCACATGGGCGGTGCCCGAGGGGGAGGGCTGTGAGCACCATGGAAGCAATGCCACAGCAGGACAGGGTTGTGAGCACCACATGGGCAGTGCCCCAGGGGGAGGGGGAGGGCTGTGAGCACCATGGGAGCAGTGCCATGGGGAACAGTTAGGACTGTGAGCATGATGCCTCAGAGGTAGTGCTTTGAGCACCACAGAAGCACAAGGCAGGGCTGTGAGCACCATGAAGAACAGTGCCTTGGAGGAGGGCAGGGCTGTGAGCGCCACACGGACAGTGCCCTGGGGGGGTGGGTAGTGCTGTGAGCAGCACAGCAGGATGTGGGGGCAAGGGAAGGAGCTTGGGGCCCTGAGGAAAGAGAGGGTCCCCACAGCAGGATTTTGGGGGGAGGCCGCTCCCACCCTACATTCCCAGTTGCCCTGGTTACCAGTTGCCATGATGACTGCTGGTTGCTGGGACGTTGCCGCCTCCTCACTCTTGAGGACAGCGCTGACCCCGTAGCCCCTGGCCGGGGCCTGGACGCTGCTGATGAACCAGGGACCCCCCAGGCCCAGGGGGCTGCGGTGCTCGGGGGTCAGGCCGGCTGCCCAGGGCACGTGGGCCTCCTGTGGTGTGTAGGCGTTGATCTCACAGGAAGGCAGCTCCCCCTCCTTGGAGCGCCCCCCCACTGGGAGGGGGACGCGGTGCAGAGCCCCTGCAGGGTCTGGAGGGGAGAAAGGAATCGAGGGGAGAGACATGGACACCCCAATGCCCACCGCTGCTAGGAGGGGGATACAATGCAGGGTCCCCCGGAATCTGGGGGGAGAGAAGCAGTGGGGGGGCAGTTGTGAGGAACAGGAAGGCAAATGGGGGGAATGCCAGACATGGGAGTGGCAGGGCACTGGGGGGCAGGGCAAAGGAGTGGGGGAGCACTGGGGAGGATGGGGAAAAGAGGGGGCTGTAAGAAGCGGGTATGGGGGAGCAGAGGGGAGGAGCAGGGTGTGGTGGACAGGTGAGGTAACACTGGGGGGCAGATGGGATGTGGAGGTAGTCCTGTGGGTCAGGACCGGGCAGCAGGGTGGTAGTGGGAGCAGGCACTGGAAGATCAGGGTGTGGGAGCCCGGTGGGGGGGAGGAAGGGGACATACCAGTGATGTCAAAAACCATGCCTGGCTCCAGGTCGGGAGGCAGCTCGGGCTCTGTCTCGGGGAGCCCCCCTCTCGCCCCCCGCAGCAGTAGCAGCGCCCGGCGCTGAGTCACGGAACTCGGCATCATCCCCATGCGCCCCCCAGCCTCCTCCACGAACCAGCAGCTCAGCCGGGGGGGCCCCGCCAGAGCCAGACACAGAGCGAACCCTAGCGGCAGGGGCCGGGGGTTAGTGTGGACACAAGGACCCCCCAAAGCTCCCTGGGACACCGGATTGCCCCCAGATTGCACCCTCCCCCAGGGCAGGACCCTCAAGAGATGCCCCTCCCCAGGGTGACCCCTTATCCCCCCAGGGTCTGATTTCTCCCTTGCCCCCCCCAATAACCAGCAGGTGCCTCCATATCCCACCCAGCCCCGGAGCAGCCCCATCACCCCACACCCAGACAAATGGCCCCCTCCTCCCAAACACCCTGTGGGAGCAAAGCCCCCCGCAGTTCAGGGGCCCTCTCAGGGCCACGTGACATGTGGGGTAGGGGGGTTGAAGGCCAGGACTGGGAAAGAACTGTGTCCGCAGGGGTGCTCAGGTTGCCCTGGCAGGGGGGAGCCATGTCTGGGGGGGGTGTCAGGGTCCTGGGAAAGACAGACACAGCCTGGCCCCGCCCTGCCCCCACTGGCTGGAGCCCACCTCACACTGAGGGTCCCTGGGCGGGAGCCGTGTCTCAGGGGGCCAGCCCCCCCCCAGAGTGGGGGGAGGAGGGAGAGCCCCTCGCAGGACAGGCTCAGGTTGCCCTGGACGCGGCGGGGCCCGGCCCTGCGTGTTGGGCGGGCAGGGTCCCAGAGCGGGAGTGGAGCTGTGTCTGGTGGAGGGGCAGTCTCAGGGTCCCTGGGTGGGGGGGAGCATGTCTCTGGGGGGGGTCAGGGTCCCTGGGCAGGTGGGAGCTGTGTCTAAGGTCGAGGGTGTCGGGCTGCCCTGGCGCAGGGCGGGCTGTGTGTTTGGGGGGGGCAGGGTCCCAGAATGGGGGGTGGAGCCATGTCAGTGCGGGGGGGGGGGTCAGGGTCCCTGGGCAGGGGGGAGCCGTGTCCCGGGGGGGGGCTGAGGGTCCTAGAGTGGGGGGAGCTGTGGCTGTGTTTCGGGGGAGCGTTAGGTTGCCCTGCGGGGCGGGCAGGTGTGTCCTGTGGACAGACGGACAGAGAGCTGGGGGGGGGAGGTTCCGAGGACAGGTGGGGGGAGCCCCCCCCGACTCACCAGGCAGGAGCAGGGCCAGGGCCCCCACGGGGACGAACGAAGTCATGTTGGCTGCGAGGCAGGATGGAAATACCCGAAAACCCCCCACCCCCCGCTTCCACTTTCACTTTCGGGGAGCGGGCGGGACAGATAGACACAGCCCGGCCCCCTCTGCCCCGCCCCCTCCCTCCACTGCCCCCCAGCTCCCTCTGCCCCACCCCCAGCTCCTGCCCCCCACTTCCCTCTGCCCCCGCCCCCTCCCTCCACTGCACCCCGTCTCCTCCTGCCCCCTCCGCCCACTGCTCCCAGCTCCTCTCCAGCTCCCTCTGCCCTGCCCCCAGGTTCCCCTCCCTCTACCCTGTCTGGCCACTGTCCCCCATCTCCCTCTGCCTCCGGCCCCTCCCTCCATTACCCCCCAGCTCCCTCTGCCCTGTCCCCCCAGCGCTTCCTCCCCCCGCACTTCCCTCTGGCCCACCCCTCAGCTCCTCCTACCTCCCCAGCACGCTCTGCCCTGCCCCCCATCTCCTCCTGCCTCTCCCCCCACTGCTCCCAGCTCCCTCTGCCCTGCCCCCATCTCCCTCTGCCCCCCCAGCTCCTCTCCATCTCCCGCCGCCAGGCTCCCCTCCCTCTGCCCTGTCCGGCCACTGCCCCCCATCTCCCTCTGCCTCCGGCCCCTCCCTCCACTACCCCCCAGCTCCCTCTGCCCTGTCCCCCCAGCGCTTCCTCCCCCCGCACTTCCCTCTGGCCCACCCCTCAGCTCCTCCTACCTCCCCAGCACGCTCTGCCCTGCCCCCCCATCTCCTCCTGCCTCTCCCCGCACTGCTCCCAGCTCCCTCTGCCCTGCCCCCATCTCCCTCTGCCCCCCCAGCTCCTCTCCATCTCCCTCCGCTCCGTTGCCAGGCTCCCCTCCCTCTGCCCTGTCTGGCCACTGCCCCCCATCTCCCTCTGCCCCATATGCCCCCCAGATCCCATCCATCTCCCTCTGGCCCGCTCCTCCCCTGCAGTCCCACCCCATCCTGATCTCCCCCAGGTCCTCCTTTCCCCCCACATCTGCCACCTCAACCAGAGCCTCCCCCCACCGCTCTCCCTGGCCAGCCCCTAGGTATGCCCCCTGCCCCTCCCCCAATGCCCATTTCTTCCCTCCTCCCAGTCCAGATCCTGTTCTCTGCTTCCCTAGGTCAAATTCTTTGGGGTTTGGGGCTACCACAGACCCTAGCGCGCACCCCCTTCTGGTGACCCACTAGGGCAGCTGCCAGGGGACCCCCCCACCCCTGGCCTGTCCAGCTTTAAGGCAGCAACCAGAATTCATGCCTCATACACAGGGCAGCCTTGGTCACTTGGCTTTATTATGGGGGGTGGGGAGGAGGGGGGCTGGTCACTGGGAGCTCACTCGTGGGGGGCGGAATCGAGAGCTGGGTTTCTCACTCCTGGCGGGGCTGCGATGCCAGTGGGTGACATTTGGGGGGGCTCACTCTGGGGCGCAGCCCAGGCCGCCCCATGCCAGGCGCCAGACCTCGTTGTGGCGGTCGAACAGCTTCATGGGACTGCAGAGAGACGGGAACAATAGAGCGGGTCAGGGCTTGGGGGACTCCCAGAACCTGCTGTAAAGGGAAATCTGCCCCCGAATCCCTCCTAGAACCAGCTGCAAGGGGGAAACCTGGCCTTTCAATCCCCACTACCCAGCTTCTGGGGTAACAGGAAAACCTGGCCCACCACTAACACACCCCAGAACCTGCTGTAATAGGGAAACCGGGCCCCCATTAATTCCCCTGGCTCTGGGGGTAACAGGAAAACCTGCCCCCCAATCCTCCCCCAAGAACCTGCTGTAATGGGGAAACCTGCCCCCCTATTCCCCCACCCAGCTTCTGGGGTAACAGGAAAACCTGCCCCCCACTAACCTACCCCAGAACCCCCCACTAACTGACCCCCCATTAATCCCCCCGGCTCCTGGGGTAACAAGGAAACCTGCCCCCCACTAATCCCTCCCCCGGTTCCTGGGGTAACAGGGAAACCTGCGACCTCTCTAATAACATCCCCTGAGAACTTGTCCTCCCCCCCCATTCCCTTCCCCCCAGATCCCAGTGAAACAGGAAAATCTGCCCTCCTACCCTCCCCACAACTCCCAATGTAACAGGCAAACTCGGCCCCCAACTAGCTCCTTCCCCCCTCTCCCCCTGGCCAGCTGCTGCTGTGACAGGTAAACCTGCCCAGGGACCCTGACCCCTCCCAGCTGCTGGTGTGACAAGTCAATGTGTCCCCCAGCAACACCCCCCCATAGGTAAAGTGGTCCCCAGTCACTGCTTCCCCAAGCTACTGGTGTAGAAGATAAACATGTTTCCCCCCCTGCCCCCTTTCCTCCAGATCCTGAGGTAACAGATACACTTGCCCCGCAATGAGCATTCACTGCCCCCCAGCTCCCAGTGAAACAGAGAAACCTGTCCCCTAGTCACCCCTTTCCCCCAGCTCCTGCCTGGACAGGTAAACCTGTCCCCTCCCCACAGAAACCATCCCACCCACCTAGTCTGGTGTGAAAGATAAACCTGTCTCCTAGTGCCCCCCACATCTCTAGTAACCTACCCCCACCCCCCAGGACCCCTTTTCCCCCAGCTCTTGCCATAACAGGTCAACTTGTTGCCCCCAATGACACCACTCCCAGCTCCTGGGGTAACAGACAAACCCAGCCCCCTAGCACCCCGCAGCTCCCAGTGTAACCCTTAAACCTGACCCTGTGGTACAACAGGTAAACTGGGCCCCACATGGACACTCCTCCCAGCTGCACCTTGTACCCTGTAAACCTGCTCCCTAGAGATCCCACCCAGCTTCTGGTGCAACAGGGAACCTCCCCCCATCTCAGCTCTTGGTGCAATCCTTAAACGTGTCCCACTAGTGAGTGTTTAGCCCTCTGATTGGCTGTCTGTCCCACTTGCCCACCTTGGGGGGCAGAGCAACCAACCATAGCTACTGCAGACAGATTTCCCTCTCCCCCTCCTCTCTGCAACCCCCAGCCTCACTCATAGGATGGGAGGGGGAGGAGGGAGATAAAGACCTGCAGCAGGTCAGGGGAGTGCCACACCCCACCTACTGTGAGCAGTGGGTCATTCTATGGGTCAGTCTGCTCTTTTCTCCCCGTCTCCTGTGAGCAATGGGTCAGTCCGCTGCCCCCTTCCTGCAGCAGCTGCTCTGTGAGGTGGCGGGGGAGTTAAAGAGCCCCTGGAGCTGCTTGTCCCCAGCCTGGAAGGGGAGAGGGGGGCCTGCTGCAGCCCCCACCCCCAGGCCTGGGAGAGGGGGTGAAGAGCCTGAGGAGTAGCAGAGAGGGGCTGCGTGGTGGGGGAGGACAGGCAGATGGGGGGGCAGAATCCACTCCCCCACTACATCTAGAGGCATGGATAATACTGTCCCAGCAGGATGGCGGGGGGAGCTCAGGGCAGCCCCCCAACACCTAGGGTGACCAGACAGCAAGTGTGAAAAATCAGGATTGGGGGGAAGGAGCGTATATAAGCCAAAGCCCCAAATATCGGGACTGTCCCTATAAAATCGGGACATCTGGTCACCCCACCAACTTCCCACCCCTTCACAAAGGCCCCGGGTTTGGGGCCAAGCGCCTGGAGGTTTGGTGCCTGACTCAGGGGGTTGCTCCCCTGCGGTTGGCCCTGCTGCTGCGCCCTGGGGAATGCTGGTCCCTGCTCCGCCCCAGCACCCCAGGGAGGCAGCAAACAGGTCTCCCCCCACCTGTTGTAGCCAGCTGAGTAGTGCCAGGAGCGGTTGAAGTGCCGGGCGTCCCTCCCCAGGGAGGCATCAAGGGCCTGGATGTGGGTCCCTCGATTGGCGTCCGTGAGCCACCCCCCAAAGGAGCGAACGTAGGTGGGCAGAGCAGGGAACCGCTCGATGAAAACCTGGGCCAGACACAGAGAGAGGGTGTCAGCCTCAGCCAGGCTGGGGGGTGTGTGTGTGGGGGGGAGGGGGGGGTGCGACAGCCCCAGCCAGACCGGGGTTTGACGGTCAGTCCCCGGCCAGGCTGGGTTGGGGGTCACTCACGGCAGGTTCAGTAGATAGTTGGGACAGTGGGGGTCACTTATAGCAAGTTTGGTAGGGAGCAGTTGTGGGGATGGGGGTCACTCACAGTGGGCTGGGTGGGAGAATTGGAGGCAGTGGGGGGGTCACTCAGTGGGTTTGGTGGGGGGTGTCACTCACAGCAGGCCCAGTGGAGAGCCATGTGGGGGCTGGGGGTCACTCAGCGGGGGGTGTCACTCACAGCAGGCCCAGTGGGGAGCCATGTGGGGGCTGGGGGTCACTCAGTGGGTTCAGTGGGGGGAGTCACAGCAGGCTCGGTGGGGAGCCATGTGGGGGGTGGGGGTCACTCAGTGGGTTCAGTGGGGGGAGTCACAGCAGGCTTGGTGGGGAGCCGTGTGGGGGGTGGCGGTCACTCAGTGGGTTCAGTGGGGGTGTCACTCACAGCAGGCTCGGTGGCGAGCCATGTGGGGGTTGGGGTCACTCAGTGGGTTCAGTGGGGGGGGGGGTCACAGCAGGCTCAGTGGGGAGCCATGTGGGGGCTGGGGGTCACTCAGTGGGTTCAGTGGGGGGAGTCACTCACAGCAGGCTCGGTGGGCTGTGGGGGGTCGCCCTGCCGCGCTGCCGGCAGCAGGAAGGAGATGGTGTACTCCTGCATCTCTCCAGCAGCCTGGTCCACCCGGGTCAGAACCGGTGTGGTCATCGGGATCTTCACACCTGCCGGGTGTGTGTCATGTTTGCTCAGAATCCGGAAGTCCTCCCCTCCCCAGAACCACCCCCAATCCCCAGCCCCCCTCAACTGCAGCCAGCTCCTGGGGGAGGGTAGAGACCCCCTTTTCTTCTGTCCCTGTTCTACTGAGGCTCATTAAACGTGAAGCAGCCCCAGAGAGCAGGAGGGGTGGCCCAACACCCTACGTCCCTCCCGTTAGCCCCTGGGGACCTTGGAAGGAGTTTCTCAGGTTGTTACAGGGTCTCTGAGGGATGGATTATGGGCTATCTGGAGCAATGGAGTTTTGGGGGCCTGTAGGGACCCCATGGGAGAAGGCTATGGGGTTTGGGGGACCTGGGAGGGAGAGGGGGGTATGGTTGGGGGCGCAGAGGGGCATATGGGTGAAGCAGGGCTGTGGGTCTTCTAAGGGCTCTAGGAGGGGGGTTATATGTGGGGGTTGGGGAGCTGTGGGGGTGGAGTCCAAGGCTGGGGGCAGAGGGGCTGTGGGGGTCACCTTACCCAGCTGGTTCCGGCCCTGGATGTAGCGGAAGAGGTGCCAGAAGCCGGTGGTCTTGGCGGCTGTGTACGTGTTGTTCACACGGGTGCTGACCCAGGCCGAGGGGGGGTAAAGCCGGGCCTGGGGGCGGGGGGGGAGGACAGACAGGAGCACGGGAGTGGGGTCAATTCCTTCCCATTCTTCCTGACCCATCCCTCCACCCCCCTCCCTCCCAGCTTCAGGGGGACTGGCTGACTCCAGAGGGTGGGGAATGAGATGGGGTTCCTTTCCCCGCTAGGGGACACAGGCTCCAATCCAGCCCCAGGGTGGGGGGAACTAGCCATCTCAGGAGGGGGTATTTTAGCAGGTTTTCCCTCCCCCACAACTGACCCTCACCTCATAGTCTGAGCTGTTGCAGATGAGGTCAAAGGTGAAACATTCAGTGACTTCCCCGCAGAATTTAGGCTTCTCCCTGCAGAACCAGATGGGGATAGTTAAGGCGTACAGCCCCCCGGGATTGGCCCCATCACCCTGGAGGTGCTGTTGCCCCCCTTTCCCTGAATTGGATCTGTTGCCCCAGGGGGTTTGTGCAGGGATCAATCTCCATCCCCTGAGGCACTGGGGGAAGGGTTTGGGGATGTTCCCTCCACCAACCTCTGCAGTGTGGGGAGAGCCCCCCACTCACCTCTCTCCCCAGAGCCCCAGGGGCAGGAGCAGGAGCAGGGCGATTCGCAGTAGCATCACGAGGGGTGTTGTGGCAGAAGCTGCAGGGAGAGACTCAGGCTGGTGATGAAAAAGCCACCCCCCAGACACCCCCACCCCATGCTGCCAAGGCCAGAGAACCTGGAGCACAGCCTGCCCAGCCTGTAGGTCCCCATACCCATCAGTCCCCCCAGCATCCCCCAGCCCAGCAGGATCAGCTCTCAGGTGCACCTCAAATCCCAAGACACCCCCAGACTCTGAACCCCCCCATCACTCCCTCTCCCCATCCCTTCTCTGCCCCCAGCTGCTCCATCACCCTGCAGACTCACTTGGGTGGAGAGTTTGGGGTGTGACTCAGCTCTTCCCATGCATTTGGGCACCAAGCAGATATGGGGCTGCTTTTATCCCCCTGCCCATGGAAGGTTACATAACCCCATGCCCAGCCCCTTCTGGCCCATGAATCAGGCATGCAGTCGGGGTTGTGTAACAGGGCAGGGTGTGTGATATATAACTAGCAACTGGAACAGAGTGGAACCTCAAAATCCAGCCTGGTGCTAGGGGCTGCTGTGCTGTGAGGGGGAGGGGGACTGTGCTGTGGGTCCTGAATACATGGTCTCCCCAGCCGGCACCAGAGGGAGGTGTGCTGTGAGGGATCCTGGTTGTGCCCCATCTCACAAGCCTGGTGTTGGGGGGTCCTCATGCCATTTTGGGGGGTGCTTTCCTGGAGGGCACTGGCACACAATGAGAAGCAGGAGCCGGGCCTCAAACAGACCAATAAATATTTATAGACATTAAAAAACCAACAAAGAATCAAGTTACAAAAGAACTGAACCAGACAGGAACCGAGGGGCAAGAGGGAGTGGGGAGCCCCACTCTGAGCAGAGGCAGAAGTGCCACCCAGCTCCTCACTGAGCCAGATGATTCTCCCCACCCCTCACCCTGCAGTGGGGAAAACAGGCACAGAGGTGGAATGGGGGAAGGACTTACTCCCAAAACAACAACAGGAGAGAACCCAGGAGTCCTGGCTCCCAGCCCCTCCCCCCTGCTCTAACCCACTAGCCCCCACTCCCCTCCCAGAGCTGGAGACAGAACCCAGGAGTCCTAAGGCCCAATCCAGTGGCTGCCCCCTTAGCCCAGCATTGGAGGGATCCTCATAGAATCATAGAATATGAGGGTTGGAAGGGACCTCAGGAGGTCATCTAGTCCAACCCCCTGCTCAAAGCAGGACCAAGCCCCAATTTTTGCCCCAGATCCCTAAATGGCCCCCTCGAGGATTGAACTCACAGCCCTGGGTTTAGCAGGCCAATGCTCAAACCACCGAGCTATTCCCCCCCCCCCTCATTTTTTTTCCTCTGGGGAGGAGGGGTTAGAGACAGAGCCCCTGTTCAGTTTGTAATGGGCAGATTACTACATCACACAACAAACACCAGGTGCTCCTACCATGGGGCCTGCCCTTCTCACTGGAATGCCCCTCAATGGAACCGGGGGGCATTCATCCCCAGCCCTTGGAAGGGAAGGTGGCATCGTACCTACATTCAGGTTAGCTCTGTGCTTAGGGAGTGGGGGGAGGGTGTTGTACCAGGGAGGAAGGGGGAGCACCAAACTGGGGGAGTCATCCCTGGAGGGGCGTTGTCCAGGGAGGGGAGAGATGGAGAAAAGGGCACAGAGGATGCTGTCCTGAGGGCAGTCGGGATGGAAGGGGGGTGCTGTCCCAGAGAGGGACGGGGGGGTGAAGCACAGAGGGGCACAGGACCCCACCCCACTATAGGGAGGGGATATTAATAGATCCCAAGGCCGGATCTCATATGCCCCCAGCAGAACACAGCCCAGCAACCTGCCTGGCACTAACCCTGTTAGGCCTGGAGCAGCTCTCTCAGCTGCCCCATCCTGGTCAGAACGTGGCCCCCTTTGGCAGCAGTTCCCATGCCCCTCCCTGGTCAAAACCTGCCCCTGGTCTCCAGACTCTGGCTCTCTGGCTGCTGGGCCAAAGAACCCTTGCTTCACAGCTCTGTTCCAAGGCGGGGATCCAGTCACTCCTTTGCCATCTCCATGTGAGCAGCTTGAGTCTATCGCTGCAAGGCCTGTACCTTGTATCTTTCAGCTTTTTCTGAGCTCTCCTCCAGCCCCTCTCCAACATATCCCCATCCGTCTGGGAGCACGGGCCCCAGACCTGGACACAGGAGCCCAGCGGCGGCTGCCCCAGGGCCAGGTACAAGGTAAAATCAAACCTGCATGTGACTGCCTTGTTTGTACCTCCAAGGATCACACTAGCCCTTTGGCCATAAATTGGGGTCCAGGGGGACTGGCCCAGGGAGGAGGGGTGAGGGTAGTCTGAGGGGAGATTTGGGGTTGCCCCATCCTCCAGAAGGGATAGAGGGGGTGGGCTGCAGGTTCAGCATCAGTCATTACACATATGAGAAAACCAAAGTGAATCACAGACGGCCAGACAGACAGGGACAGGACAGACTCACCGACCCACAGGTCGGCCTGCTACACACAGCACAGAGGGGCCACACCCCACAAACACACCCTACCCCCAGTCTCCTTAGCCCATCATGGGCGAGGGAGGTGCCCCCCACCCAGCAAGGATGGGGGGTTAGTGTTAAGAGTTCCTCAGGGACCCAGGAGTCCAGGTCCCCCCAGGGTACACAGCTATGGACCCACAAAACCACATCCCAGGAATCCAGCTCCCTCCTGGCAGTGGAGTGCGGGCATGGAATTCACTACCCAGGACCCCGACAGAGACTTCAGTCTGTACAATCATCACTGCTTCCTGTCTCACCCCACCCCCAGAGGGCATCCTGACTCCTCGGCCCCCCCCCCGCCCCACAGCATCCTGGGAAGAGCTGGCTGCTTCAGGTGGGGATCCAGTCACTGTCGAGTCTGTGCATCTCGGATGGGGGTGGGGGGGGGCATGTCATGTCTGTGCCCCAGGGGCTGTTGGGGAGGAGGGGGTGTCCATGTGCAGGGCAGGGGAGGCCGTCCACCACGTCACATCTTCGCCCCGCTCCCCCCACCGAAGCCCAGTTCGCTGCGTGGAGACCTGCCGGCAGCCTGGGGCTCCCGCAGCACTGCCCAGTCGCCCTCCCCTCCCGCGCCTGCGGCTACAGGCTCCTTCTTGAGTCCCCCACCCGCCCCAGAGAGGCGGTGGCGCCGCTCGCAGTGCCCCTTGTGGCGCATGAAGCTGTCTCGCCACATGAACTTCTTGGCACAGACGTCGCACTCGTAGGGCTTGAGGCCGGTGTGCGTCTTCATGTGCTCCGTCAGGTGGTGCTTCATCTTGAACTTCTTGTTGCAGACGGGGCAGTCGAAGGGGCGCAGGTTGAGGTGCATGTTGACGTGCCGGTCGCGCATGCTCTTGTGGGAGAAGGCCTTGCCGCAGTGGCACATGAAGATCTTGTTGCCATCGCCCGAGCCGGCCGCCAGCTGCACGGCCCCGTGCTCCACAGGGGTCTGGGGGGGGAAGACCAGGATCTGGTTGCCCTGCATGTCCATGGGCATGAGGGAACGCTGGGCAAAGCTGCCGCCACTACCCGGCCCCTCCTCCAGCCCCTCGTAGGGCGAGGGGAAGTCCTCCGAGGACTCGCAGAAGTTGACCTGCTCCTCCAGCTTGGCCCCGGAGGGCTCGGTCAGCGTACGGACGTCACTGATGCTGAGGGGGGGCTCACCAGGGGCCGGCCCCACCTCCACCGGGTCCTCGTCCTCCTCGCACGTCAGCACCAAGTCCTCCTGGGACCGCTCCTTCTTGATGTACACCCACTGCTTCTGCGGCATGATGCTGGGCTGCACGTAGGCTGGGCGCCGCCCCCCGCCCCCCCCATCCCCGCCGCTGTCACTCACGTCATCGTCTGTCTCCAGGATGAACTTGCTGCCGCCAGAGAAGGGCTCGGGGCAGCGGGTGGGACCCTTCTCGGCCTGGAAGATCACCTCCTCATCCGGCCCCTCCGACCCATCCCGCTCTATGCCGCCAGCCACCCCTCGCAGCGCGTACTTGGCAGGCCCATGCTCCGGCCCCTCGCCCGTCTCCCGGGGGCTGAAGTAGTTACTGCTGCTGGGGGACTGGTTCTCGCTGGTGCGGCTGGAGTGGGCACGGAAAGAGGAGGAAGGCGAGGGGCCAGTGGTGCCCCGCCCCTCCTTGAGCAGCTCCGTGCACTTGTCCACGATGTGCCACATCTGCAGCACACTGCCCACGGTGAGGAAGTTGACAATCTCGTCCGAGGCCATGCTCAGCTTGCCAGTGTACGCGGAGCCCAGCACTGTCTCAAAGGCGCCCGGGTCCATGACGTTGGGCAGCACAATGGACGTCATGTTCTTCAGCAGCACCTGGTCGTGGAAGTAGGGCGAGGAGGCGGCGAGCACGGCCCGGTGGGCCCGGAACACCCGGCCCTGCACGTGGATGGAGATGTCGCACAGCTTGCCCTCCACCCGCTGCTGGTTCAGGTTCTCCAGCAGGGCGCTGGTGATCTCAGGGAAGTCCACGTGCACAATGGCACCGCATGCTGGGTCCATGGTGCCAGGGATGGACTGCCTGCGAGAGACAGAGGATTAGAGCTGTGGGGTGCTGGGAGACACCCCCAACAATCTGGTGTCCCAGAGACCCTCTCTATGGGGTGCTAAGGAGACCCCTCCTCCTTCCTCAGATGCTGCGTTCCAAAGATCCCCAGGGCAGGGAGGGGGCCTTCTGTTGGTTGGGCACCCCCACAGATCCTGTGACTCAGACCCCTCCCCAGCACAGGGAGCAGGGCAGGCCCTGGATCTGAGGAGAGTCACTGAGACATTTAACCCTTTGTGGAATGAACCATAGGCGACAATTGTGCCCCAGTCCCAATCCCCCAGGTTAGAGCAATTCCCAAAAAAACACCATGAACTCCCCCTCTGGGACCAACCAACTCATGAAAATCCTTACCGACCCCTATTGGGGTGCGCCCCTCGGACAAGACCTTCTCCAACTCCTAACTCCTCCACAGCACCACCACCCGCAGCCCTGCAGCACTTGGCTGAGGTCTGTCTGGGCTGTCCATAGCATGTTTGGAAAGAACAGTGATATACAAGTGTGTCTGGGAACGTGGGGGAGGAGGAGCCCCAGGCAAAGAGACATAGTTTCCGGGTTGTGGGAGCAGAACCAGGGCACTCAGAGAGACTGGGGTGTGTGGGGCACCCATCACACACACTGAGCCCCCTCCAGCCCCCCTCTTCCCCATCACAATCCACCTCCCTTCCCTCTGCACTCTCCCTGCCTGCATTATTGCCAAACCGCAGCTTCTCCTCCACACCCTCCCCTCAGCCCCCATTACAGCCCTCCCACCCCACCAACACCCATTCCTGCTTCTGCTATATAATCAACCCATGCCCAGCTCCCCTTCCCACCCATACCTCCCCATATCCCCCGCCCCCGGCCTAACACTACCGGCCCCTGCCCCAATCCCCATACATCCCCAAACCTCGGGAAAAAGGGTGAACAGTGAGAGGGCAAATTTGCAGAGGATATAAAATTACTCAAGACAGTTAAGTCCAAAGCTACCAAGGGGTCTCACAAAACTGGGTGACTGGGCACCAAAATGGCAGATGAAATTCAGTGTTGATAAATGCAAAGTAATGCACGTTGGAAAACATCATCGCAGCTATACATATAAAATGGTGGGGTCTAAATTAGCTGTTACCCCTCAAGAAAGAGATCTTGGAGTCGTGGATAGTTCTCTGAAAACATCCACTCAATGTGCAGCGGCCGTCAAAAAAACTAAAGAATGTTGGGAACCGTTAGGAAAGGGACAGATAATCAGACAGAAAAGGTCATACTGCCTGTCTATAGTACTGCCTCCATGGTACGCCCACACCTTGAATACTGCAGGCAGATCTGGTCGCGCCATCTCAAAAAAGATATATTGGAATTGCAAAAAAGTACAAAGAAGGGCTACAAAAATGATCAGGGGGATGGAATAGCTTCCGTACGCGGAGAGAGAGTAAAACGACTGGCACCGTTCAGCTCGGAAAAGAGATAACTGAGGGGGTACGACAGAGGTCGACCACATCGTGAATGGGGCGGAGAAAGTGAATAAGGGAGTGTCTGCCAGAAGCTGGGAGTGGGTGACAGGGGAGATCACTCAATAACTGCCCCTTTCTGTTCATTCCCTCTGAAGCATCTGGCACCGGCCACTGGGCTAGATGGACAATTGGTCGGACCCAGTCTGGTCCCTCTTATGTCCTTATCATAAAGTAACCCCTGAGCCCCTGCCTGGCTCCCTGCCCCCCACGCATAACTGCCCTTAACACTCCCCACCCCTCCGGTCATAACCTCCCCCAACCCCCTACTTCAGCCCCCAACTCTCAGGCACCACCCGATCACAACCCCTGACCCTCCGACCTTATACTTCCCTCCTGCAAACCTCCCCTAGCCCATCTCAACTCGCACAGAGCCTCCTCCTCCCCCTCCCCAACAGCCCCTCACCTTATACCCCCCAGCTTGCTTCCCAGCCGCCCCATGCCATGTCACCCCCCAACCCTCCTTTCAGCTCCTACCCTGCCCCTAGCCCCCTTCAACCTCAAAGCCAACTGGCCTCCCCCACAGTGCCCCAATCCCCAGCCCCTCTGCACACAGACTCCTTTCTCCTCATGCCACCCACCAGCTCCCCCCCGCCCCTAGACCCCTCGGGCCCCTCCTGCCTCATGTCGCCCCCCCATGTCCTCCCCGCCCCTCTGCCCACAGATTCCTTAGGCCTTCCCCCCTCATGTCACCCCCCCCAGTTTCCCCCGCTCCTCTGCCCACAGATCCCTCGGGCCCCCCATGTCACCCCCCAGCTCCCTACCCACAGACCTCCCCCCATGTCACCCCCCAGCTTCCCCCCCCCGCCGCTCTGCCCACAGATCACTCGGGCACCTCCCCCCTCATGTCACCCCCCAGACCCTCTGCCCCCCCCGCTCTCCCCGCCCCTCTGCCCACAGACCCCCTCGGGCCCCCCCATGCTCCTCAGCCCACAGACCCCTCGGGCCCCTCCCCCCTCATGTCGCCCCCCAGCTCTCCCCCGCTCCTCAGCCCACAGACCCCTCGGGCCCCTCCCCCCTCATGTCGCCCCCCAGCTCTCCCCCGCTCCTCAGCCCACAGACCCCTCGGGCCCCTCCCCCCTCATGTCGCCCCCCAGCTCCCCCCCCGCTCCTCAGCCCACAGGCCCCTCCCCCCTCATGTCGCCCCCCAGCTCCTCAGCCCACAGACCCCTCGGGCCCCTCCCCCCTCATGTCGCCCCCCAGCTCCCCCCCCGCTCCTCAGCCCACAGACCCCTCGGGCCCCTCCCCCCTCATGTCGCCCCCCAGCTCCCCCCCGCTCCTCAGCCCACAGGCCCCTCCCCCCATGCCACCCCCCCAGCCCCCTTGGGCCCCTCCTTCCCGTCGCCCCCCCGCTGACCCGCGCGCTCGCGCTCCGGGTCTCTCAGGCCGCCGCCACCATCTTGTTACTCACCCTCCTCCCCCCAGTCCTCGGCCCCGCCCCTGCTTGGTTTAAAGGGGCAGGCGCTGTCGCCCGCAGGCTGCCACGGGGGCACTGTCCGCCGACAGCCCGCCCTCCCCTTTAACGCGGCCCAGCCCGGATTGTGGAGCCCCTTAACTCCTTCCTCTTAAAGGGGCAGGCCCAGCCGCCGCTCTCCATCGCTGAGCCAACGTCGGCCGACAACGGAACTTCGTCTTTAAATGCCGAGCCTTAAAGGGATCAGCGCTGCGCAGGCTCAGTTCCTTCCCTGGGAAAAAGCGGCCTCCGACGGCTCCAGCTGCTCTTTAACTCCCTCCTCCGTGACAGACAGGGCCGGAAAGGGGCGGGGCCTCCCCGTCTAGTCCCCGCCCCGCCAAAGCCAGCTGTGCCCCGCCCAGGGACAGGCCAGCCCCCCTCCCCCCACAGAGCCACCTGCCCCCCAGGCCCTTTACCCCTTAGCGCCCCCCAGCTCAGTCATAGCCCCTCCCCCCACAGAGCCACCTGCCCCCCCATATCCCTTTACCGCCCCCCCAGCTCAGTCACAGCCCAGAGCCAGCAGCTGCTGAGTAAGAAAAAAGATTTTATTTTTCAGGTTTTTTTTGTTTTTTAAACGTTTCTTTTGTACAAAGAGGGAGGGGCAGCCCAAGAGATGGGGGGGCTCTGCTCCACCCCCTTAACCCCACCCCAGAATCAGCCACAAACAAACCCTGTTGCCCTCCCTGCTCCCCAGAGTCTCCAGCCCCCCTGGGCAGACAGAGGGTCTAATCCGAGTCCGACAGAATGATGATCTCCTCCGGGTCACACTGAGTCGCCACGCTGGTCTGGGGAGAGAGCAGGGCAGGGACACATGGTCAGGCCACCTCTCATCCAAACTGGCATCCCCACTCACCCCCCACCTCGGCCAGCCCCTCACCTTGCAGATCTTGGGCAGGAGTCGCTGGCACAGCTGCGGGCTGCCCTGGGAGCTGCTGACCAAGCTATGGAAGGGCGAGTCGGCACGGGTGGAGTCAGGCAAAGGGCTGCGGGGCAGCAGGCCATCTAGCGGCAGCTCCAAGTCCTCATCCTCTGAGCCGATGCTGTGAACCTCGAGGCAGCTGCTGGCAAGGGCGGGAGAGATGGGGGTCATGGGGGAGGGGACGGCATGGGGTGGCACCTGGAGTCAGCCCATCACACCAGGGGCAGGGTTCCCCTTCTCCCACAATGCACCCCCATACCAGGGCCCACCCTCCCCATGGCAGGCCAAGAGGGAAGATGGTTCCTGAACCCATGGGCCCCTTGGAACAGGCTCTGCTCCCAGCCCCCTTCACCCACTGGGGATGGCTGGACACGGATGGGCTGGAGTGGCCACCACACCCTGACAGTGACTGTCCCACCAAGGCCCCCCATGCAAAGACCCTCACCCATTGCTGTGGTTCCCAGTCAGGAGCAGGACAAGAGAGGGAACCACAGCGTCAGCTCCAGCCCAGCATCCCCTCCTTGATGTGCAAGGCCCACTTCTTTCTCCCCTGTTGTCTCCTCACCTGACACACAGAGCTCCCCCCACCTCACACACTGCCTGGCCAGGCGTGTCTCCCCTTGCCCCCACCTGTTGCCACAGGGCAGCTCCTGGCGTCCCCTCTTGCAGGCCGGGGGCCCAGTGCTGCCGTTGAAGCTGGTGGAGCTGATGATGCTGCCCCCGTTCTCCAAGGGCCGGGCAAGGGGGCTCCTGGGGGCAGACAGCTGCCTTCTCTTGGCAGGGGGCTGAGTCCGGAGCCCGGAGTCCCCCATGCCGCCTCCCTCCTGCTTCACCGCAAAACTAGCAGGCTCCTTCGGGGAGACCTCCTGCTCAGTCCGGGAAGAGACTGTCTCGGGGGAGGCGGGGCCCAGTGGGGTGGCCTCAGAGGGCTCTGGGGACGAGGGGGTGGCCTTGGGGGTGGCCTCGGAGCCCCCTGGGATTTGGGGGGAGGGGGGTGGTGTCTCGCTGAGTTCCAGGGGTAGCGCCTCAATCTCCAGCACAAACAGCTCCTGCACCGGGCTGAATGGTGGCCCCTCCTTGGGTGACGGAGGCCCTTCGCCCTCTGCAAGGGGCAGGGGCTCCTCCTCTTCATCTTCCTCTTCATCCTCCTCTTCATCCTCGTCCTCCAGATCCTCCCCGCCTGACGAGCATGGCAGCGGCTCCAGGCCCAACTCCATGCACTGGTCCTCCTGGTCCCCTGCCGTGTCCTCACCTGCTGCTTCCGCATCTGGGAGAGTCACCACAGAATAGAACCCAAGAGTCCTGGCTCCTAGCCCCTCTGCTCCAACCATTACATCCCAATAGACCCAATTCCCCTCCCAGAGCAGGGGACAGAACCTAGGAGTTCTGGCTCCCAGCCCCCGCTGCTCTACCCACTGGACCCCACTCCCCTCCCAGAGCTGGGATAGAATCCAGGAGTCCTGGCTCTGTGCGGTATGTACCTTGCATGGCTGCATCCTCTTCTTCCTCCTCCCCCACTTCTTGGCTCTGCTGCAGCTCCTCCTCAATGTCTGTGTCTGATGAGGGCTCTTCCTCCTCCGAGTCGTCCTCCTCACTGACCACAGGTGCACCTTGGCTTGCGGTGCTTGCGCTGGGGCTGCCCTGGGGAGGGTGGAGAATCGGGTGTTATGCCAGCCGCATCCCCACAGGGCTGTCTACAAACTCCCTTCATCATCGTCCCCGTTCCCCCCCACCCCACCCCGCCCCACCCACACAGAGGAGCCGAAGTACTCCCTTCCCCATGCAGGGGGCTGGGCAAAGTGCATGGCACAGCTTGAGAGCTCTGTCCCCCCACAGGGCGCACACTGCCGTATGCACCCCACCTCACCTGCGTGTGGGACTGCCCCTCCCCTGGGTCTGGCGCCATGGGACAGGGTGGGGGCAGCAGCCCCTCCTGCCGGGGGGCAGCGCTGCCACGGGCTTGGGCAGCTCTCTTGCGGACACGCTCCTCCTCCTCGCTCTCGTCCTGCAGCTGGGCATAGCGCGAGACAACGCTGTCCAGCCGCGTCAGGGCCACCTCACGGTTCTCCCGCAGCCGCCGGGCCAGTGCAGAGTCCCTCCGGGCGGGGTCAGTGTCTGCACATAGGGGGGGTGTCAGAGGGGCCCTGAGTGGAAACACTCCCCCTCCCGCCCCCAACCCAGAATAACCCCACCTGCCCTTCTCTCTACGACGACTGGGCAGCGCCTCATCTGGCCTTCCCCAACCAATGCTGCCCCCCGCACCCTCCCGAATGCTCTCACCAGGCTGACAACAGTTGGTATGTTCCGCCTGCACTGATCGGTATGTCCCCCCGTTCCGGTACTGGTCGGTACGTCCCCCCACACACACTGTCACCAGCCCGGTACTGGTCAGTACACGTCTCTTCCCCCTCCCCACCGCGTTCTCACCAGACCAGTAGTGGTCATTACGCCCCCACCCCCGCTCGTACCAGCCCGGTACTGGTCGCTACGGCCCCCCCATCCCCCGGTGCTCTCACCAGGCCGGTACTGGTCTGTGAGGTGGCTACCGAAGTTGTAGACCAGGTCGAGGTGGCGCCGCTCCTGCAGGCGGTTGCCCACCTCGCGAAAGGCATCCAGTGCCATGCTCTGCATCTGGCGCTTGGCCAGGCCCAGGCTGTGGCGGGCGCTGGCCTTCTGGATCACCTTGAGGATGTCCGTGTAGTCGGGGAAGACGTCGGGCCGGTTGACGAAGCGCTCGATGCGCCGGTTGACCTCCGGGTAGCGGGTGCCCCGGTAGGGGATGCGCTGCTCAATCACCCGGCCCGTCAGGCTGCTGCACTGCTTGAGCTGGCAAAGCCGCTCAAAGATGTGCATCATCTTGCGCTTGAGCCGGCTCTCCTGCAGGTAGGTGGAGTCCTCGCTGTCCAGCTCAGCCAGGTCCAGCTCCCGCTCCTGCAGCCGCCGGATCTCCCCCATGTAGACACGCAGCAGGTTCTCCAGGTAGCGGATTTGCCGCTTGGAGCCGGTGCCACGCTGTCCCGACATCCCCTCCCCCTGGGGCGCCGCTGGCTCTAGCTGGTGGGGGGTGGCGGGGGCTGGGGCTGAGCTGAGCGCCAGCTTGCGGCGCTGCGTGTGGGCCTTGAGCACAGTGCACAGCTCGTTGATGTAGACATAGACTTTGCTGCGCTTACTCTGCACACGCGTCAGGCAGCGCCCCAGCACATTGCGAAACTCGGCTGAGGCCAGGAACTCGGTGCTGGCCTTCTGGTGCCGGCTGGCCAGGAATGGGATCACCTCGGGGTGCTCCTCCGTCAGCCGGCTACAGCACTCCAGGAACTGAAAAGAGAGACATGGGGGGAAGGGTCAGATGGGTGCCAGCACTTCAGGACTCGGCGGAAGGGAGAATGGGTGTCCAGACCAGGTGGACACAGAGCTAGGGCTGGGGGGCGGGGAGAGAGGAACACATGCTCACAGGACACAGAGGTGGTCACATGGCCAGCAGGGTCAGGGGACCGAGGGGCACAGAGCCCAGAGCAGCAAGGCACTGATGGAGTCACAGGGTGTTTTGGTCAGTGGACCAGGCTCAGGGGAGAGGGCTTGGGGGGGACAGGGCCCCTGTTCACAGGAACGCCTCCCCGGGCATTTTCATCTTCAGTCCCTACGGTTTGATAAAGAACCAAAACCAGAGTCTCCTCCCCTCAGCTGGGTCAGCCCTGGAGATCTGCTCACTCCCACCCCTCCCAGGGCCCACAAGCCGTGGGCTGTTCATGCTTCGCGCCACACAGGCCTCCCTCCCAAGCCCCTTTCACAACGGGGGAAGTGCGCCGAGCTCAGACCCACAGGGCAGGATCAGCCCAGCAGATTTAGCCAGGGCAGAGCAAGCCCCAAGCCTCACAGGCCAGCTGGCTGAGGAATGAGACATGGGGGGTACCAGCTCTGATCCAGCCCCAGAGCAGAGACTGGCTGGCTCAGAGGTGCAGGGAGTGGCACACAGGGCCTTTCCCCTCTAGGGGGCACTGGCTCCAATCTGGTCCCAGAGCTGGCTTACAGGGTGGGGAATGGGACACTGGGCCTTTCCCCTCTAGGGGGTGCCAGCTCAGATCCAGCCCCAGAGCAGGGACTGGCTGGCTCAGGGAACAGGATGCAGGGTGGGGGATATCGGGAAGGGACACAGAACTCCATGGGTGTGGGAGGGGTATATGTGGGGTGGGAGAGAACAGGGGTACATGGCCAGGGAAGGCCATACATGGGCGATGGGGACTCTGCCTGGGGCACTCACCTCTCCAAAGAGCTGTTCGTTCTCAGCCTTGAAGCTGCCACCATGCTGGGCCAGGGGACCTGGTTTCTTGGTGGGGGTCCCATTGGGCTGTGGGGAGGCAGAGACGGGCCCTGGGGGCTCCCTGGGCATAGGTGGTGGCAGCCCCTCCTCCTCATCGTCCAAGACAATGATGCTGCTCTCCACTGTGGCGGCCATGGGGGTAGGTCACTGCCTGGGTCGGGGATCAGAGCTGTAGGGGGGGCCTGAGGGCACGGCACATCCCGGGGGGGAGCCACGGGGAGTAACCCCCACAGTGCAGGGGGTCTCTCAGTCCCAGGGGGCAGTGCCTGCATGGGGAGATAGAATGGTGAGTGCTGGACCCACCCCCAGGATCCACTCTATAGCCCTATCTCCATGCCAGGCCCAGTACCCACCCCCAATGCCAATCCTACTTCTCTATATGCCCCAGCCAGTAACCAGAGCCTGCCCTATATCCCCCTACCACATACCTAGTGCTTTCCCTCTATGGCCCCTCATGCACCCTGGAATCCAGCATCTGCCCCATCCCCATCCTGTACTTGCCCCTCACTCCACCCTGGTACACAGGCCCCATCCTGTAGCCATCCCATATCCAAACCTCACGCGGTCCCTGGGAGCCACCCTATATCCTCCCCACCCTGCTACCAATCCCATATCACTCCACCCCAGACCTTACCCCACCCTATAGCTATACAGATCCCTTACCCACCCCATATCCTCAGGCCCTGTCCCCCCTCCGCCCGGAGCCCCACAGATCCTCCCCAACCCCGCACCCCACAGATCCTCCTTACCCTCACATCCTCCACACCCCCACCCCACAGATCCTCCACATCCCGCCCCCCCGCCCCGCAGATCCTCCACCCCCCCAGGCCCTGTCCCCGCCCCACAGATCCTCCCCTACCCCAAGGGCCCCCCCCCCAGACACCCCAGGCCCCGCCCCGCCCCCCAGCCCTCGCGCGCTCACCCGCCTCCTGGTTCCTCCTCCGAAGCCCAGCACCGGAAAAACCGATTTCCCCTCCTCCCCGGACTGCGCAGGACCGGAAGTGGCCCTTTGTCACCAGCGGGCGCCGCCATGATCGCGTACGGCGACAGGTTACGGAGCAGCGGCCCAATCAGAGCAAGGGGCTGCCTCTCAGTCTGAATCCGCGACAAGGGCGTCAGATACGCAGAGCCAATGAGCGAACGGGACAAGACGCGCTCCCGTCACCGCCGCCGTCTTCTTGTTCGGCCCCTACGTTACAAGTAGGCGCGGCCATTTTTCTGTACGGAAAGTGCTTTGTGTTTCTTACGTCACGTAATCCCGTTCCGCCAATCAGCGGCCTGGGACCCAGACGAGACCGTCCCGTCCCATGGGAGAGGGGTCGGGGCGGCTCTGTTGCCCCTGGAGGGAGAGGGCCGGACTGTTCCATTCCATTTGGGGTGGGGGACGCTGCCAGCCAGCCTATGCGGGGATGCCCGTGGGCGCGCTCTGCACGGCGGCACTGTCCTGTTCCCTCAGGCGGTCGGGCAGAGACCATTGTTCCGTTTAGGGAAAGGGGCTGGACTGGCCCAGAGGAGCTGCCGTACAACACGGAGCGCGACGCGGCTCAAACCTTCCCGAGCACCGCCCAAGCCTGCTCAGTGCGCGTGCGCAGCTTGAATAAAGCCGAGAGACAAGATGGCACCTGACAGCTGGGTTTGCGCATGTGCAGCTCAGACTCTCCCCGAGAAGATGGCGCCCCCGCTCGGAAGCCTGCGGTGGGTACCTATCGCGCCTGCGCGGTTTGCTCCAAGCACCAAGAGGGCCTATTGCCCCATCCCGGGGCAGCGGCCTCCGGCCCGCCACTGTCGCTGCGAGTCACGTGTCCGCCGTACACAGAAATGGCGGCCGCGAAGGGCCGTGTACGGGAGCGGCCATCGGCGCATGCGCAGCTGTGCTTCTCGGGGCTGCCCGGACCTACGGCAGGCAGAGAGCCCGCTTCAGCCCCCCTCCTGCGCCCCCAGGCTCCCTCCCAGAGACCCCGCCCCCCTCCTGCGCCCCCAGGCTCCCTCCCAGAGACCCCGCCCCCCTCCTGCCGCCAGACTCCCTCCCAGAGACCGCACCCCCCGCCTTGGCCCCGAGCCCCCTCCTGGACCCCACACCCCTTCCCGCCCCCCGACTCCCTCCCAGAGCCTGCACCTCCTTCCATAGCCCTTCCCCAGTGCTGAAGCCCCTCCCAGAGCCTGGACCCTGCAACCCCTCCTGCACCCAACTGTCTGCCCCAGCCCTGAGCCCCTCCTGGACCCCGCACCCCCTCCTGGACCCCACACCCCTTCCCGCCCCCCGACTCCCTCCCAGAGCCTGCACCCCCACTCCCTGCCCCAGCCTTGAGCCCCCTCCTGCACTCAAATTCCCTCCCAGAGCCTGCACCTTCTCCCACACCCCTGCCCCACCCCAAACCACCTCCTGCACCCCAACCCTGTGCCCCAGCCCTGAGTCCCCTCCTGCACCCAAACTCCCTCCTGGAGCCTGCACCCCCTTTTGCACCCCAGAGCCTTTACCCCAACCCCCAGCCTCCTCCTAGACCCTACACCCCAAACTTTCCTGCACCCCAACCCGCTGCCCCAACCCTGAGCTGCCTCCTGCACCCTAACTCCTTCCCAGAGCCTGCACCCCAACTCCCAGCCCTGAGCCTCCTCCTGGAACCTGCACCCCAAACTCTTTCCTGCTGCCCCAATCCTGAGCCCCCTCCTGCACTGAAACTCTCTCTCCCAGAGACCACACTCCGTCCTGTGCCCCTGCCCCAGCCCCTCTCAGAGCTTGCTCCCGTCGTGCACCCCAACCACCTGCCCCAGCCCAGTGAAAGTGAGTGAAGGTGGGAGAGAGCAAGGGAGGAGGGATGCAGTGAGTGGGGCAGGGGTGTGGCCTCAGGGAAGGGGTGGGGCAGGGGTGTTTGGGTGTGTGTGATTAGACATTTGGCACCCCTACTTGGGCCCCTGGAGACAAACAGCTGTGACCTCCCCTCCCAGCAGTGCAGGAGCCCTGCTCCTGAGTGGAGTTGGGTGTGGGGCGTGTCTGCCAGCGCAGGAGAAGCTGGCAGTGGAGGGGGAGAACAGCAGCAGAGAGGCTCTCACACAGGGAGACATGCATTCCTGGCCAGAGAGACCTGGTTCTAGCGGACAACAATACAGCCAAGGCCCAGCTGATAGCCCAGTGCACCCACCTTGCGGCTTGGACAGTGCCCCACCACCACCCAAGGCCCCGAGTGCACACAGGCAACAACTGTAAAAGACCTTTTATTTCCAGCACTCATGCTGAGTCCATACCAGTATTAAAAACAAGAAGGAAGACAAGCAGCAGGGTTTGCTTGAACAGCCCACAGTCCCCTACTTCCACCCCATCTATCTGGCTGAACATCTCTGTGGCCTTGGGACCCAGTAAAGGGGTGAGATGTCAGAGCCTGTTTTCCGGATCAATCGGGTGCACATTGCAGGCCTTCTCAAAGGCAGTAAGGAAGGCATCTATATCCTCCCTTTCCTTAAACTGGGGCAGCAACTTTATATTGGAATTCCCTGCATGCTTGGCCACCCTGGGACCATCCCCACTCACTGTGGTAGGGGTCCCTCTGCCTTTCACTCTGCCATCGCCAGTTCATGAGTCTCTACTCTTCCCCATGCTTTCGCTGTCTCTCACTGGCCTCCCGTTCTTTCAGTTTCAGCTCCACAGATGGGGAACTTGGCCCTGAACATCCCCTGCTGCCCTGGGAGGTGGGTCCAAGGATCACCTGGCTGCTCTCAGCCCCTCCCATGGCTTCAGTTGGGTCGGGCTGGTGCAGGCCCTAAGGCTGCCTGGCTGCTCCCAGCCTCTGTCACAGCCCCAGCTGGGTCAGGAACTAGCTCCTTAGAGCGATCCTCCTCTTCCAACTAAGCAATCAGCTGTGCCTTAGTGAGCTTTCCAATGTGCAGCCCTCTCTCTGCACAGCTCTACAATGTCCTCCTTAAGGAGATGGTGATACGCCATCTCCACGCTCTTCCCACGTGGTCACAGACTCACAGGCCTGTGCTCTCTCAGCTCCCCACGATCCCTGGGAGGAACCCCTTCAGTGCGACAGCCCTTCTCAGGGGTCCACTCTCAGGGTTAAGCTGTAGGCTCCTCTGCCTCCTGGAACCGCACCTCTCTGAGCCTTCAGCACGCTTGGCTCTTGCTAATCCTCCTTTGTTCTCCTGCTCCTCCGTCACTCACTGCAGGATGCTTTGTCTGCGGGGTACAGTTTATCCCACTTCTCCCACCAGTTGTCACGGTTGTCACGGAGCCACAGGTCCGTTGCGCTGGAACTGTTCTGTATGAAGCCAGCCAGGACTCTGGGGTGGCGTGACTCCCCTCAGGCCATGCTGGCCAGGGCAAAAAGCCACCTTGGCTACGGCCTTCCTAGTCTGACCTTGGAGCATTCAGCATCCCTGTTCACACCGTACACTTCCCCATGGGGGGCATACCTGGACAGGGCCTCTGGGGAGGCCATAGGGCCCTGCATCCCAACTCCGCAGTCAGCCATGACTCTCAGCCAGTGTTGTAAAACAAGGTTTATTAGTCGACAGGAACACCGAGTAGAACAGATATTGTTAACACAGAAATCAGTGACTTTCAGCAAAGTCCATCTTGGGGGATTCCGGGGCCGGATGCCCTGGGCTCCCCCTCTTCCAGTCCCACACAGCAGATGGCCCTGGATCCCGCTGTCTGGCCTCCCCCACATCCCTTGCTCCTCCTCCGGTCTTTGTCTTGCTTCCCAGGTAAAGTGTCACTTGGTCGCATCCTCCTCCTGGGTCTCAGGTTACAAAGGGCATCGGCCATCACCTATATGCAGGCAGCTGAGGGCCTCAGCAAAAGTCACACACCGAATTCCCACCACCTTTACCCAGTTTCTAGGGCAAAGGCCTAACACTTGGCGGGTTTGCAGGACCTTTTACCAGTGAAAGAGCCTCCCACTGTAATATCCTTGTCCTCTGTTTATTGACCATTACCAAGCAGAATACACATGCTAAACATACAGTGCTCTGCTCACCGGTCCTGATCAGGCTGGCGGCCTTTCCCTGCTGGCCCCGCAAGGTCAGTCTCATCTGGTTGCTGCAGGTCACAGTCGTGCAGAGGATTCTTAGCAGCTTTGATCTTAGGCTGTGTCGTCTTCTTCTTCTGTTCTTTCTTCCTGCTGGTCTCCTTCTTGGACCCCAGTTTATACAGTGAAACTTGAATCCTGCTTCGCTAGACTTTAACCAATCACTGTACTGAAATCTATCTAACCAATCCTAACACATTGTAACAAAATTCTCTAACCATTCATACCCCACCACCTTAATTTACACCTAGCGAAATCAATTATGTCACTGACAGAAACAAAGAACCAAGCAGAGACCGGACAAACAATAGAAAAGTGAAGGAGTACTTGTGGCACCTTAGAGACTAACCAATTTATATGAGCATGAGCTTTCGTGAGCTACAGCTCACTTCATTGCATCCGATGAAGTGAGCTGTAGCTCACGAAAGCTCATGCTCAAATAAATTGGTTAGTCTCTAAGGTGCCACAAGTACTCCTTTTCTTTTTGCAAAGACAGACTAACACGGCTGTTACTCTGAAATAGAAAAGTGGGGACCATAAAGACAAAACAATAAAGAAACTATTGATCAGAGATTTCTTGCCAGACAGATGCCATCAAACTAAGTTTTCTTTAACCATCTTAAGATCTGTTTCTTTATCTGGTGATAGTGGGTGTTATTAGGACAGGATCTCTTTCTTAACAGCCTGATATTACATTGTTTTGCCCATATGCAAAGATGCACAAGTGGTTCCCATCCAGAGCAGACTGCAGAGAGGCAGGAGGAGCAGGTGGCGGAGGAAGGCATGCTCCAACATGCTTCACGCTGGAGTACCTGCACCACAAAGGAGTCTCTGCAGGGCCTGGAGGCAGAAGACATGGACCTGGCTACGAAGGCAGACCAGGTCCTGTCCTCCCTTCTCCAGGGGAAGACTCAGGACCCCTGCAGACACCCAGTGCAGTCCTGGCCAGAAAAACTCCAGAGCTGTCCTGTGGAGCCTGGCCAGGATCCCTGCGACCGGGCTCAGGGTGTTGAGCCAGTGCCAGAGCAGGGACAGAACTAGCTGGTTCAGCACCAGTGCCCTCCCGCACAGGGAGAGACACTGGAGCAGTCCTGTCCATCTCCCTCACCACTCACCCATCCTGGCCTCCAAACCCTGCCAGTTCTCTGGCGGAGAAGGATGAGCGGCAGAAAGGTAAACATCGAGACAGAGCAGTGGACCCGCGCTCCTCCAAATGGCTTGAAGCGCGGGTGGGGTGCATACAGTGAGACCTTATTGGATATCCTGGGAGGTGGGTGAGCGCAAGGAGGGACCTCTGGACCTGGATTCCAACTGGTTGCGTGGGACAACTAATGAGAAAACAGGGTCGGGAGTGATGGTCACAGGTTAAAAACAAGGGTACCAGATGGAGACACCGAGCAGAGAACCCTGGACAGCGCCCACTGCTCCTCAAAGCTGTTGAGGGAGCCAGCGGACGCTGCCCAGTAAAACTCTGCCCGGAGACGTGAGACTAGGGAGGAACAGAAATAGGCCCCACAGTTGCAGAGCACCCCCTCGTCCAACATCCTCCTCCTGGTGTTATAGATGGTAACTTTGGCCAGAGCCAGGAGGAGGTTGATGAGGAGGTCTCACGACTTCGTGGGGCCATGGATAGGGTGTGCGAAAATGAACAGGTGTGGGGGGAAAAATGCAGCCAGAACCTCAACAAGAGGTTCTGGAGGAGCCGGAATAGGGGCTGCCACATGGTGCATTCGAGGTAGGCATGTGCCAGGCTCTCCCTCACTCTGCAGAAGGGGCAGGCCTCGGGAATGGGGGTGAACCACACCAGATACACACCCGTGCTTACGGCTCCATGAAGGAGTTGCCAACCGATGTCTCTGGTGGGCCGTGGGACCAAGGTGGAATAGAGGCTGGCCCACCGGGGCTCCTCACCCTCCACAGGTGGTAAATAGTCCCGCCACTTGGAGTCGTGGCGGGATAAGAGGGTGAGGACATGCAATGTGTGGAGCACGAGCATGTACAGTTGGTCCCTGGGTGTGGTTTGGAAGCGAACCAGCTGCAGGGAGCATAGCCGGCTTGGAGTATGGGAGCAGGGAAGTTCAATGTACCTTTCCCAGCTTGAGCCAGACATCCTCTAGTCTGCATCTGATACCCATGTCCAGATCCATTTCTTCCTCTTGCTCCTCTGCTGTCCATTGCACCTCCCTGTCCCCTTCCTCTAACATGTCATAGTGCAGCAGGCCCCTTTCCTCCCAGCTTCCCTTGGTGATCTGGGTCCCAGTTGTTGGCAAAAGTTACCGCCTGTACAGGCTCCATATTCCTGTCCTTATTTCCTTTTCCCGCTTGTCCCTGCATGTCTTTAAAAACTACAGCTTCTCGAACAATTTCATGTTTTAACTCTGGGTATCCCCTAGCTGGATCTATGGGTCCTAAAATTACCTTCATTCTTGAATTCAAACCATCTAACAATGCAGTCTTAAAAGCTAAAGTATTGAAATCCAGTGGGATTCCAGTTACTACTGGCACAACCCCAGCAGCCATGGCCAGTATCTCCTTTTTAATGACATACGATTCCGGGGAGTCACAGAGGCTGTGTTCTGTTACATGGAACAATTTCCCCAGTTGTTGGGCAGACATCACTACCTTCATTACTGTATTCACCCAGTCCCATCTGGTAGCAAGAACACCGTTTACACCTAACCGCTCAACTGCCACCTCAACAGGTAACTATGTAGAAGATACTGTAGACATATCTTCAACTTGTATTAATGAACTCCCTGAAGTTCTCTTCTCCCAAAACTACCTTGACAGCAAGAAGAGAATCCATGCAGAGTCAAGAGCACCCACAGCTCCCACTAATTTGAACAGCTGTGCATACTCAGCCCTGCTGGGGATAGACCCTACTGCATGGATACTCAGAGGTAGCTAAATAAGCAGACTCCAGCTTGGAAATCGAATCCTTGGTATGTTACTAGGATGAGGACTTGTAACTGCCTTGCTGATAAGGAATCATCTGTAAGGGAAGAATACTTAGTTCCTACCTTGGAGATCTGAGGAGTAGGTGTACAAGGAAAGGCATACTACTCTTGTTTCAAAGCCTCATGGGAACTCAACCTGTTGGAATAGTAGATGGGATTCCAGATTCCACTTCCACCACTTGTGAGCTGGTTGGACATACTAAAAACTTGGGATCGGCCAGTTTGGAAACTCTGCAGAGATGCCGACAGCCAGCATTGTGTTGCTCAGTAAGTCCACAGCACTTCTACTAGTCTGTCACATCCCACATGACCTCTTTCATTCACACCCAGTGAATTACTATCAGCAAATCCCACATTAGCAAACAGTGGAACAGGAAGAGACAGCCACCAATAGATCTAGAACAATCAGGTAGCACCCTTGCTTCCTCATCCTCTCACCGGAGTTGCGGGGTACTTTCTCAGTGCTGCTACGAAATCCAGTTTCTTGTATTCATTCCCAGGTTGGCTTTCTGTGTGCTGTTTAATCCTCTCATCTGAGCAGAAATGGAAGTCAACTGGCTTTGTTACCTGACCAGCAGTTCTCTTCGCAGGTTGTCCTAAAAAGGAGAAAACCCCATGAGACTGATACTGAGGAGGAACAGTTTATGCTCATCCAAATCCTGTGTTCTCTATGGAGTTATGTGCATTCTATCAGGCCTGCAAAGCCATCCTTAGCCCTTTATATTTCACAAGATAGTTAAGCTGTGTTTCCAGGTAGATTTGTGGCCTAATGCACTTTAGACATGCCATTTGATATGGTTCCAGAAATATGCTGTTAAAAATGTGGAAAAATCTTTTTTGGTGGATACATCTACCTCTGTCTATTTGATGATGGTCATGCTGTCTGCTACATGGTGCACAGATCTGACTCAGACTCAGGTAGAATTACATCTGCAAGAAGGCAGATGATGGTTGTAGACAGCTCATCCCCAACACTTAAATACTAAAGAATTTGAAATGGTTAAAAGCCTCAGTCCTGAAGTTATGGGGAAGGGGAGGGTCTGGAGAGTAAGGCCTTGTCTACAGTGAAATTAATGCAGATTAAGGTAGGGTGTGAATTTAAAGCAGAGTAGTATTCCTCACTAACTCCCTGTGTGAGTGCTCTTATCCTGGGTTAACCCAATCCACTTGGATTACAGTAATATGGAATAAAGCCCTTATTCCAGAAATAAGAGCATCCACACAGGGAGTCAAAAAGAAAAGGAGTACTTGTGGCACCTTAGAGACTAACCAATTTATTTGAGCATAAGCTTTCGTGAGCTACAGCTCACTTCATCGGATGCGTTCAGTGGAAAATGCAGTGAGGATGTTTTATACACACAGACCATGAAAAAATGGGTGTTTATCACTTCAAAAGGTTTTCTCTCCCCCCACCCCACTCTCCTGCTGGTAATAGCTTATCTAAAGTGATCACTCTCCTTACAGTGTGTATGATAATCAAGGTGGGCCATTTCCAGCACAAATCCAGGGTTTAACCAGAACGTCTGAGGAACAGTGGAGGGGGGGGTAAGAAAAAACAAGGGGAAATAGAAAAGGAGTACTTGTGGCACCTTAGAGACTAACCAATTTATTTGAGCATGAGCTTTCGTGAGCTACAGCTCACTTCATCGGATGCATACCGTGGAAACTGCCAAGGACGTCTGAGGAACAGTGGGGGAGGGGGGGAGGAAAAAACAAGGGGAAATAGGTTACCTTGCATAATGACTTAGGCTTGAATAGAGACTGGGAATGGTTAAGTCATTATGCAAGGTAACCTATTTCCCCTTGTTTTTTCCTCCCCCCCTCCCCCCCCACTGTTCCTCAGACGCTCTGGTTAAACCCTGGATTTGTGCTGGAAATGGCCCACCTTGATTATCATACACACTGTAAGGAGAGTGATCACTTTAGATAAGCTGTTACCAGCAGGAGAGTGGGGTGGGGGGAGAGAAAACCTTTTGAAGTGATAAACACCCATTTTTTCATGGTCTGTGTGTATAAAACATCCTCACTGCATTTTCCACTGAACGCATCCGATGAAGTGAGCTGTAGCTCACGAAAGCTCATGCTCAAATAAATTGGTTAGTCTCTAAGGTGCCACAAGTACTCCTTTTCTTTTTGCGAATACAGACTAACACGGCTGCTACTCTGAAACAGGGAGTCAAAGTTACCCCGTGCAGACAACCCCTGAGCAGCAACTGGAAGTCAGAGCTACTTCTGCACTGCCCCACAGTTTGGACTACAGGTTTTGTATCCCTGTCCATCAATGGCTATTAGCCAGGATGGACCTATCCTCAATGAAGTTATCTATTTCTTTTTTTTTAACCTTCTTATAGTCTCGGCCTTCACAACATCCTCTGGCAAGGGGTTCCACAGGTTAACTGTGCTTTGTGTGAAGAAATACTTCCGTTTGTTTGTTTCTGAATCTGCTGCTGGGGCAAGGCACCTCTTTTTCTCTCGCCAGCCTTAGCATTTTTCCCCTCTGGTAATGGTGGGCCTGGGGTAGTCAGTCCTAATCAGGCAGGGTTTGCCTTCCCCCTTCAGTGCTACCTTGGTTGTGTCTTCAGGGCATGCCTGAGGGTAAGCCTAAGGGGCGCTACTTCCCCACTCAAGAAAGGGAAATAGTCCCATAGACCCAACAAAGGGTGATACCTTTCCCTGCCTCCTCGCTGGGACGGAGTGTCATCCTGTTGTTTGTCCTGGGGTGTCAGTCCTTCTCCTAGCTGGCACTTGGGCTTGTCTGCTTCCCTTATGGGAAGGAACACGACCTCTCCTTCTGGAGAAGCTAATTCCCTGCTGCTACAAGCCTGGTAATAGCTGGTGTCTGTCTCTCTCTCCTCTCTTTTTCTCACTGGAGGAGGGGTTTTAAAAGGTCTCAGGCAGCCCTTACTTGGATTCAATTAATCTGAGGTAACCCCTTCTCAGTTTGTAGGAGAAAGGGCCTTTAACATTCTAGGGCTAACATATCTGCCTTCCACTACCTTCTTGCAGCCGTCTGCCCTGACTGTATCACACCGCCTATTAATTTCATTTGGTGATCCCAGTTCTTGTGTTATGAGGAGTAAACAACACTTCCTTATTTACTTTCTCCACATTTATAGACCTCTCTCATACCCCCCTTAGTCATCTCTTTTTCTAAGCTGAAAAGTCCCAGTCCTATTAATCTCTCCTCATATGGCAGCTGTTCCAGCTGTTCCCCTCATCATTTTCGTTGCCCTTTTCCAATGCCAGTCTATCTGTTTTGAGATGGGACAATCACATCTGCGCGCAGTATTCAAGCTGTGGGCGAACCATGGATTTCTACAGAGGCAACATGACCTTTTCTGTCTGATTATCTGTCCCTTTCCGAATGATTCCCAACATTCTGTTCTTTTTTTTGACTGCCCCTGCACATTGAGTAGATGTTTCCAAAGAACAATCCACAATGACTCCAAGATCTTTCTTGAGGGGTAACAGCTAATTTAGAGCCCATCATTTTATAGTT
The DNA here is from genome assembly GCF_965140235.1 of Caretta caretta. Taxonomy (NCBI): domain Eukaryota; kingdom Metazoa; phylum Chordata; order Testudines; family Cheloniidae; genus Caretta; species Caretta caretta. The sequence continues at coordinate 49,589,993 of NC_134219.1, forward strand.
GTGTTACAAATTACACCTGGTAGGACACGCACACAAATGCTGCGAATTACACCTGGTAGGACACGCACAGTTCGAATCTAGGCTGAGGCACATAAACAAAGTCCACAACTGCAGAGTTCCCAAAAAACACCAAGTTTATTACGCTCGAGCTTGGTGCCCCCCTGCTAACCAGGAGGGGACCCCGAATACAGATTATACAAAGGTTATATACCTCTTAGCAAAGCATGTTGCCCTCGTGCATCGGAAACCTTAGCCAATAAACAAACCCTTTTCTTATCTACCACCTATCCCTGCTTGCTCGTGCTAAACTAGTATGTTAATTACACAGCATGGTCCTAAAGCGATGCATCAGTAATTTTTATTATCAGGATGGGAGGCCTCACATCAAAGGCCAGGAGATAGGGAGTTAGAGACGGACAAAGAACAGATACCGGGAGTCAAGGCAGGCTGGAGACAAGGAGGAGGATTTTCACAGGAATGCAGTATCTAAGGAACACTCCTCCTGGTACATGATGTGCTTGCTTTTAGACAATGGTGGGCCCCAAACCAAAATGGAGTCACATGTGCTAACTTTTCCTTAACAGTTGGGATGATGTTTTCCAATGCGTATTACTTTGCATTTATCAACATTGAATTTCATCTGCCAATCTTGTGTGGGGCTGACTGTCTTCTGGATACCCTACTGCAGGAAAGAGCAGTGTCAAGTCTCCCATGTGGTCTTTGGGAAGGACAGTCAGTCCCACATAATGTATTTCAATATTTCCTGGAAAGAGTCACTGAAATCCAGACAGCACTACATACAGATATGCTTCAGAGGAGACTAACAGCAGCTAATTGTTACACTGCAAGTTGGAAACCTAAAATCACTCCTGTGATTTGTACTATGGTACAAAGCCCCTGGCACATCTAGGTTGCAAGTCTGAACTCAGCCTCACTCAGTAGCAACTTTTGAGTATTACCATCAGCAAAGGGGCTCTTCCACCTTCAGTCCAATTCCAGATACCCACACATCCTGGAAGTCACCAGCGCACAACGGGGTTATCTCAGCCACCAGGTATGAAACTGAACCACCTTCTTACCCCTACAGATGGGGCCTCCGGGTTAGGAAATAAGCACACTGACAGGATATCATGCACAAGTTCACACAGCTGCTGCATGTGGTGGATTAAGCAGATGTCAGTCTCCAGTTATATCAATATGGGACCATTCATGAAGAGTTGATACTGCTATGTCATCATTGCCCACCTAATCCAGGACACTAAGGGTCCCTCCCCCTGCCATGTGGGAAGAACCACTGGACCCAGGACTCGACTAAATACGGGGCACAACTGAGAAATAACAGGGCAGGGAGTGGAGATCACAGGTTCAAAACTAGGGATCCAGAGGGGGATACTGATCAGAGAACTCCAGTGCTCCTGAAAGCAATCTCCTCCCAGACATCCCACTCCAACTGCTCTATCACCCCATCCCTCTGCTGGCTGGCGCCCTGGGTATAGTCACGGCAGAAGAGCCAGGCGCGCATCTTCCCCACATCCCACCACCACCAGGCCGAGGGAAAGGCACGCTGCTGCCCTCGCCAGGCTATCCAGAACTCCTGGAAGGATGTCACAAAGTCACGTCCTCCAGCAGGCTCTAAGTGAAATGCCAACAGGCTGGCCCTGGGCTCTCTGAGATGAGAGAGGCCGTCATGGCCACCAGATGGTGATCCGAGAATGGGGCCGACTGCATGCTGGAGGAGTGGACCCATGCAAGATGGGAGCGTGATAGATAAATGCAGTCCAACCAGGAGTAGCGCAACCTATTGATTTCCATCTGGACATAGGTAAAGGTGGAATTGTCGTCCTGGTGGTGGCCGAGCCAGATGTCCACCAGGGAGTGACGATGGACGATCTCCGGGAGGACGCCCGCGGTGACCTGGCTGCTCTCGGTTCCAGAGCGGTCCCGCCCAAGCCCAGGCACTCACAAGGATGGCAGACGCCTGCTGATAGAAATACACCCACTCCTCGCCTGATGTCGGGGTCTAGATATTGACCAGAGTCAACGTCAACCCCTCCACGCAGGCCTGGAAGTGCAGCAGGCGACCCAGCATGACCTCGGAGACCCCCAGCACCTCAGGCCATAGGACAGGGGAGAACAGGGGGGCCACCCTAACCAAATGAGCGCTGAGATGACTGAAATACATCCCGTCCCCCCATTCCAACTGACCGCGGCGGTTGGATCCATGTAGGTTTCCTGCAGGAAAATCACAGAGTAGCCTCCCACCCCACTCCCAAAGGCAGGAGAGCACCTGGCACCTGCGGAGGCCCACCCTATAGCCCTGGATTTCATTGTGAGGGCTGGGGTGGATCCTTGTGGGCAGGAGTGCTGGCGGCCCGTATTGGCCCCTGCAACAATCGGTGACTGACCTTGCCCAGGGATGGCCCTGCTGCCCCTCTCCTCCACGGGCCCCGCTGGACTGCATACGACAGAGGCAGGGCCCACCTGCTCGTCTGGGCGCGACGGGGGGGGGCTACCCCCGGGGCCCGAGCGGGAGCAATGGCAGAAGGAGGAGGGGTGACTATAGGAGCTGGACAGCCAGGGTTGCTGGCGATGGCAGGGCCAGTGCCCTCCCGGATCTCGGGGGTCCCAGGCACCCCTCCATGCTGGGCCAGGGGCCAATCCCTCTGGATGTGCCCCGTCACCCGGCAGAGGTAACACCAGGCATCCCCCGAGGAGTAGTGCGCCCGGTAATGGACTCCCTGTTGGGGCACCAGAAAGGATGCCACAACTGCCTCTGCGTCACGCGCTGCTGGGGGCCGTTGCATTTGGACCTGCCAGCAGAAGGACAGAACGTGATGGAGGGCAGGGTCCTTGCAGCCCAGTGGGAGAGGGCTGATGACAGATAGGGGATTTTCCCAGGGTGCAGCAGAAGGGCAGCGTTGGGAAGGAAGGGCAGGACGGAAGTGAAAACCACCCATATGCCCAGGTCCTCAAGGGGCAAAATGGGACAAACATCCTCCCCGGCCCTTCTCCACTGCCACCTGGGCAGGGGCCTCCCATGCCAGGAAAACGACAACCTTCCTGTACATCTTGGAGGCCACCACCAGGACCGTGGGCCCCACCACCCATGCCAATGCCTGCATGTAGGTCTCCACATGGGGCGAGGTGGGCACCAGGAGGCAACAGACGCCGTGCTTCCTGGGTGGGGAGGGGACCCTGGCCACCAGGGATGGAGCTGGAGGCGGCGGTTGGGGAAGATGCTATAGTGGCGTGTGGAGGGGCTGTGGCCATCTGCGTGTACGCTCTGGGGGCCAAGGGGGGGTGCCCCTGGAGCTGGTGGAGGGAACAGCAGGGGAGGCTTCACTTTCAGGGCGGGGCTCTTCCCCTGGCCCTTTTTACCGGCCAAGGGGGTTCCCCCCCAACCCAGAGGAGGTAGTGGCCATGGCAGTGGTGGCGTCTGGACTTGTGTCCCCTGGCGTCCGCAGCACCTGATCAGAGGCAGAGAGGCTGGCGATGGTCGAGAGGTTAGCCCCAGGGAGAGACGGGAATTAGCAGAGGGGGGCCACGGAGTCAGCAGAAGGGGCACGACCCATAGGTTTCCCCACCATTTTGGCAAGGGGCAGGAGGTGGGGGGGAGGGAAAAGGTCTTCCACTCCTCCCCGCTAGGCTGTGGGCAGGGGAGGAGAGGGCCAATGGGTGGGTGCGCAGGGAGGCCAATTGAGGCAGGGAAGGGGGGGATACCAACTCCTCCAGTGCACTAGGAAGGGGAGGGACCACAATATCATTGTGGGGGGTTCAGTGAATGGGGGGGTGCAATGGAAAAGGGACACTAGCACTTAGGGAGGAGGCCTGGGTGCATGAAACAAGGGGACTGAGTGAGCAGGGGAGCAATGGGAGGTTAGGGAAAAAGGAGACCCAACTGGAAACAGGCGGGGGGGTGCGGAGCTGGAGAGGCACAGGGACAAGCTCTGAAGGCTGGGGCAGGGCAGGCAAACTAACAGTCCAGAGCTGCAGGGGGAGGGGGGCGCAAAGTAACAAAAAACTCCTAAGGGACCAAGGCAGAAGTGGGGGTGGGAAACAAAATGGACAACAAGGGGAAGACAGCAAGGGAAAGGGGGCAAATGCTGTAGGGGGGCCAGGGACAAAAAAGGGTGGGGGAGAGCCCACCAGCCAAATGCAACTTGGTGGGGGCAAGTCCAAGGAGAGGAGGCACATGCACCCACGTGCGCTTGGGAAGCAGCCTCTGCTTGCTGCTGCAATCTGTCCCAGATGGTGAGAAGCGTGAGCAAACAGCCACGTCGAGGGGCGAAGAGCAGGTCCAGATGGTAATGGGGGTGATGGGTAGTGGTGATGGTGTAGGGGGGAGCAGATGGGCTGGGGGAGGGATCCATACCTCTCCCCCTGCTCCCCACAGCAGCAGTAGCTGCCACCCCCACAGGAGCAAAGATGGAAAGTCTCTTAGTCCAGCAACATAAACCCCTTGCACAGTGTCCCGTCCTCCTCCTCCTCCTCCGCACAAGGCTCTGAAGCAGCAGCAGCGCCAGCCAGCACAGACCCCAGGGATGCTGGTGGGGTCAGTCGCTTCCCTCCAGAGGGCAGGCCGGCAGGGCCCCCCGCACAGCTGCAGCAGCCGCAGCCAGGGAGACCTCCAACCAGCAGGGCAGCCAGAGCAGACTGGACAGCCACTGGAGTGAAGCCGAGTGGCCTCCCTCCGACCCAGAGAGGGAGGGACAACTGTGAGTCCACCACACTTGGCGGAGAACACGGGTAGCGACCCTGCCCCTGTGAGAAGGAGTCTTAAGCAAGTCAGGCTCCAGTGGTTCCTTTAACAACAGTGGAGATGGACAAACTCAAATTCCTGGCCAAGAGCAACTGGTGCAACAGCTGGGTGCCCAGCAACAGCAGCTACTTCGTGAGCTGTGGGCCCAACGTTGTCAGCAGCAGCAGTGCCCCCAGCACCTGGCAGCCTTGCTGCCTGGTCCCATTAGGTCCCAGCCCATGGGAGCACCTGGCCCCACCGTGCCAGTGCGACTGGCCAAGATGAGACCCAAAGACGACCCTGAGGCTTTTCTTGTGACACTTGAGCGGGCTGCGTTGGTGGCTGGAAGGCCTCCCGACCAATGGGCCACCCTCCTCACCCCGCACCTGCCATGGGCAGCTCAAACCGCCTCCTGGGGGCTCCCGAATGATGAGGCCAGGGATTATAGACAAGTGAAAGCAGCCATCTTAGACTCCTTGGATATCACTCTGGAAACCTTCCGGTGGCGATTCCACAAAAAGGTCTGTCCAATGGGCGCCAGACCCTAGGTTGTGGCCCAGGAGTTGAAGGATGCCTGCTGGAGGTGGCTGCAGCCCGAGCGACAGACCGCGAACGACGTTACCAAACAGACTGTCCTGGAGCAGTTTGTGCACATCCTCCCGACCCGAGAGAGGGCCTGGATCCTCCAGCACCGGCTGACGACGCTGAGCATGGCCATCGCTCTGACGGAGGACTTTTTAGCCATGGAGACTCTGATCAGGCCAGCGATGCAGGTCCCAGCATCGGGGCCGGGCACCCCGAGACTCGAGAAGAAGTCTGGGACCAAGGCCGACATACAGCCTGGACCCCTCAGACATGATAGCTGGGGGAGCGACACCCTGCATTGAGTGGACTCAGTGCCACGGGGGGTGCTGGGACACCCTAATAAGAAGGGCAGAGCGCTGCCGCCAAGTCTGCCCCACCATCCGGCTGTAGCACCAGCCAGGTCAGGGCGCCCTAACGCGGGCATGTACATAGATTCCTAGGACGAGCCGGATATTACTGCCGCTTTATCCCAGGGTTCTCCTCCAATGTGGCTCCCCCTTTCCAATCTCCTCAAGAACAAGAGTCCTGAAAGGATCCAGTGGACCAGAGCCTGTGAGGAGGCATTCCAAACTCTGAAGGCCCGGCTGTCTCAGGAACCCATCTTGTACAGCGCTGACTTTGCCAAGGAGTTTTTTTTACAAACAGACGTGGGCCTAGGGGGCACACAAACACCCCCATCCTCTATATTAGCAGGAAGTTATTCTCACGAGAGAAGACCTATTCTGTAATTGAAAAAGAAGCCCTGGCAGTAAAATGAGCCATGGACTCACTCCGTTACTATCTTCTGGCCGTGCACTTCACCCTCATTACCGACCATGCCCCACTCCGCTGGCTCCATGCCATGAAGGCAGCGACTCATTGTAGATCTCCGGGAAGTTGCCCATGAAATGGTACTGGGGGCGTGTGGGAGACAGAAACAACATCAGAGCCATGAACTAGCAAGTCTGCAAGTGTACTAAGACATGTCTGTCCTGTTGTTCCAAGAAGGCTGTAACAACCTCACAGAACCATCCTGGACTAAGCCATTATGCCACTTTTAGCACCAATGCCTCTCTACTTCAAGTGGATGGAGGTTATTTTTTCAGAATCGTGCCAACTTACTGGATTTCACCATTGGTGAAACAATAGCTTGCGGCAGATTAGCCTTTGAAAAGGCAGGCTTGTGCTGCAAGACAGTTGCCACATTCTCTGCAGGAGGAACATTCTCCAGACTGGCTTTCAGACCTGTGGGAAACACTCTCAACACATTGTATATTAAACATTTGTAACAATACCACATGGTATACAAGTAATTATGATGTTAGCGAAGCCTGTCATCAACTTACTAGTTCTTGATCAGGGATAGCATTTTACTGTACCTAGGTTTTAGACACGTCATTTACTGAAGTAGCGGCTAACATAGTCAGGCCTAACATAAGAGAGTTTCCCAGGGCAGGGACATTTTCCTTTCCCAAAGCCTCAGCTCAGCAGAAAGCAGACACCCTAGTCTCCCACTGTGAGATACTTACCAAACCATGAATCCACACTCTGCATTCAGAGTCCTGAAATTGATGCAGAAATGACCTACATCATAGGAATAGGAAGATTGGAATAGGAATAGGAGACATTTTTACTGCAGTCTTGTCCCCAGAAGTCTGTCACATGTGCCATCACAACTCAGTTTTAGATTAAGCACTGGAAAAAAGTTTTAATTTAGGTTATTTCTCTAAATCCCAAAAGGACTTGTTGCTGCTCCACACAATGGTGGAAATGTTCAATCCTGAAAGCCACCAGTATCAAGCATCTCTAGAGATGGAGGACAGAATGCACCAGACAAGACTCCTACTTGGGCTCAGAAGCACTAAGTATATTGCAACTGCACAGAGAGCATCTGTATCTACTTTTCATGTTTGATTATAATAGTGGTTCATCTAAAGTTTGTTACCCTCTGTGAAGGAGCAGAGGGACTGCGGCCAGGTACAGCAGGGGTTAAAGAAAATCTGTGGGAACAGCTAGCCCTGCCCCACTATACCTGCAGCCAGTGCCAGGCCTGGAGAGGGGAGAAAAGAAGGGAGCCTGGCTCAGTCAAGGGCTGACTGACCAAGAGGCAGAAGCTCTCTGTATGCCTGACTGAAGGCATGGACCGGCAACCTGCCTGCCAACGTAGCCACTGGAGGCAAAAAGTAAGTCTTCCCCTGTCAAGGGGAGCCTGCAGATAAGCTCCAATTGTGGGGAAACGGGACTAGTGGGGCCATGCCCCAAACTAAAAGGACTTGCATAGGGGAGCAACCCAGGAAAACAGGTCCTGACCCCCCACCCACGGCTGGGAGAAAGATCCATCTCCCCTATTTAGGGGTTTGAGCAACACAGGACCCTGGACCTGAGGGAGAAGGAGGGGTCAGGTCCCCCTATAGCCCCCTAATCAACAATCTAGCCAGTAGGCTGCCTGGCCACAGAAGGCCCTATCACACTCTCTTATTAGGAAGCTTTAGATTCACATGAAAGAATGCCACACCCCTGAATATAGGAGTTAGCCATTCAGCAATGCTCAGAGGCAACACTTTGGGGACAAGCCAGCCACTGTGCCATCCACAGAAGTTAGGATTAAGGATGCTGAGTCCTCCATTTGTTGGATCAATGCTAGTAAGTGTCTAAAGCTTAGATTTTAAGATGATACCATACCTAGTCCCCCAACTGGAAGAGAGAAACATCTCTGTCCTCTTTCATCTGCATAGCCTCCTGGCTGCTGTAAAGTTGAAGAGAATAGGTCTCTGCTACTCTATTCCCTCCCCCAGTCTGTTTGGGAGGAATGGACAGTTTCACAAATGCAGAGGATTTTGAACAGCAGCAAAACAGACTATAGTCTTACTAATTTAATTCTACCACTGCTTCCGGGCAAAACCCAGAGCAGCAGCTTTGGCACTGGAGTTGCTTAGGGACTCAAATAAAAACCACGGCATCAGGTCACATTGAAAGTTTTGCAGCCATAAGGGCTAGAAGCTTATTTTGAATGGAAAGTTTGTTCTGCAAAAAGCAATAGCTTTGTTGTGTGCCCCACCACCATCCACACTTGGTAGGGGGATCGTCCCATTCATTGCTGGCAAACACATTTTTTCAAGTTGTGGTCCTTAGTCTGGTGTACCTTTTGCACTTCCGTGTGGCCTTCCTGCACAACTTTGGAGTTCTGTTACCATCTTGTTATGTTAGCATCTCTATAAAAAAAGACTCTCAGTAACACTATTCACTCAGTCCAACCACGCCCTTGTACAATGAATGTTTAATTGCAATACTACAGAAACAGACAAGTGTACTAAACAACAGTGTTGCAATGTCTCTTTAGTTACGCTTACATACAGGTCGGCAATGTAAACCCTTGGAGAATGCCACATCACTGGCCCCATGAGTTTGCTTAGTCAAAGAAGCACTGACAGACAACAAAAGTGTCCCAACTTTACTTACAATAAAAGGCTGAGGCATGATACAACCCTTCCAGTTTAAGTGGCGATATTAGAGACTCATGGATACAACAGCAAGCCAAGAACGAAGTCACAATTCCTTACATTGCAACTTAGGTTGAATTGCACCCTTCTAGTTGGCTGTTGCAAGGCTGGCAAGGTTCTCAGTGGGCATCAGCGCTCTGGGATTACCTCTGGCTTCCCCACCCATTGGCCTTGGCCTGCTGCCCAGATGCCGTCTTCCTCCGATGGGTCTCTGTTCTCCTGCTGGTTGGAGTTCATAAGCTTTGAGTCATCCCTGCTGCCCACTGCCTGGTTCTGAGCCAATGTCAATAACAACTCATGACTCAGGGTCCTCTACCACCTCTCACCTACTGCACTCAACTTCTAGCCCTAAGAAGGCAGCTACTTGTGGAGTGGAACGTACCAGCTGTTGAGTAGCACACAGCACTGAGGGCAGAAAGTGGTGGCTTCTGTAGTCAGAAGAAGCTGCAGCAGGTGATGGAGCTAGCACTATGTAGCCCTCCAAGCTGTAATAGGATCTAGTTAAATACCCTCCCATCCCAAACAGCCTCCGCTCCTTCCATTCCAAGCCCTCCTTAGAACACATCTTTGCCACCAACTCTTTGGTGACCCCCTTGCCAGAGCCAGCCCCCAATATGCAGCAGGCACTAGGCTAGACTAGAGATCCAGACAGCTATGGTTGGCTACTAGACTGGAAGCATTGCAGGAGGAAGTGCCTTCCTTTGTATTTCAAGGGTAGCAAGCACCCTGTCAGCACTCCCACAATACTCTGGGCTTCATGGGCGGCACGTGACCCCCTGGCTGGGGGAGGCTACTCGCAGCCCCACCCATTCCACCCAAGGCCCCACTTCTTCTGCACCCACCCCACTGCAGCCACCAGCCCCAGCCCCGGAGCACCAGGAGGGCAGCTGGTGCAGCCCCCAGCTGTGGCCAGCACTGCCTGGGGGCTGGAGCCATGCATGTAGAGGGTGGCAAGCTGGGGTAGGGGGGTCTGGGAGCAGAGTGTGGGCGGGGCCACATCTGGCTGTTTGGGAAGGCACAACCTCCCCCAGCCTATGGTACCTGCCACCCATGCTGGGCTTCTAGTGACCTCCAAAGACCTAATGACCGTCGGTCCCTATGGGATACGGCAAGGGACTTTTGAGGTGTTTGGGTCTTAGTGATACCCCTCAGAAGCCTGCTGTGCACCACTGCAGCCTTCTCTGAGGTTGTTCTTGGAGGAAGAGATTGTGAATGGTCCGATAGGGGCTGGCCTAGAATGTGAGACCTGGATTCAATTCCTGGCTCAGCTATCTAGTCCCAGTGTGACCGTGGGCAAGCGAGTCAGGGGGTCCTGAGGCCCAGGCTATGTACCATGGGTGTTATTGCACTGCCCTACCTCTTGGGGAGGGGGCATGCGGCGTACAAATAGCACCCAGGACAGCATGAAGCATCATAACACAGCTTGGGCAGCTTCAGCCCCCTCAGCCTGCAGAAGTTAAAGCTTGCTGAGGAAGACACTTATTTGCACAGTCACTCCTGAGCCTGGCCTGGAGCTCAACTGCCCGAATGGGTCTGGAAACAACCCCAGCCCTAGGAAGTGGTGCTGCTGAGCGGGCGGGGTCTTTAACAGGAACTGGTTAGGAGAGGCGTTGCCCTGGCTCACCCTCTTCCCTGAGCGGCTGCACTGGAAAACTGGAGGCAGTGGAAGAATGACCTTTTTGGTTCCAACACAACGGGCCGATGCCCCAGTGCCTAATATAGGAGAGGCAGGGTTTGCAAACAGGCCCTATGCACAGCCACAGGAGCTTCTCTCTCCCCTATGCTACAGGGGCCCAATCCAGCCGAGAGCTTCACGGCTTTCGATACTCAGGGACAGGGCTCGCAGTCGTTACCAGGCTCCCTGTGCCCTCACATTCCCAAAGTGAACCATCTGGAGCCAGGTGGCCTGGTAGCAGAGCCCAAGTGATGATGCTCTGCCACGCTGCCAGCTCTGGGCTTCTAACTGGGCAGTGGTCCCCTAATTCTTGTGCTGGGAGACAGATTCAGCCAACAGATGAGCCCAGGATTAAACTACAAGAGGATGTTATGGGGGTCAGTTTACTTTGCTCCCTCTCCATCTGTGCGCCATCCTTTCCTTTTAGGTTAGGGAGCCAGCCGATCTGGGGTCCCCTCTGCTCTGCCTCAACTTTAGGATTTTTTTGGGGGGGAGGAGGGGCATTGCAGTAGAGCACAAAGTCTCCAGAGGAATGTGCAAGGAAAGCCTGCATGGGTTTAGCTAGAAGCAGGGCAACTGCAGCATCCTGTTGGATACTTTGCCAGAGAGAGCAGAGGCAGCCTGTCTCCCAGCTGGTTGAGACACCGGGCAAGGAAAAGTCAGCCCTGCTCAATTCAGAAAGCTGGGATGTAAGTGTGACGCTGTATGGAATCTGGGAGACACTTTAGGATATTATGAATAGCAATAGTGTTAAATTGTAAAATGGGTTATACCAGATATGCCACATAAGATATCTGCAAAAACGGTATGATTTGCCAGATATGATAATCTTGTTTATATGTTTGTGTCACCTTTTGTATTATGAGTTATAGATATGTCTGGTTTCAGAGTAATAGCCGTGTTAGTCTGTATTCCCAAAAAGAAAAGGAGTACTTGTGGCACCTTAGAGACTTGGTTAGTCGCTAAGGTGCCACAAGTACTCCTTTTCTTTTTATAGATATGTCTGTATTTTAAACTTGGGATATACTTCTGGGTGACACCCCCAGACAGTTTGGCATCAGCATTGCCTAGCTGCTTGATGGCCCATTAAGGACCATCAGCTATACAACTGACCCATTGAGAGAAGGCAAGGGATACACCTGATGACTCAGCAAGGCAGGCAAGGGCATATGGACAGAACTCTAAGGCTTTCAGGCCATGTACTGGGCAGCTTGTGTTTAGGACAAAGGTAGCACAAGCCACATGGCAAAAGCCTATAAAAGGCAGCTGCATCTTCTCCATTTTGTCTTCAGTCCTGCTTCTTGTCTTTATTCCTGCTTATTACCTCTGGAGTAACCATTATACAAACAAAAAGAAAAGGAGTACTTATGGCACCTTAGAGACTAAAAAATTTATTTGAGCATAAGCTTTCGTGAGCTACAGCTCACTTCATTAGATGCATTCAGTGGAAAATACAGTGGGGAGATTTTATATACACAGAGAACATGAAACAATGGGTGTTAGCACACAGGAGAGTTACCAGCAGGAGAGTGGGGTGGGAGGAGGTATTGTTTCATGGTCTCTGTGTATATAATGTCTTCTGCAGTTTCCACAGTATGCATCCGATGAAGTGAGCTGTAGCTCATGAAAGCTTATGCTCAAATAAATTGGTTAGTCTCTAAGGTGTCACAAGTACTCCTTTTCTTTTTACCATACACACTGTAAGCAGATTTCAGAGGAACAGCCGTGTTAGTCTGTATTCGCAAAAAGAAAAGGAGTACTTGTGGCACCTTAGAGACTAACCAATTTATTTGAGCATGAGCTTTCGTGAGCTACAGCTCACTTCAGATGAAGTGAGCTGTAGCTCACGAAAGCTCATGCTCAAATAAATTGGTTAGTCTCTAAGGTGCCACAAGTACTCCTTTTCTTTTTACTGTAAGCAGAGTGATCAGGTAAGGTGAGCTATTACCAGCAGGAGAGCGGGGAGGGGAGGGGGAGGGGGGAACCTTTTGTGGTGATAATCAAGGTGGGCCATTTCCAGCAGTTGACAAGAACATCTGTGTGTGTGTGGGTGAGAAACATGGGGAAATAGTTTTACTTTGTGTAAAAAGAAAAGGAGTACTTGTGGCACCTTAGAGACTAACCAATTTATTTGAGCATGAGCTTTCGTGAGCCACAGCTCACTTCATCAGATGTGTACCGTGGAAACTGCAGCAGACTTTATATACACACAGACTTTATAAAGTCTGCTGCAGTTTCCACGGTACACATCTGATGAAGTGAGCTGTGGCTCACGAAAGCTCATGCTCAAATAAATTGGTTAGTCTCTAAGGTGCCACAAGTACTCCTTTTCTTTTTGCGAATACAGACTAACACGGCTGTTCCTCTGAAACCTGTCATTACTTTGTGTAATGACCCATCCACTCCCAGTCTTTATTCAAGCCTAAGGTAATTGTATCCAGGTTGCAAATTAATTCCAATTCAGTAGTCTCTCGTTGGAGTCTGTTTTTGAAGTTTTTTTGTTGAAGAATATATCTATTCCACATATCTATTCAGGGGACACCATCATAGGGCCTAATCACATCAGCCACACTATCAGAGGCTTGTTCACCTGCACATCTACGAATGTGATATATGCCATCATGGGCCAGCAATGCCCCTCTGCCATGTACATTGGCCAAACTGGACAGTCGCTACGTAAAAGAATAAATGGACACAAATCAGACATCAAGAATTATAACATTCAAAAACCAGTCAGAGAACACTTCAATCTCTTTGGTCACTCGATTACAGACCTAAAAGTGGCAATTCTTCAACAAAAAAACTTCAAAAACAGACTCCAACGAGAGAGTGCTGAATTGGAATTAATTTGCAAACTGGATACAATTAACTGAGGCTTGAATAAAGACTGGGAGTGGATGGGTCATTACACAAAGTAAAACTATTTCCCCATGTTTATTCCCCCCCTTCCCCAGAGACGTTCTTGTCAACTGCTGGAAATGGCCCACCTTGATTATCACTACAAAAGGTCTCCACTCCCCCCACCCTCCCTGCTCTCCTGCTGGTAATAGCTCACCTTACCTGATCACTCTCCTTGGTAACAATGAGACAATGGTTTCTGAGACACCCATTGTTTCATGTTCTCTGTGTATATAAATCTCCTCACTGTATTTTCCACTGAATGTGTCCGATGAAGTGAGCTGTAGCTCACGAAAGCTTATGCTCAAGTAAATTTGTTAGTCTCTAAGGTGCCACAAGTACTCCTTTTCTTTTTGTGGATACAGACTAACACGGCTGCTACTCTGAAACCTTTCTACAAATGAAGCTCTGAACAGAGGACTGAATGACCCATCCAAGCTGTGAATGTTTTCCAGAGGGACTTTCAAGCCTGCAAACTCACCAATACTGATAGGAACCTGAGAGACTTTGAAGGCTTTGTATGTGACTGTTTTACCATTTACCATCTCTCTTCCTTTTTCTTTATAATAAAGCTTTAGTTTTAGACACTAAAGCATTGGCTGACAGCATGGCATTTTGGGTAAGATCCAAACCTATACTGCCCTGGGAACATGGCTGACCCTTTGGGATCAGAAGAACATTTTGTATATATGAGCAGAGTTTTTTAAATAACTTCTCAGTGTACCGGACCTAGGTGCTGATTGGGAGCCAGAGAACTGGAATGCAATAGAGGGAGCTGTGTGATTTCCTTTTGCATCTTGATAACCAGTTTGTGTGTGTGTGTGTGTGTGTGGGTAGAATCAGAAGCACAGTTTGTGACTGGTTGGGGAGTTTAACTTCAGTGTTACTCTCAAGACTGGTGGGTATCTGCTCTCCCTTTTGCAGCCCGCCCTGATCTTGGCATTTCCAGTGAGGGCTACCCCAGGCTTGGCTGTAGACAATGGGTCATGTAATGTGTCCTGGATGGAAGCTGGAGGCATGTAGGTAAGTACAGCGGTCAGTAGGTGTCCGGTATAGGGTGGTGTTTATGTGACCATCACTTATTTGCACTGTAGTGTCCAGGAAGTGGATCTCTTGTGTGGTCTGGTCCAGGCTGAGGTTGATGGTGGGGTGGAAACTGTTGAAATCCAGGTGGAATTCCTCAAGGGCCTCCTTCCCGTGGGTCCATATGATGAAGATGTCGTCAATGTAGTGCAAGTAGAGGAGAGACGCTAGGGAACACCTCCTCATCAATTATTGGGAGTGGACCACATCCACCCTGACTGAATTGACCTTGTCAACACTGGTTCTCCACTTGTAAGGTAACTCCCTTCTCTTCATGTGTCAGTATATTTATGCCTGCATCTGTCATTTTCATTCTATGCATCTGAAGAAGGGGGCTTTTTTACCCACGAAAGCTTATGCTCAAATAAATCTGTTAGTCTTTAAGGTGCACTGGACTCCTCGTTGTTTTTCAAAACTGTTAAGTCGGCTTCAGTTCATACCATGTGTTATTTTGATGCAAGTCTGTCAGGACCCCCATACCACTTCAGCATTTGCTCTTTGTTCAGATCGGTTCACCCAACCTTAATTTGGGCATCAAATGTTGATCAGATAGAGGGGATCCCTTCTTTATGGGGATTCAACAGCCAGAGCAAATCCTGTAGACCACCTCCTGTGGCCTCTCCAAGCCACCTGTTTGCCTTTCCCCTCTGCACTAGAAGTTTCTTCTTTACAGCTAGACAGGCTAAACTCCCACACCAGGGGGAATTTACCCCAGAAGTTTGAAAGTCTCTTTCCACACTTGTTTAAGTTTTGGCTGCCATGGCACAAGTAACACCAAGGTGCCCTCCCATTGCATGAGCTTTCGTGGGTAATACCCACTTCATCAGATTGTGTACTGATCACCTGTTACATGAAGACAAGTTCAGAGGCCCAAACTGGATAACAGGGTGACTCTCAGATGCATGGGCATGCTTGTTCTGAGCTACGAACTGGTAGATTGTGACCACAGGAAAAACTCTTGGTGGGGTTTGAAGGTCTGTTCACCTGCCTGAGCCCTCGGTGGGGTTGGGCTGATCTAGGGTGACCAGATGCCCCGATTTTATAGGGACAGTCCCGATTTTTGGGTCTTTTTCTGAAAAAGGCTCCTATTACCCCCCACCCCATCCTGATTTTTCACATTTGCAGTCTGGTCAGCCTAGGCTGATCTCGGGTAAGCTCATTAGCATGTGTATACATTCTTTAATTCTTTTTTAATATGTTCTCTCTGTAATGCTTTTATCGTGAGAATCATTGTTTGCTGGGGAAGGGCTGTGTGGTAACTTAACCAGGGGCGGTTACACTGTTCATAGCCTCTGGGGAAGGAAGGCAAAGCAGGCCTCCTGAGGGGATCTGCCTTGCTGGGGAATTCTCAATGGAGGCAGGAGCTGTGCAGCCTGGAGATACCCCAGTCAGGAGGGAGAGAGATCTGGGTTTCTACCCAAGGGAAATGACAGCTGAGCAGCCTGAGAGTGGGTGCCCTTGCTGGACCAGAGGAGGAATATGGGTGCAATGGCCCTAAATAGCGACGGGGGAGCACAAGGAAACAATTGTCACAACATCTGTCACCCTGAGAGACAGTGGGCTCAGCACACCAGCTGCCTAACCACTGTTATGTGTTTAAAACTTCATGGAACATGAGCGTTGTATGGAGGGATGGGAAGAAGGATAACAAGGTAGGTCTGGGGATGTTTATGGGGAGTTGCTCCAAAGACCAAGGAGCAGCAGGGGAAAAGGCACAGAACCACAGAGAGGTAGGGTTGGAAGAGAGCTCAAAAAGTCATCAAGTCCAGCCCCATATCATGTGACAGGACCAAGTAAACCTAGACCATCCTTAATGGGTGTTTGTCCAAACTGGTTTTTAAAGCCTCCAATGATGGAGAATCCACAACTTCCCTTGGAAACCTATTCCAGAGAATAACTATCATTATAAAGATTTTCCTAATATCGAACCCAAATCTCCCTTCCTGCAGAGTAAGCTCCTTAAGAACCTGGCTGAAGAGACCTCGTCATTAGCGATAACCTTTGATGATGCCTTCAATACATCCACGAATACTTAAGGAACTGGCTGAAGGGAACCCTGAGCCACTGGTGAGTATCTTTGAGAACTCATGAATGATGGGAGATATCTCAGAGAACTGGAAAAAGGTGAATATAATACCTACCTATAAAAAGGAAACAAGGACAATCCAGAGAATTATAGGCCAGTCAGATTAATTTTGGTAACCAGAAAGATAATGGACCAAATAATTAAACAATTTCTAAGCATCTTAAAGAAAATACAGTGAGAAGTAACTGTCTACCTGGATTTGCCAAGAAGAAATCATGTCAAACCAACCTAATATCCTTCTTTGACAGGGTAACTAGCCTTTTGGATGGGGGGAGCACCTCCTCCGCACCTGTCAGCTTTCCCCCATCACTGAGTTTAATCTCCTCTCTGAACTTTTTAATTTTACATGCCGTAAGTCTGGTTCTATTTTGGTTTTGGTGGAGCCCATCCTTCCTTTACAGGATCCTCCTTTCCCAAGAGGTCCCCCAGTTCCTAACAAACCTAAAACTCTCCTCCCTAGCATCAAATGATGAGTCAACGAGATTGAAATTCACATGTGCAGCAAGATGAAGATCTTTTAACAGCCAGAGGGTTTCCAAAAATCTGCTGTCACAATAATTGGTTGGCTTAAGAGGACATGCTATGGCCATTGAACCTGAGCTACACCATGCATTTGAGTCTTAGCCCTATCCCTGACAACTGTCAGACAATGTGTCTTGTGTATTATTCTTACATTCTGTAGAAATTTCTCTTGGAAGTTTTGCCCTGATACCAACATTTCTGTGTTAAGAACAATATCTTCAAATGCTCTCAAATCTACATGGAGATATTGGACTGGTCCCTAATTAAGAATTTTGCCAACATAGCTCTGTCAGGTTAGTGGTGTGAAAAATCACGTCCCCACCTGACATAGCTCGCCAGCAAAATCTCTAGAGTAGACAGTTATAGTGGCAAAAAAATCCATTAAAAAGAACTCAAAGGAATTAAATGCCCATAAACTACATTAAAGCAGAGTTAAGGTTGTTCAGTGCTGCCGCATGGCTTTCCAAGCATGTGGATGGTGACAAAAGTTAAAAATCCGTGAAAAACAGGAAATGAAGGACTAAACTACACACCACTCTTCCAATACAACCTTAACTCTGGCCTTACCCCCTAACCCTGGAGCTAGCAAATCTCACTAGGAATAGGTCAGTAAGGGTGGTGCAAATGTTAACGAACTACCCAGGGAAGTGGCAAATTTTCCATCTCTTGAAGTCTTCAAGTCAAGATGGGATGCCTTCCTGGAAGATGTTTTAATCAAACACAAGGTATTCAGCTCACTACAATGGTAACTGGATGAAACTCCATGGCCTGTATTACACAGGTCACACTAGATGACCTAATAGTCTCTCCTGGCCTTAAAATCTATTGATCAATAATCAATAGGAGGAAGGACTAAGAACATACCATTGTTTGTGTTCTATTCTACAGATTGGAACACCACCACTTACCTGCAGGCCCTCCAGCCGTGCGCAGTGTGTCAGCTGTAGCTTTACATGAATGGTGGAGGGAATAGTTGGAGCAGCTTGGCAAAGCTGTGACTAAGGGCTTGTCTACACTACCCGCCGAATCGGTGGGCAGCGATCGATCCAGCGGGGGTCGATTTATCACATCTAGTATAGACACAATAAAATCGACCGCTGAGCACTCTCTCATCGACTCGCACATGTGAATTTCAATCTCGTTGACTCATCATTTGATGCTAGGGAGGAGAGTTTTAGGTTTGTTAGGTACTCCACCAGAATGAGAAGCGCAAGCAGAGTCGACGGGAGAGCGTCAGCTGTCAACTTACCGCAGTGGTATGTAGATCTAAGTACATCGACTTCAGCTACACTATTCACATAGCTGAAGTTGCGTATCTTAGATTGACCCCACGCGGTAGTGTAGAAAAGCCCTATGATATGCGGAGAGGTGCATGTGAAAATGGAAGGAACATGTGTTCCTCATTTCAATGCTGAGTGTTGTAGGTTGTGTCAATAATGGTGCACAAAGGTGTGTTCTTGCCATGTGTACTGTCAGCAGTCTGGTGGCATACATGCTAGTGGTCTCCAGTGCTCAGTGAGGGGTAAGTGAAGGTCATGACTCATAAGGAATCCTCAGTGCAAAGGTAAAGGTGTGGTGACACTATGAAAGTCTGATGCGTTGTGGGCAGTAGGCTCAGTGATGGAGTGCAAGCCAGGGGTAGGCAGCTTCTGTTCCCTACACCGGACCTAACCCCAAGTTTTGCCTTAGCAGAGAGACGGTGTTAGACTTTGTGCTGTACTGCGCCTGTGCTCTGCTCCCAGAGCGTTCTGTAGCAGGGAGGGAAAAATGCTAGTGTGAGTGTCATTGGCCTGTTGCCGAAACAGGTCAGAGTTGAGATTACATGTGGGGTGTCATGAACCTTCACTCTTCATTTCCCCTTCTAAAGGGGACAGAAATCCTCACCCAGCGAGGTCACGTTCTCATAGTTCTTCTGCATGACGTCTCTGTAGAGGGCTCTCTGTAGGGGTCCAGCAGAGCCCCCTCTTCCTTGGTGAAAAGCACAGCCACCTCCTCGAAATTCACTGGCCCCTGAAAGAACGAGAGTACCCCACTCAGCACTTGCTGTCCAGTTACAACCCCACCATTCACTGGGGAGGAGGGCCAATCACACGGAAGCTCTGGGAGGCAGCAGAGTCCTACCCCCACGCCATCAGAGCTGCCAGGCAGCATCAGGGTGAGGGGAGAGAAAGAGAGAGGCCCTCACCCCCTTCCCCTCCCCCATGACAGACAGAGGGGGCAGGGTCTTCTCTTCATCACTCACCTACTAGCCAGAGGAGATGAAGCCCCCAGCAGGGCCCAGGGACAGCCCCTTGGTAGGAATCCAAAAGCTCTCCCCATTGCCAGCAGCCAGATGGGAGGGGATGGGGTGTCTTCCCTGGGCCTAACTGGTGGCTGCCGCTTTATCTCTCACAACAGCCTCTGGCCAGTAGGTTCAGGCTCCAGGACTGGAGTCTGGTACGTTTCCCCAGCCCAGTCCAGGGGGTTGTTTCCTGCTTGACAAATTAGGGAATTTCCACCCACAAACCCCTTGGGTGTTGCTAAGATCCAGGCCCAACAGTAAACAAATCCCATCAGATTGTCACCCCCTGGCCCCACCCCCTTCTCCACCTGGGTATTTCCTGCCCCCTCCCACCTCCAGATCAGCCACCCCAGAAGTTCCCACCTCCTGTGTATTTACTGCCCTTCTCCCGCCAACAGGAACCAACCAGCAACTCCCTTAAAATCCCTACCTGAACCGGCTCCACGGCAGCCATTTCCCTTCCTTGCTCCCTGGAAGGATGGGATGTTACACTGCAGCCTGTCAGGGCAATTGGGGACATGTCAGAACAGAACAGTAACGTCACATCACAATTCCCCCTGGCTCTTTCCCTGCAGACGGATGTTCTAGATTCTGTCAGGCAAATAACAGAAATATTCAAAACACAGTTAGTAAACTGTGTGTGTGGGGGAGGGGGTTAATCTACCCAGATATCTGTTAGAAAAGGAATTCAACCAAACACAAAGTGCCCAGTAAGTTCCGGGAATGTACTGGGGACACTTGTTTTTTTTCAGAGGATGGAAGAAGTAGCCGGAGAATAGCCATCTTAGACTTGATTCTGACTAATTAGAAGGAATTAGTTAGGAACTGAAGGTGAAAAGCAATATGGGCAAAAGTGATCATGAAATGATAGATTTCACCATCCTAAGAGAAGGAAGGCACGAGAGCAGCAGAATAAGAACAATGGACTTCAACAAACTCAGAGAACTGGTAGGTGAAGGCCCATGAAAATAAAATCTAAGGCAAAAAATAAAGAGTTCAGGCGAGCTGGTAGTTTAACATAAGAAAGACCATATTGGGTCAGACTAATGGTTCATCTAGCCCAGTGTCCTATCTTCCAGCAGTGGCCAATGCCAGGTGCCCTAGAGGGAATTAACAGAACTGGCAATCATCAAGTGATCCTTTCCCTGTCGTCCACTCCCAGCTTCTGGCAAACAGAGGTTAGGGACACCCAGAACATAGGGTTGCATCCCCACCTATCCTGGCTAATAGCCATTGATGGACTTATCCTTCCATGGACTTATCTAGTTCTTTTTTGAACCCTGTTATAGTTTTGATCTTCACAACATCCCCAGGCAAAGAGTTACACAGGTTGACTGTGCGCTGTGCAAAGAAGTACTTCCTTTGGTTTGTTTTAAACTTGCTGTCTATTAATTTCATTGTGTGAACCCTAGTTCTTGTGTTATGTGAAGGAGTAAATAATAGGGCTGTCAAGTGATTAAAAAAATTAAACGTAATTAATCGTGCGATTAATTGAACTGTTAAACAATAATAGAATACCATTTATTTAAATATTTTTGGATGTTTTCTACATTTTCAAATATATTGATTTCATTTACAACACAGAATACGAAGTGTACAGTGCTCACTTTATATTTTATTTTTGATTACAAGTATCTGCACTGTAAAAACACAAAATAAATGGTATTTTTCAATTCACCTAATACAAGTACTGTAGTGCAATCTCTTTATCATGAAAGTTGAACTTACAAATGTAGAATTATGTACAAAAAACCTGCATTCAAAAATAAAACAATGTAAAACTTTAGCGCCCGCAAGTCCACTCAGTCCTACTTCTTGTTAAGCCAATCGCTCAGACAAACAAGTTTGTTTACATTTGCAGGAAATGATGCTGCTCGCTTCTTGGTTATATCACCTGGCAGTGAGAACAGGCGTTCTCATGGCATTGTTGTAGCCAGCATTGCAAGGTATTTATGTGCCAGCTGCGCTAAAGATTCATATATCCCTTCATGCTTCAAACACCATTCCAGGGGTCACACGCCCATGCTGATGACGGGTTCTGCTCAATACGATCCTAAGCAGTGAGGGCCAAAGCATGTTTATTTTAATTATCTGAGTCAGATGTCAACAGCAGAAGGTTGATTTTCTTTTTTGGTGATTTGGGGGTCTGTTGTTTCTACATCGGAGTGTTGCTCTTTTAAGACCTCTGAAAGCATGCTCCACGCCTCGTCCCTCTCAGATTTTGGAAAGCACTTCAGATTCTTAAACCTTGGGTTAAATGCTGTAGCTATCTTTGTGTTTTGTGAAATCTGCAGTAAAATTGATCTTAAAATGAACAACATGTGCTGGGTCATCATCCTAGATTGCTGTAACATATATATGGCAGAATGCAAGCAGGGGACATACAGTTCTCCCCCAAAAAGTTCAGTCATAAATTTAAATAACACATTATTTTTTTAACGAGCGTCATCAGCATGAAATGGTGGCTGAAGCATGAAGGGGCATATGAATGGTTAGCATATCTGGCACATAAATATCTTTCAATACCAGCTACAAAATTGCCATGCAAATGCCTGTTCTCACTTCCTGGTGACATTGTAAATAAGAAGAGGGCAGCATTATCTCCTGTAAATGTAAACAAACTTGTTTGTCTTAGCGATTGGCTGAACAATAGTAGGACTGAGTGGACTTGTAGGCGCTGAAGTTTTACATTGTTTTGTTTTTGAGTGCAGTTATGTAACAAAAAAAAATCTACATTTTTAAGTTGCACTTTCATGACAAAGAGATTGCACTACAGTACTTGTATGAGGTGAATTGAAAAATACTATTTATTTTGTTTATCATTTTTACAGTGCAAATATTTGTAATAAAAATATACACTTTGATTTCAATTACAAAACAGAATACAATATATACGAAAATGTAGAAAAAAATCCAAAATATTTAATAAATTTAAACTGGTATTCTATTAACAGTGCAATTAAAATGACGATTAATCGTGATTAATTTTTAATCGCAATTACTTTTTTTAATCACGCGAGTTAACTGCAATTAATCAACAGCCCTAGTAAATAACAATTCCTCATTCATTTTCTCCACACCAGTCATGATTTTATAGATCTCGATCACATTCCCCACCCCCTCAGTCGTCTCTTTTCCAAGATGAAAAGTCCCACTCTTTTTAATCTCTCCTCATACGGAAGCTGTTCCACAGCCCTGATCCTTTTTGTTGTTTTTCTCTGCAATGAGTGTGTGGGGGCAAGTTAGAGATCTGGGAATCTCTCTCACCAAGTATTTCTCCGAGTGCCCCTTTCAGTCTCTCTCTCCTTTTTCTTGTTCTATTTCCCTTCCCCTGTTCTGCCCCTTGTGGCTGAGATTCAGCCATTCCTGGGGGTTCGCTCTCCTCTGGCTGGATCGGCTCCTGCCATTGCGAAGGGGAGGAGATACGAGGGGCGAGGAGGGACTGTTTGTGCAGTCACATTAATGTCCATCCACAGCACATTTCCTAAGGTCTCCACCAATCACCTGGAGTCTCTGGCTCAGATGCTGATGTGGGCAGACCCTAGGGCTGGCCTATGGGAGTAATTACAGCTGGAGAAAGTCCTCACCTTGGCTGGGAACAGAAGTTTTACTCAAGGTCACTCCCCAGCTCAGACCCCTCTCGGGGAGCAGCAGCTGCTCAGCCTGAGCTTCAAGGTCACGGTGGAGGCAGCAGCATTTGACCCAGGAAGCTCAACACCAATATCCTGAGGAGAGAGAGACAGACAGATAATGGCTAACAGGGACCCACCCCAGAGACAACTACATCTCAGCAGTGAGGAAAGCACTCCCACATGGAGACCATTCATCATAGGATTTTGGATACTACTAGTGATATTGGTGAGGGGAAAATGAGGGGCTAATACACTAGCATGGAGATTCTCAGCCATTCTGGGCACCAAGGAGCCCATCATGAGTGAACCCTCATCTTGTGCCCCCCTGAGGAAAAGAAAAGGTTCCAACCAACTGTCCTGTGAGCAGCTGGGAGACTGGCCGGGGAGGCTTCTGGCTTTGTTGTGTATTAAATATGGGCAGGTCACTTTCATCAGAAAACATTTTAATGGAGATAAATGGGGAAAGAAATGAGTCTCAAATGAGAGGGGAAAGTTTATCATTTAATCCCTTACAACCACCAGTATGGAGAATGGCTCAAGGCAACAAATTCCCTCCCAAAAAGGAGAAGTTGCTGAAACTAAACCTGAGAACACCTCCAAACCCGAGATCCTTTTTAACAGACATTTGATAATTTCATGGCAAAAGGCAAAAATCTGAGTGCTGATATCAATGTTCAGTCATTAAAGGGAGAAGGGTGGAAATCTGAAGAATTTTGAATCAACTTTCACAAACTAGAGAGGAAAGTATAAAATTGTAAGGGATTATGTATCAACAGTCAGTAGTAGGCACAGAGGTAAAATCTGAGTGAATTTCATATCATTATTTGAAAAAGATAGAAAAGGGGCAACATCTACAAGGATTTGCTATCAATATTCAAGAATTTGAGAAAAAGTCAAAATCGGAGGGGATTTTATGTTAATATTCTATAATTAGAGAGACAGGAAAAAAAATCTCAGGGAATATTAAATTAGTAAAAGATAACTAGATAGGAAGCAGGGCAAAATTTTAGCATATTTTAGGATATTCTTCTAAAAACCTCTGTAAAAAGAAAAGGAGGACTAGTGGCATCTTAGAGACTAACCAGTTTATTTGAGCATAAGCTTTCGTGAGCTACAGCTCACTTCATCGGATGTATACCGCTGTAGCTCAGAAGCTTCTCTCTCTCACCAACAGAAGTTGGTCCCGTAAAAGGTATTACCTACCCTACCCTGTCTCTCTAAATGCAAAGCATCGCACTTTGGAGGGGAAAATTGGAGCTCCTCGCACACCTTACTGGGTTGTAAATTAACTATCAACTCAAGAAAGCGACCTGCATGTTGCTGTAGACAGCTTAATTAAAAACTCCACTCAATGCACAGCCACAGCCCAGAAAAGCTAACCACATGTAAGGGTTCATAAGGATTGGGATGGAGAATAACACCAAACATTTGTATATAAATCAAAGGGGCAGCCTCTAATATCCTGGGACCACCCGGCTACTACAGGAGTGCAGGCTGGATATTTTAGATCTCTCTCTGAGAACTGGGGAAGAAAGAGGTCAAAGGTATTTAATATGATAGAAAACCACCGAGACCTGAAGGGATTCTCTGCTGACACTAACCACGTGAGAGAAGTGGGGGACTTTGATGGCTTCTCCAGGGCAGCTCGTGAGCCTCTGGGGAGCTGCTTCCGGGGGGGGGGGCTGGGGCAGAGACTCCCTGGCACTGGGCAGATGTCGGGCAGCTGGGGGGGGCAGTGAGGATTTCACACCGCCCCCCCGTGGACCCCGGGCTGCGCCCCCATCTCCCCCCGGAACACGAAGGGGCCCCGCCCCGGGGCAGAGCCGGCCCGAGCCGAAGGCGGCCTGAGGCCTGCGGCTCTCCCGGGCGCCGAGGCTCCATGACCCGCCCGCCCAGCTCAGCCCGGTCTCCCGGCAACGGGCGCGTCGCCGAGCCCCCGCCTCTCTGCTTCCGGCTCCCATCGGCCGGCCCCGCCCCTTCCGGCTCCATCAGCCCCACCCGCGCCAGGCAGGGAGCCGAGAGCGGCCGCGGGCCCCGCACTGAGGCGCGAGCCGCTGCGCCACTAGGAGGCCGGGCCTGCGTGAGAGGGAACTACGCTTCCCAGCGTGCCCAGGAAAGCGGGCGGGGCACTTCCGCCTCCTGAGCGACGGCAGGGGCCGTCGCCGGGGCAGGCGCCAACGTCACTTCCGGCCCGAGGAGAGTCAGGAACTACACTTACCAGCCTGCCCCGGGGCGTTTCCGCCCTCCGGGGCCCAGCGACGGGAGGGCCCCAGGGTCAGCCTGGCCCCCTTCCCCCGCCGGCCCCCTGGGCTGCGTAGCGAGCCGAGGCGCGTTTGCCCTGGGACTGGGGCAGCTGCGCACGGACTGAGCATGCTCAGTAACGTCTGCTGAAGCCGCTGCCCTCACTGGCGGGAGGGCGGAGACTCACCGGCTGACGGGGGCAAACAGCCCGCGCCTGGGGCAGGGGCGCGGATCCCCGCGGGCAGGGCGGAAGCCGGAAAGTCCCCCACGGTCGCGGGACCCCAGCGTCCGGCAGGCTGTTGCCCTGGGGAGGGGGCTGTGGCTGGTGCCCCCCCCGGGCCGTGCCCCCCCCCCGGGCCGTGCCCCCGACTCCACGTCTCCGGGGCTCTGGGGCAGCCGCCCGTTGCCGGGCCTTCCCCCTTCATGCCTCGCCTCTGCGTCCCCTCCGCTCCCGGCTCCGCCCGCTGCCGGAGCCGGGTCTGAGACACCCCCAGGGCGCCCCCAGCTCTTCCACTCTCAGATTCCGACCCGCCCGTCGCTTCGGAACAGCGTGAGCCCAGCTTGGGGCAGGGCCCGTCTCTCGTTGCACCTGTGCCCCGGGGTGGGGCTGTTCAGATCATGCCTTCCGTGGGGAAAGCCCTCTCTGTTCTGCGGGGTGGGGGTAAGTTAGCACCTGGCATGACGGGGAGACCAAGCTCAGGAATGTGGCAGGGCGGGTGGTGACCGGCACCGTAAAGCTCAGCGGGGAGGCACTACCTCCCCCCCCCGCCCCAACAGTACCAATAACTATATACGCCCCTGCCCCATGTACAGGAAGTATCCCCATCACCTTCCCAGGCAGGGGAACTGTGCATTATTGAGCGGGGCCGGGGAATCTTGGCTGCTTGAGGAAGAAGTAGCCACAGAAGTTAAATCGCTGTCAGCAACACAGCATGATGGGATCTGCGCATGGCCCCACCCTGGGGCAGTGGGCATTGCTGGAACAGGGGCATTTCTGTATCCTCAGCAGCACATGAGACAGGGGAGACATTAGTGAAGCTTGCATTTATTGCTATGAATCATGCACACAGAACCCCGTTAGCCCCCACCCTTCAGCTGGGAACCGCATGGTTGTTAGCGTAGTCTTGGTTCTCAAACTTGGCTGTGTATCTGTCTGAATGCACAGACGCATAAAGCTCTGACTGCGGCCGAGTAGCCTCTCTGCCCTTCAGGGGCCCCCCGCCCCAAATCTCTGGCTCTGACCGCCTGGGCCCCGTCACCACCACATCTGTGTACTGGATCTCAGCACCCCCCACTGATGACTCTGGCAGCTGCCGGCCTTGGGGTTTCAGCATCTTGAGGTTGGCGTAGCACGTAGGCTTCTGGGGACAGAGCAGAGGTGTTGGGGGAAGGGTGGCATATGGTGGCATGTGCCTTAGGGTTGGGTGGAGGCCTCTGGCTGCTTAGGATGCCACTGGCAGCACTAACTCCCACCCTCTGGTAACCAACAAATTCCCCGTGGGATGGGTTTTGCTCCTGCTGGGGATGGTGGAGCTGAGCGCGCCCTGAATAGCGGGAGGGTCCCTTTGCTCCCTCTCAGGAAGAGCATCACCCCCATGCTGTGGGGTTCGTAGGCTGCAGGAAGGGAAATAGGCCCCTGACACTCAGAGACCAGCTTATCTCCAGAGCAGGGAAATACCTGGAGTTCCCATCACCATCGTGTCTGAGGAATTGTGCCCCACAGCTTGTTCCCTGGGGCTTTAGCCTTCCCCAGTGCTGCTATTCAGCCCTCTCCTTGCAGACAGGATGCCTCAGCACCACTCACCACATAGCCTGCCCTACTATGAGACCACAAATGCAGCTAGGGGCTCGGCTCAGCTCAACAGATCCTGCTGTCATCAGCCCCAAAGGGTCTGTGACAACAGGGCTCTGAGGCAATGATGGGTGTTCAGTCTCACTCATGCATCCCCTTCCCGCTTTGTGCTTCCTGCGCTGTCCATCAGAGCTAACCCCCACTGTCTGCAAACTGCATCCCAGTTCCATGCCTGGAGGTCCTGCTGCTCGCTGGAGGCAAACTCAACAGTGGGATACAGAGCAGCCAGAAGTCAACGGCAGAAAGTAGGTCGAGGAGAGGAGTTGGGCTTAGCACAGAGATGCTCAGGGCCGATAACTCACCGCTTCCTGCCACTCTGCAAGCAGTTAATCTCCACACACAGCCCCTGAACACATGAATGTAACGCTCGCAACTCTAGAGCCCCCACAGCACCAGCTCTCCCACCCCATTTGCAACTCTGCTGGTGCCCCTCAATCTGTACCTGCAGTTACCTGCTATTCCAAGCCTAGGCTCTCTCCCATCCCCACCAACACCCCTCAATCACAACCTGCATCCCCCTGATATCCCAGCCCTGGGCTTCCCCACCCACACCTTAACCCTACCCAATTTCTAATGCCACAGGTCAGTCAGTCAGGGGACGGCCCCTGCACCATCCCCGGCTGATTGCTGCGGCTTCTGTGGCTACAGATGTCTTTGGCCACACATGTACCAAGAGCTCTGCTCACCTTGGGGCTGGATTCCTGCTCCTCCTGGGACTCTGACACTGCTGAGCTTTCAAACCCAGAACTTTGCCCTGTTGACAGAGGGAGAGGGAAGGTTGCTGCTGATGCTGAGAGTCCAGAACCAGCTCGGAGATAGAAGCCAGCTCCAGTTTGCAGAAGTACTGAGCAGCTGGAGGGAGCCCCAATTCACAGGCAGCACCTGGCTGTCTTAACGAAGCCTGAGTCAGGCAGCCACAGACTCTCAGGGTCCTCAGGATGGGAAGGGGGGCTGATCCGCAGCCCCAGCGGCTGCTGCCTTCCTGCACACATGGACAAAGCTGCTTCAAACACGTTCCCTCAGCATACACAAGAAACCAGCCCATGAATGGCCCTTCTTAGAGAGGGTTTGTGGCTGTAGCCAAGGGCCAGGCTCCCAGCAGACACAAATCAGCATTGATGATGCTGACATGCCTGCTGCCAGCTGGAGACTCGATCAGTATATGTCATAGAACAGGTGACAGAATTATCTCCTCTCCACACACATCGTGTGTGTACGTGCCTGTGTGCTCTTTTACTCAGGGCAGAGAGCAGGCAGCCTCAGCACAATGGGGCCTGATCCTGTGAGGGGCTTGGGTGCAACTCACCTGTCTGCAGGTAACTGATGTTGCCATAGACTGGAATCTCCTCAGTCACATGCTTCACACTGGGATGGAAACCAAAAATCCAGTAAATGGCTCAGAGCCAGGGTCAAAGGTGAATGCGCTGGGGACAGACAGAGGAAGAGGAGGGCTGGGAAAGGTGGCAGTGGCGGTACACACCCAGAGAGGGAAAAAATTCTTGTGTGGGCTCAATCTGTAACAATCCCCTTAATTCAGACCAGAGGCCCGTCCAGCCAGAGAGCTGAGCTGGTAGTGATATGCAGGATGGGGAATCAAAAACCCTGATTCCTGGGCCAGCTCTGGCAGGGGAGTGGGACCTAGGGGTTGAGAGCAGGAGGGAAGGCCTGGCAGTCAGGACTCCTGGATTCTATTCCTTGGTTCTGATTCCCTGTGACATTCCACCCTTCTCGCGGCCTCTGTTCCATCTTGCTGGCTGACAAAGCTTCCTCCCTCCCCTCCCCCTAACAGCATGGAGAGAACCTCAGTGGTGATGCTTTGGGACTTGGACAATGTAGCGACTCGTTGCTCCTGCTGTTTTGTCTGTTGGACTCACCTTCTGCTGAACTGAGGCAAGAGCCTCCTGGACTCATCTGGGCAGGTAGGGCGGGAGAGAGAGAAAGAAAGAAAAAGAGATCAGCTCCACAGGCTTTAACGGGGGTGGGGGGTGGGAATGGGTCTCTGGGATGCTGGTGGTACCAGTGCAGTGTGGCAGGCAGGGACATGGGAGGAGAGGAGTCAGCGGAGGATGGGGTTCTGGGTGGGGGAGCCTGGGCATGAGATAGGTTGGGCACCATGGAGAAGGGGAGCTGGGTTCCCTGTGAAGTGAGATGTGGGGGTGGGAGTTGGGGCTGGGACATGGAGTGAGGGGGGATAAAGGGTGCCCTCTGCAGGAAGACACAAAACAGGCGGGGGGAGAGGGGACTGGAGGCAGTAGCCCCTTCTGGAGATATATGGGAAGGGGGACCAAGGAGACAGACCCCTGTAGGGGAGAGGGATATGGGAGCCCCCCTGTGCACCAAGACAGTCTGGGAGACAGAGGGACAGGAGAAAGGAGCCCCACATAGGGGTTATAGTTATGGGGGGAGGAACTGTGCCCCTGTGCTCTGAACAGACTGTTCCCTCCCTGCAGCACATACCTCTGTGTGCTGTGTGCCTCACACAGCAGAGAATGTTCCACAACAGGGACACCAGGTGCGACAGGACCAGTGCCCCAACAAGCCCCCACATGGCACCAGTGCCTTGCACCTGCCCCAGACCTGCAAAACAGAAGGGTTGCTGGGAGCACTGGGCCCACACTGTCTGGAGAGAGCCCTGCCCCACCCGACCTGGGCCTGCCTAGCTGGCTCTGGTGCTGCAGCGGAGGGGTAAGTATGGCTCCCAGGCAGCTCATTGCATAGTCCTTGGCTGAGCTGTCAGGGCTCCCTGGGGATTCTGCCATCATGCTACGGACAGCGAAGGCTCTGGCAATCGTCACATCCAATGTGGGGATGTTCCCCCAGAACGCTGCCCCTCCCCACGTCACATTGAAGCACAGAGATGGCCCAATTTACCTTTACGAACACCAAACTGGGCGGGTGTTTGAGCCTCTCCACTCGGCACAGCAACCCCCGGACTCACCTGAAAAGTTACTGCAGTTACAGCTGGAGGAGCCCATGGGTGGGAAACGTGATTTTCTCCTATGGTGAAAGATCCTTGATCCCAGACTGGAGTCACTCTGGATTCAGGGCAGATGCCCACACTGGTTGCAGCCGTTCCAGACTGGATCCAGGCAATGTCTCCTGCCCCGGTCCTGGTGGCACCAGTTTTACTGCTTCATTTCCCCAGCCCTGGTGGAGACCCCCCCACTTCTTGTCTTGCTGAAGAAGCAGCTCTGGCTGTGCCCGGGGGGTTAGCATTGCTGCAGCTGTAACCCACGGGGATTTCCGGTGCCAGAGCCCGCAGACATCTCCTCCCTCTGCACTGGCTCCTGCTGTTCATGGCTCAGCAGCTGCAGTGCACAGCTCCTGCCTTTCTGGGCAGGTTCCAGTGAAAGGTGGGTCTGCTGCGGGGGGGGAGGGGGGAATGGGACTCAGAGGTGTCTCCAGAACTTCTCCCCCATTCTCATGCATTAATTCTGTGCTCCCCAATCCCCACCTCTGCTCCTTCTCTAGTACCAAGGGTTCTTCACACCCTCTCACAGGCTTGCTCCATTTCCCCCTTCCCAGCTGCAGGAATGGGGGTGGGGGAGGGGGACTCTTTTAATTCCTTTCCCTCCTGCAAGGAGGGCTCTGGGCTCTGGAGAGGAGGGGAAGAGCTCCCACTGCCTCTGCAGCAGCCCTGATTGGCTGCTCATCCCCAGGAGGTGGAAAGGCAGCCAACCAGAAGAGTCTTCCCATGTGCCAGGCTGAAATTCCCAGGAAGGCTGGAGAGTTACTCGCATCATTAGGAAACCGACTGCAACAGAGGCCAAAACTCACATCACTGTGGTGAGGAAATTGGGAGCGGGCAGCACTGAGGAGGTCTCATGACTGCACTGCTGCTCCTTCCCACCTGGTGTTCCTGCCCCCACCCTGCTCCATCCCCATTCCCCTCACTCCCTCCCCCCGGGTCCTCCATCCCCATCCCCTTCCCTCGGCACCCAGTGTCACTGCCATCACAGCACTGAAACTGGACTCATTCCAGGGGAGCCTTTGTCCTTCGCTGCATTCCCCCTGGTCCTGGGGGTATCTCACTGTGTGTTCCTTTCAGCTGGGACTGGCCCTGGTGCTCCCTTCTCCCCAGGAGGGTTGATACCTGCAGCGCGGGGTGTGTCTGTGTGTGAGGGCTGCGGTTGTCCCTGCAGCAGCGTGGTGGTGGTAGTGGGGGGGGGGGGGGGAGATGAGGGCAGAGGCTGTCCCTGCAGGGGTGGGGGGATGAGGGTGGAGACTGTCCCTGCAGGGGTGGGGTGTGTGTGAGGGCGGAGGCTGTCCCTACAGCGGGTGGAGGGGGAGGATGAGGGTGGAGGCTCTCTCCCCTCCGAGGATACACTGCAGCTGACAGCAAGCTAAAAGCAGTGGTGTGGCCATTGGCTGTCTAATGCCAGCCTTCAGCGACATCCCCACAGCTCTTTTTAGCACATTAGCACAAGTCTGCCTACCCAGGCTGGGAGGCTTGTTCCCAGATGCAGTGTAGACGCTCCCTGCACAGAGTTTCGTGGTTCCAGATGCCACTGCATGGACAAAGGCTGGCCAAGCCCAGGAGTGGGGGGTGCTGGGGGTTTCCCCACCAAACTGAGGGAAATGTAGCACTGCTGGAGATGAGCCCCCACTTCCCTGCATAAAGTGGTGGCAGGAAGTGGTTTAGAACCACCAAAGAAACAGATGCCCTCACAAATCCCAGTGATTCCCAGTTCACAGGCCTCCCCTCCCCGCAGAAATTCCCAGCACAGAGGCTAGCTTCCCCCCACCCCCATGACTCCCAGCACATGGGCCAGGCCTTCCCATTCATAGACCCCATGAGTCACTTCTTCAGGGGCAGGAAGTTTATTAGATGCCAGCAGGTGCCCAGGGCTCTGGATGCTCCAGGTCTCACAGAGGGGTGCAGGGGAGTTGGGAAGGGGGGGCCTGTGGTTCCTGTGTTCCCAGATGTTGCAGAGGGCTGTAGTCCTGGTGGGGCAGAATTGTGTGGGAGAGCCATAGATCAGAGGAGCTGTAGATGGAGGGGACTGTGACTCCCAGGTTTGCACCCTTCTCACCCCCTCTCTGCTGGGGCTCAGTGCAGGTCCGCGATATGGAGATTCCCTCCCACACCAGCCACAGCCACCACCCGCCCACCGGGTGCTACTGCCACAGCCTGCACCGGTTTGTTGGGCAGCAGGATCTCGCCGAGCACCTGGAGACAAAGAGCATGTCACCCAAGACTAAGCACCCTGCTCCCCTGGCTCACACCACCCAATCCCTGGCCTTCCTCCGCTCCACCCCTCCACCCTTGCTCACTTCCCCAACCTCCCTGCTGTCCTTGCTCACGTCACGTCACGCCACCCTCCAACCACCCCATCCCCCGGCCTGCTCCCCTGGCTCATAGCACCCAAAGTCCCCAAATATCCCCCCATCCTGTTCCCTGGCTCACACTGACCCCCTGCCCTCAAGGGATAACCCAGCTCCACTGGCTCTCACTGTCATTCCCCCAAGTGGGGAATGCCTACTCCCCCTTTACTCCCAAGCAGGGGTACCCACCTCCCATCTCACCTGGTTCGTGCCAGTGTGGATGGCGCTGGCTCCGCTGGTGCCGCTGCCCCCAGCCACCACTATGTCCTGGTCACAGAACCGGGCTGCGTAGAGGAACTGGCCCTGCATAGGACCCCCAGGAAAGGGGAGGTTCTTCTGCAGTTGGGATGTCCGCAGATCCCAGAGCTGAAGCGCGTTGTGGGGCACCCAGGAACCAGTGAGCACGCGGTTACCCTTGGGGGGGAAGGAGTCAGGCTCAGATATGGGGCGTTACCTCTCCCCCGGGCACCCAGGAGCATAGTTACCCTACGTGGGGAAAGGTTACTTCTTCAGTGGGGTGGGGTATTGGGGGGCAGGTGACCCTGATCCCAGAGCTATTGGTTCAGGGTCAGTGCAGAAGCTCCAAGAAAAGTCAGCACAGACCAGCCCTGGCCAGGACTTTGCATGCCCACACAGTGTAGCTCACGCCCTCTGTCCCCCTGTCACCTCCCACATCTCACCTGGATGTCAAGGCCTGGGCCACAGATGTGAGGCCCATTGATCACTCTCTGAGCCTCCTTTGCCATCCGCTTGTCCCAGATCTAGGCACAGATAAGAGACAGGTAACAATGGTAGCATCCAGAACCCCTCCCCATTAGCCAGAAGCCACAGACACAGCCCCCTCCATTTCCTCCTGCTACCTCTCCAACCATACCCACCTATAATGCAGGGCCTCACCTTCACACAGTCATCCCAGCCAGCTGTCAGGAACACATGGCGCTCTCCAGGGTGGAAGCGGAGAGCAAAGATGCGGCGAGAGTGCCCACTGCTCGGTGTCACATCCCCAGTCATGAAGTCAGGAGCCTGCAGAATGTGGGACAGCTGTGGGGAAGGGAAGCAGAATCTGGGTCATGGGGTGATTGGGGGACACAGGCGGGAGCAGGGGCAACACACACACGCACCCCATCCTTGCTTCCCACCCCCAATCCAGATAGAGCCCTCCCCTAGCACCACCCCTCCCTCCATCTGTGCTACCTGCATCCTTTTCTGGCATGCCCCTCCCCACTCACCTGGTTGGTATGGCTGTCATAGAGCCGAATATGTCGGTCCTTGCCAGCTGTGGCATAGGTGCTGCCATCCATGCAGAAATCCATGGCATTGATCTCATTCTCCTTCTCTGGGGTGGGACAGACATGGGGAGAGCAACTAGCAAGGGCTGTTACCCCAGCAACAAGGACAAAGGTGAGGATGGGATTCCCCCAGCTCACTGACCCCCCACACCATGGGGCCAGGGCTCCTGGCCCTTTCTTTGGAGGAGAGATCTCTCACAGCCCTTTCTTTGGGGAGAAGAGGGAAAGGCCCATCCGCTGGGCACATGGTGACAAGGTACCCTATGGAACATACCTGTCACTGTCGCCAGCAGCGTCTCCGAGTCCATGCTGTAGAGAGAGATGATGCCATCAGCCCCCACAGCCAGGAGCAGGCTGGGTCTCCCCGGGTGGTAGGCCAAGGCAGTGATCGCATGGCGCGTACGGTGTCCTTGGAAAAGGGACGAGTGCAGGGAGGCTGTTGCCACGTTCACAATCTGAGAGTGAAGGGGAAAATGGAGAATGGGATGGGTGACGTGACAGGAATGGCATTACACCCACCCCCGGTACCCCTTCCAAGTACCCACGCAGCCCCGTTACCCTCCAACCACCCCTTCCCCAGTTACCATCCAACCCTGTTACCCTCCAGCCCCCTCCCGGGAACACACACAGCCCCGTTAGTCTCCAACCTCCCATCCCCCCATTACCCTCCAACCCCCTCCTGGTACCCAAGCCATCCTGTTACCCTCCAACCTCTCCTCCCCCCAGTACCCTTCAACCCCCTCCCAGTACCAACGGGCCCTGTTCCCCTCCATCCCCTTCTCCTCTGTTACCCTCCAACTTCCTCCCAGTACCCACATGGCCATGTTACCCTCAACCTCCCCTTCCCCCACCGTTACCCTACAACCCCGCCCCTGCCCAGTACCTGCACAGCCCTGTTACTCTTCTACCTCCCATCCCCCAATTACTCTCCAACCTCTCCTCCCTCCCATCCCCTTCAACCCCCTCCCAGTACCAACTTGGCCCCGCTACCCTCCATCCCTTTCTCCTCTGTTACCCGCCAATCCCTGCTTCCCCTCCAGTGCCCTCCAACCCCATCCAGGGACCCACGCAGCCCTGTTACCCTCCAACTCCCCTCCCCTTGCTACCCACGTGGCCCTGTTACCCTCCAACTCTCCTTCCCCCGGTACCGCCCTGTAGCCCCGGTACCTGAACAGCCCCGTTGCCGAACCCGGCTGCCAGGCGCCCCCCGGCCGGCGCAAAGCGGAGGCTGTAGATCCCGTGTGGGTCACTGCTGAGCGGCACCTGGTGCCGGATGCGGAGTCGTGCGGGACCCTGCGCTGCCTCCTCCCTCTCCCTGCCGCGCGACTCCAGCAGTGCCCGCTCCAGCCGCCGCCGCGCCATGGTGGCTCTCCCCTCACACGGCGCAGGCACCGGGGTCACGGAGCGACGGGCAGGCTGGGGGGGGGCGGTTCCCGGGGTCACGGAGCGACGGGCAGTGCGGAGGGGGCCAGTTACCGGGGTCACGGAGCGACGGGCAGCGCGGAGGGGGCTGGTTACCGGGGTCACGGAGCGACGGGCAGGCTGGGGGGGGGCGGTTACCGGGGTCACGGAGCGACGGGCAGGCTGGGGGGGGCGATTACCGGGGTCACGGAGCGACGGGCAGGCTGGGGGGGGGCGGTTCCCGGGGTCACGGAGCGGCGGGCAGGCTGGGGGGGGGCGGTTCCCGGGGTCACGGAGCGGCGGGCAGGCTGGGGGGGGCGGTTACCGGGGTCACGGAGCGACGGGCAGGGCGAGGGGGGGGCGGTTACCGGGGTCACGGAGCGACGGGCAGGGCGAGGGGGGGGCGATTACCGGGGTCACGGAGCGACGGGCAGGCTGGGGGGGGCGGTTCCCGGGGTCACGGAGCGACGGGCAGCGCGGAGGGGGCTGGTTACCGGGGTCACGGAGCGACGGGCAGGCTGGGGGGGGGCGGTTACCGGGGTCACGGAGCGACGGGCAGGCTGGGGGGGGCGATTACCGGGGTCACGGAGCGACGGGCAGGGCGAGGGGGGGGCGATTACCGGGGTCACGGAGCGACGGGCAGGCTGGGGGGGGCGGTTCCCGGGGTCACGGAGCGACGGGCAGCGCGGAGGGGGCTGGTTACCGGGGTCACGGAGCGACGGGCAGGCTGGGGGGGGGCGGTTCCCGGGGTCACGGAGCGACGGGCAGGGCGAGGGGGCTGGTTACCGGGGTCACGGAGCGACGGGCAGCGCGGGGGGGGCCAGTTACCGGGGTCACGGAGCGGCGGCCAGGGCGGGGGCGGTTTCCTTGGTTACGAGGGGACCCCCCCCCTTTTCTGTCGCTTCCACCGGGTCCCGGGCTTGAGTCAAACTGTTTCCATGGCAACAGCTTCCAGAGCTGGCGCTTGCCAACATGCGCTGATTGGCGGAGTCAGCCTTCCTGCACGAGGATTGGCCGTGCTGAGCCCCGCCCCCATACTCTTCTGATTGGCGGAAGGATCAGAAGCGGCGCTGCGATTGGCCCAAAAGCCCCGTGTCCGAGGGGGCGGGAGTCAAGGCCTCGATTCAGTAGTCCCGGGAGCCCATCAATGGATGGGCCCACACGGGGTCAGAGGTCGCGGCCTGAGGCCTCGTTACAGGGGATGTCGGGGGGGGGGGGGGCGTCTGGGGGATATGAGGGGGGCAGGGGGTGTCTGGGGGAAGGCACGAGTGTATGCGGGATATGAGGGGGGCAGGGGGTGTATGCACCCATGGAGGGGGCAGAGGTGTACAGTGCAGGTGTCCAAGGATGAAGCTGGTATCAGGGACAGGGTTTAGCCCTTTTTCCATCTGTAGCAGCCCTGAGAAGGTCAAAATGAAACTCTTGCAAATCTGCTTAGATTCCATAGCAAAATTTTATACAATATAGAGATTTGGGTTTGTACAAGTGCTACACACAAGAATCGTTGCACTAATTGGTTCACACCCTTCTCCTCAACCCTCCCTCTTCACAGAACTCTCCCTGTCTGTTTCCCTCCATGCTAGTGTTTCTGAACCATCCTTGGGCCTCTGTGTCCCACAGCCCAAGGCAAGATTGATCCTCACCCAGCCCTCCCCTCAGGGAAGGAATCCCGCCAGTCCCTCAGTGTGAGGGGATTGTTTCAGAGCTCCTGGGCCCGTGACTCTCAGCTCTCTTCATTTGAATCCCCCTATTTGGTTCCCTTCACCATAGACCTTGGCACTGGCAACCTTGAGACACTAGTAGTTACAATCCTATCCCCGCCCCAGCCATTACTTTGCTGAGATGGCCAGATTTAGCTCAGTCTCCCCTCTGGCAGGGACAAAAGAAAACATGCAGAAAACTGAAGCTACTTGGGTCAGAAAAGCTTGGTGTGTATGGACCCCCTGCTAGAGCAGCACCCTGCTCTGGAACAAGCTAACCTGATTTGCATTCACACAGAGTGTTTCTGAGCTAGTCAACAGGGAAGGAATTAAAATCCTTGAACCCAACACATAGGCTACAGAATGTTAGGAACCATTAGTAAAGGGATAGATAAGAAGACAGAAAATGTTATAATGCCACTAAATAAATCCAAAGTATGGCCACACCTTGAATACTGTGTGCAATTCGGGTCCCCTTTCTCAAAAAGATACTAGAATTGCAAAAAGTATAGAAAAGGACTAAAAAAAAAAAAAAATCAGGGGTATGGATCAGCTTCCATATGAAGAGAAAGTTAAAAGACTGGGATTGTTCAGCTTAGAAAAGAGACGACTAAGGGGGGAGATGACAGAGGTCTATAAAATCATGAAGGGTGTGGAGAAAGTGAATAAGGAAATGTTATTTACTCATTCCCATAACACAAGAACCAGGGTCACCCAATGAAATTAAATAGGCAACAGGTTTAAAAACAAACAAAAGGAAGTATTTCTTCATACAACACACAGACAACCTGTGGAACTCATTGCCAGGGTATGTTGTGAAGGCCAAAAGTATAACTGGGTTGAAAAAAGAACCAGATACGTTCCTGGAGGACAGGTCCATCAATGGCTATTGGCCAAGATAATCAGGGATGTAACCCCATGCTCTGGGTGTTCCTAAACCTCTGACTGCCAGAAGCTGGGACTGGATGACACGGGATAGCCCCTCGATAAATTGCGCTGTCATATGCATTCCCTCCGAAGCATCTGGCACTGGCCACTGTCAGAAGACAGGATATGAGGTTAGATGGACCACTGGTCTGACCCAGCATGGCCATTCTTATGTTCTTAACCAAGAGCAGAGGCTGGTGGGGAGAGGTGTGTGTGCACAGCCCATGCAGGGGGACCCAGAGAGGTGCATACAGTTAAAAACAAGGGAGTGGCTTTTCCTCTTTGGGTGAGTGAGAAGGCTCAAGGTGTTATTCAAGGAAACAGATTCTCACCCGGGCCAGTGATGCCAGTGGGAAAGGGCATGAACCACAGCAAGGAACTGGTGGGAAGAAGAGGGCAAATAAAACAAGGTCAATAAGAAACACACCCATAGCAGGAAGCCAGGGACAAGAATGGGTGTGGCTGCTGAAGCCAGAAGATAGGGGGAGAAATCAAGCAGGGTAAGGGGATTGCAGAGGGGCTGACAACCCCAACCCCACATGGGTCATGGTCGAAGCGACCCAGGGACTTCAGCTCCACAAAACTGAACTCTACCGCTTGCTCTGAACATGTCACTCTGCCACCTGCTTTGTGCACCAGTCATTAGAAGGGTGCGCAAAGACCCACACTCTCTAGCGTACAGCACATTTACACCAGTCTCTACCCCTGTTCCCAACCCACCCTAGTCCCGTGCTGGGGCTCACAGGGGAATCTGAGTCCCCAGGCCTGGGATGTGGCACACAGAACAATGAAGGGGTTGGGAACGGAGTGGCTGAGCTGCTCTGGCAGGAGGGGGAGCTCACACTGGGCCTGGTTGGAAGGAGAGTGGGGTGACAGTGGGAGCAATACAGCCAAAAGCCTCCCTGCAGGACCAGGAAACCCGGGCAAAACCCACTACGGTTCTATCTCCATGGCTGTCACACTGAGCTTTTCCCATCCTGCCCATGCCTGCCACAGTGCTGGGGTTGGTAGCCTCCAGGTTACTGACCTAGCCAGTGGCAGCAACAGAAAAGAGTTATGTCTGTACCAAATGGTGAACGGCATTTGACTTTGATTTCTGTTTATGCGCCTCTCTCTCATTTTGTGCACTGTGTTGAAAAGCCAGCCTGACTTGGACAAAGCCAGTCTATTCCAGACACTGCCCTGCCAGGGAAAGGACTATCAACGACTGGACCATCAAGGCCCATCAACTTTGGATGATTCAAAGACTGGCCCGATTCAGGGGACAATGTTTTTCTTCCCTGGGTCTCACAGGGCATGGGGTTGGAATATCCTAGACTGGGCACATGGTCCAAAAGTGTCAAAGACTAGGTTTAAGGGGAGTGCTCCCGGAGAAGGGTGGGCTGCCCACTGCCACACTCCACAAGACCAGGCTTGATGGAAAGAAGGCAGGAGGGACTTGGCCTTGTCTGGAACACTGACCAGAACTCAGTCTCGCAGAAGGAGTGAGATCAGACTTGAGGGCAGCTCAGGACTGTGGTTTTCACAGATCTGTAACACTCTGCTGCTTTAAGACTAAAGTGTCTATGGTTAAGAAATCACTTTGCTGAGCCTGTGTTCTTTGCTTACCTACCTTATTGTCCCTAAGGGGTTAGTCATCGGCCCTGAGCACCCACAGCAAGGCAGATTCTGAGGGACCATGTACAAACACTTGAGGGCTGGGGAAGACTGAGATGCTGGTTTTGGTGGCTAGGCTACAGATTCCCAAGTCCCAAGGGAAGGTGGCAGCCATGGAATCCACACCTGGGAATGTGCCTTATAAACCCAGAGCCAGGAACAGTGACACAGCTCTGCCCAGACGCAGCTGAGTGAAGAGTAAGTGGGATCCAGCAGTTAAGTTCACTCACAACAGAGCAGTACCCTTTCAGAGGAGGGCAGGGCCAGATTGGGAACAGGGATGTAATGTGGCTGTTAATCCCCTGCCTTGAGGTTCCCATCAGCCTCTTGCTCCACCCTTCTGCCCTGAGCTCCCACATTAGCCTGGGGCTCTCTCGCTTTCTCTATCTCCCCCCTTTGACCCATGGCAAGTTCTGTATGTCGGAAACACTAAGCCATGGAGCAGCATGGGGAGCCACCATGCTGGGGCCAAATCCCCTGGCCTGCCCAGCTCCCATTTGTGTCCCTTCATGTTTTGGTGTTCCCGGGGCCCTAGAGCAGGTTACCAAGCTCAGGAGGGCAGAGCTGCAAGGATACAGAGCAACAAAGCTCAG
Organism: Caretta caretta; assembly: GCF_965140235.1. Classification (NCBI taxonomy): domain Eukaryota; kingdom Metazoa; phylum Chordata; order Testudines; family Cheloniidae; genus Caretta; species Caretta caretta. The sequence continues at coordinate 49,629,956 of NC_134219.1, forward strand.
GGGCTGGATCAGGCCTAGAGAAGGCTGGCAGGAGTCCTCCACTCAGTCCCACCCCAGGTTTTATTTGTAGGTCCAGCAAGCAGTGGCCCAGCCCTGGCCCTTGCACAGCTCCTTGTGCTTGAGGAAGCAGTTCTGCACACGGAACTTGCGCCCACAGTCCTCGCATGAATACAGGTTCCCATCATGTGTCTTCATATGCTCCGTCAGGTGGTGTTTCAGCTTGAATTTCTTGTTGCAGACGGAGCAGCCGAAGGGGCGCAAGCTGAAGGTCAACATGATGTGCCGGTCACGCTTGGGCTTGACGGCAAAGCGCTTGCCACACAGGCAGCCAAACTTCTTTCCATCAGGCGCCGTCACAATTTTAACAGGTGCATGCACCACCTGGCCATGCACCGCATGGGCAATGATCTCATTGCCATGTAGGTCCACTGGCTTCCAGGAGCTCTGGGGGAAGCTGGCCTCATCGGAGGAGAGGGGCTGGGCCTTAATGGTGAAGCCAGGGGCAGCAATGGAGGAAGAGGAGGAGGTGGCACCAGTGCCCGGAGCAGGGATTATGTAGCTGACTTCACTGCTTGGCTGGAACTCTGCCTGGCACAGGCCCTGAACCTCAGCCATGCCCAATGCCCGCCCCTGTGCCAGCGACTTCAGAAAGCTGGCTTCACCTGGAGCACTCACACCACCTCCCAGTCCTGCCACTGTTGCCTCGTCAGGGTCAAAGCGCTCCTGCTTGATGTAGAAGATCTTGGGGTGGTCACGGGGTCCATGGAAGGCGCTGTCCAGCTCCCCTGAAGACGGCCCCTTGGAGCCTCCTCTGCCACCACCCTCTTCATCTTCCTCCAGTACAATCTTCACAGCCTTGTCCATTGAGCCGCTGCAGATCTGGGCCTGATGTTCCTCCTCCTCCTCCTCCTCCTCCTCCTCTTCCTCCTGTGACACCCGGATCTTCATCACCTCATTGTCAGGGCAGCCTGGTGCTGGCCGGCCTGATGACACCCCACCATGCCCAGGCCCCTCTGAGCTGCCGCCCCCTGGCTCCCCATCATCCTTCACAGCAAAATAGTTGCTGCTACTGGGGGACTGGCTCTCGCTTGCTCGGCTGGACCAGGGCCGGCAGGGGCCCCCCTCCAGCTCTTTAAGTATCTCAGAGCACTGGTCCACCACCTGCCACATCTGCAGCCCGCTGGCCACCAGCAGGTGACTGGGCAGTGCCTCCATCAGCAGCTTGAGGCGGCCAGAGTAGATGAGCTGTAGCAAATTCTCAAAGGCCTCTGGCTCAATGACAGTGGGCAGCACAATGCAGTTGGTGTCATTGAGGAGCAGCTTGTCATGGAAGTAGGGAGAGGAGGCTGCCAGCACGCTCTTGTGAGCCTGGAAGACCCGGCCCTGCACGTGGATGGAGATGTCACAGAACTTGCCCTCCAAGCGGTGTTTGTTGAGCGACTCCAGCAGCACCGCAGCATAGTGCGGGAACTCAATCTGGATGCTGCGGGTCTCGGGCTCCATGGCACCGCCTGCCCAAGGCAGGTCACTGCAACAGGAGAGACAGGGCGTGAAGGATGCTGAGGCTAAGAAAAACTCCCTACCCATGGTGCTGCCTGCCATAGGGATGGAGAAGAACTGTATGGGGAGTAGCAGAATGCAGGGAAGGGCTGGAGCCCCAAGAAACCTCCAACCCTGGCACTGCCTGCTGCAGGAGGAAAATGTTAATGGAGCAGGACAGATGGGGTGTTGGGGCCCAGAGAAACACCCCCACCTAACCCACCCTTTCCATGGCATCACCTGTTGTAGGAGAGCGCTGGTGCAGGGTGGTTGTGAGAAAGCACTGGGGGATCATTACAGAGCTTCAACCCTCCCATCCCCACTGTGGGGTCAGAGGGACCCGGACAGGGGGTAAAATGAGTGTTTCACAGACCAGGATCCTGAGAGCAGAAGCAGGGACCCTCAAACGCCCCCCCCCCCAGCACCTGCCCCACGGCATTGCCCCCAGGGAACCCTACACCTCTGCCCAGCATCACTACCCTACCGAGCACACAATCTGTCCGCCCCAGTGCCGTGTGCAGCCCCACGGCGGGACACTCCCCCACCCCAGCGGTGAACTCAGCTCTTACCTGCGGCGAGCTGTGCAGGAGGGCGAGTCCCAGCAGCGAGGTCTGCTCGGGCCAACCGAGAGCGAGCCCCGGGACACCCCGCCCCCCGCGCCGGGCCAACCGAGAGCGAGCCCCGGGAAACCCCGCCCCCCGCGCCGGGACTTCCGAGAGCGAGCCCCGGGAAACCCCGCCCCCCGCGCCCGGACCAACCGAGAGCGAGCCCCGGGACACCCCGCCCCCCGCGCCCGGGCCAACCGAGAGCGAGCCCCGGGACACCCCGCCTCCCGCGCCCGGACCAACCGAGAGCGAGCCCCGGGAAACCCCGCCCCCCGCGCCCGGGCCAACCGAGAGCGAGCCCCGGGAAACCCCGCCCCCCGCGCCCGGGCCAACCGAGAGCGAGCCCCGGGAAACCCCGCCCCCCGCGCCCGGGCCAACCGAGAGCGAGCCCCGGGACACCCCGCCTCCCGCGCCCGGGCCAACCGAGAGCGAGCCCCGGGAAACCCCGCCCCCCGCGCCCGGGCCAACCGAGAGCGAGCCCCGGGACACCCCGCCCCCCGCGCCCGGGCCAACCGAGAGCGAGCCCCGGGACACCCCGCCCCCCGCGCCGGGCCAACCGAGAGCGAGCCCCGGGAAACCCCGCCCCCCGCGCCGGGACTTCCGAGAGCGAGCCCCGGGAAACCCCGCCCCCCGCGCCCGGGCCAAACGACAGCGAGCCCCGGGAAACCCCGCCTCCCGCGCCGGGCCAACCGAGAGCGAGCCCCGGGACACCCCGCCCCCCGCGCCCGGGCCAACCGAGAGCGAGCCCCGGGACACCCCGCGCCCGGGCCAATCGAGAGGGAGCCCCGGGACACCCCGCCCCCCGCGCCCGGGCCAACCGACAGCGAGCCCCGGGAAACCCCGCCCCCCGCGCCCGGGCCAACCGAGAGCGAGCCCCGGGCCACCCCGCCCCCCGCGCCCGGGCCAACCGACAGCGAGCCCCGGGACACCCCGCCCCCCGCGCTCGGGCCAACCGAGAGCGAGCCCCGGGACACCCCGCGCCCGGGGCAACCGAGAGGGAGCCCCGGGACACCCCGCCCCCGCGCCGGGTTTCCTCTTGTTTTTTCCTCCCCTCCCCCCCCCAGATGTTCTGGTTTAACTTGGATTTAAACTTGGAGAGTGGTCAGTTTGGATGAGCTATTACCAGCAGGAGAGTGAGTTTGTGTGTGTATGGGGGTGGGGGGGATGTGAGAAAGCCTGGATTTGTGCAGGAAATGGCCCAGCTTCATTATCATGCACATTGTGTAAAGAGTTGTCACTTTGGATGGGCTATCACCAGCAGGAGAGTGAATTTGTGTGGGGGGGGTGGAGGGTGAGAAAACCTGGATTTGTGCTGGAAATGGCCCACCTGATGATCACTTTAGATAAGCTATTACCAGCAGGACAGTGGGGTGGGAGGAGGTATTGTTTCATATTCTCTGTGTGTATATAAAGTCTGCTGCAGTTTCCACGGTATACATCCGATGAAGTGAGCTGTAGCTCACGAAAGCTCATGCTCAAATAAATTGGTTAGTCTCTACGGTGCCACAAGTCCTCCTTCCCTCCTACTGTAGCTGGGTCACCAGGCAACCGCGGCAGGACACTCACGCCGGGTGGCCATTGGCCAACCAAAAGCGAGCCTGGCCCTTCCCCCGAGTCCCGCCCCAGCACGTGGCCAACGAACCGCTGGCCGGGCACGAGCCACCCCAGCTCCGCCCACACGCGGGCCAACCAACAGCTGACCTTGGGACGTCTCAGCCAACCAGCGCTCAGCTCACCCCTGAGACACGCCCTGCCCCTGGCCAACGCAGGCCAGCGATCGCTCAGCCGGCGTCGCACCCTGGAAGCAGGAGCCGCCAATTGGTGGGCGCCTGATCTCCCTTCAGCCAATCACAGAGCAGCTCTCTAGTAACCAGCGTCTGGCGAGTGACCAGGCGTCCCCCTTCTTCGTCCCGCACTCTGATTGGCCACAGGAGGAGCGTTCTGTGATTGGCGGGGGCGGTGCTGAGATTCCAGGGGGCTGGGGACACCCGCTCTGCTCCTTCCCCAGCGCCGCAGCGCGCTGGGCGCCCCGCCACGGAGGGGACCCCCCAGGCCCTGCCCCCCCGGGCCCTGCCCTGACCCCCGCGGAGCCCCCTCCGGGCCGTGCGCCCCCCAGGCCGTGCCCTGAACCCCCGCGGGAAGCCCCCCCTCCGGGCCGTGCCTTGCACCCCCGCGGAGTCCCCCCTCCGGGCCGTGCCCCCGCCAGGCCGTGCCCTGAACCCCCGCGGGAGCCCCTCCCTGGTCCGTGCCCTGCAACCCGCGGAGCCCCCCCCCCCCCGGGCCGTGCCCTGCACCCCCGCGGGAAGCCCCACCTCTGGGCCGTGGCCTGCACCCCCGCGGAGCCTCCCCTCCGGGCCGCGACCCACCCAGGCCGTGCCCTGCACCCCCGCGGAGCCCCCCCCCAGGCCGTGCCCTGCACCCCCGCGGGAGCCCCCCCTCCGGGCCGTGCCCCCCCCCCCAGGCCGTGCCCTGCAGCCCCAGGCCAAGGTGGCGTAAAAGAACAATCGCTGTTTATTAAACGTTTCTCCGTTGGCACCACACACTCCAGAAAAAATGAGAAAAAATAAAACAGACATAAAAGAAACGGGGAGAGAGAGAGAGAGAGAGAGACGCCCGGGGAGCCCGACGCGGCATCGGGGCGGGCGCTCGTGACCTGAACTCCCTTCCCAGGGTGGGGGGGCTATGTACAGAGACTGAGGTCCGGAGAGGTCTATGTACAGTACAAATCCGGTGGTAATTACAGCACCCAGCCTGAGGGCGATACGGCCAGGATGAGCTGGGGGAGGCGGGGTGGGGGAGAGGAAATTTCACATATGTACAAACTTTTATATAATAATAATAATTAATACGTATAAATATCATGGCGCCGCCCGAGTCGCCACTGTTGGGGGGGAGGGGAAGGAAGGGGAGAGTCCTTACAAAAGAAATACGGACTGAGGTGGGGCTGGGGGCAGAGGAGGGCTGGTTAATGGCGAGTCTTGTCCTCGCCAGAGTCTGAAATAGAGACACAGAAACAGCAAAGAAACACCCAGTACAATCACTGCGCTGAACACATTCACCCAGCAGCTCAGACCATAGCACGACGGTGAATAGCCACAAGAGTCCCCTCCAGTTCTACGTGCTCAGGTGTTGGGGGGGGCGCTCCCCCGTCCCGCTGCCCTGCACGCGCCCGTGGGTGGGCAGAGAAATGGCTTCTTAATTAGTTTGTTGGTTGTTCCCCCCCACCAACCCCAGACTGGGGAGATGGGGGGGGTCTGAGAACAGGAAGGAAGGAAGGAAAGAAAAAGCCCCTCCCTCAATGCCCCCCCCCCCGAAAAAACCCGACCAATGTCTAGAGAATCGTCATTTCCAAAGACTGGGGTGGGTGCAGGACACACGGGGGGGGGCACGGAGGGGCTGAGCAGGCAAAGCCCTTTATCAGAGTATAGAGAGCGCAGAGGGAGAGGGTGATGGGATCCCAGTGCTGACACCAGGTGGGAGCTGGGGGGAGACTCCCCAGTGCTGACACCAGGTAGGAATGGCAGAGGTGAGGGGCAAACCCCAGCACTGACCCTGGACAGGCAGGAAAGGGGGTAGTCTCTCCCTTAGCCAGGGCAATGGTGTGGGGCAGCCCTGCCTTACTGGGGGTGAAGCTAGCGTGTGATGGGTGGGGCAGGGAGAGTACCTGCAACTCCACAAGCCTTCCACCCTGACCCATATCCCATTAAGGGAGGGGAGAGAGAGAGAAATACTGGGACAAAGAGCTGGGAGCCCCTTCCCTCTTAGTGAAACCTCGACCCCCTCTAGGGAATGCCCCTGTCCCGGGGAGCTGGAGCCAGGCAGAGACCCCCCACATGCCGGGAAATTGGGACAGCTTTGGCTCAAGTTGCCTCCAGTCTCAGTTGCCAACCCCCCAGGATTGTCTCCAGGAATTAAACTCAACTTTCATTAAAGATTAGGTCATGTGATGAAACCTCCAGGAACACGGCCAACCAAAATCAGCCCCCTATCTGCCCCCCCCCCCCCCCACCATGGCTCCTGAGGGCAGGTTGGAGGTGAGTTTACTCCCTCCCCCCTCCCATGCGCACACACCAGGAAAGGAGGGGGCAATACCATAAAATGGCTGCCAGGGGAAGATAAGACCACTCCTGAGATGAAGTGGGGAAGAGATAATGTCCCAATTTCCTCCAAGGGGAGGCAGAGGTCCATGGGGGGGGGGTGTCAGCCCTGCTCCCTCTGGGAGGAGAGGGGAAGGTGTATGGGAGGAGGGGGTGTAAGATTGTCATCTGTGTTCTGCTATAAAACACCCTGAAGTTGAGTTCAAAGCATTGAACTGTCCCCAAGGACAGTGCAGGTGGAGGGGGGTGGGGGGCTGGTTCACGGGGGCAGGAACGGGGGGGGGGGGGCGCTGGTGCAAGGTGAGGGGGCAAAGGGGGTGCCTCCCCCAGTGCAGGTTTATTTGCTTGGGAGGGGCACTGTGTCCCTGCCAGGGTCTCTGCTGCTCCCGCTGAGCTGCGGGCTGGGGGTGCCCCCTGTATCCCCCGGGCCGCGTCTCGCGGGGGCAGTGGCTAGTGCTCAGCAGCGGTGTTGCGGAACTCTCCATTTTCCGTGATCTGGAGTCGCGGGGGCGGAGGCGGTGGCTGGGCGGGCAGGATCCCGTTCCATGGCTGGGCCAGGGCGCCGCTCAAACGCGGGTTTGTTGTACCCACGGCGGAAAGCTGCCTCTCCTGCAACAGACACACAGAGCAAAGGCTTATTTATTAACGTTACGGGGGCTCAGCCGCACAAACTGCAGACCCGCCCACCAGACACCTACCCAGATGGCAACCCCTGCCCCAGCTGTCTTCCCCAGTGTCTACATCCACCCAGGCAGCTCGGTCCATGGGGCCGACCTGATCCAGGAGCCTCCAGCACCAACCCAGGAACAGTAGCGGTTCTCCTGGGGATTTGTTGCTTGTTTCCCTAGTAGAGGAGGATGGCCCCAGGTTTTCTCTGGCCTGGCAGTTCATGGGGTGGGCTTGTTAGCTAACACTGGACTCCAGCAGTGCACCCTAAACGCACAGTGGGACAAAAGAAAATGGATTCCTACTGGAAAACATGTTAATGCCCCCCTTGTAATTCACTTCTCTTAGCATCCAGCTGGACAAACCCTATGCCCAGCCAGCTACCACCTGGTCGACACAGACCTAGCTAACCTGGTCTACCCTTAAAAGCAGTAAGTTAGGGTTGGTGACATCTTATTAATACATGGGTACCACTAGGACCCCAGGGCAGACACAGTTATCCTGAGATTAATTTACCATAGGGAGGAATGCCAGAGTGCTGAGTAGGGTGCTCGCCTGCAACACAGGAGCTCTGCGTTCCAGTCCCTGCTCTACTGCAGGCTCCCTGTCTCAGCTTGGGCCCATCACTTCTGGCCAGATTTACAAAGACAAGACTTTGGCACCTCATCTGTTTGGAAATTTTTGAAAATCCTACTAGGTGCCTATCTGCATCCTCAGGCATTAAATACCCTGGAAAATCTTGGCCTCACCAGCAGCCCAGCTCTCATGAAAGGCTCCTCTACACCTGAATGGTGTCCTGCCCTGGGGGGGGGGTTAAAGCCAGACACCCTTGCTAGTGTGGACACAGTGATGTAAAGGTGCTGCGAGCAGCCAGCCATTCCTGAAGGGGAATAAGCTAGAAGGGTACAAGGCACTTTTACCCCATTCTATCTGCGTCCTCACTAGGGTCGCCCCTGACCCAGCACAGCTCTGCAGGACAAACTGGCCAGCCCAGCCTTAGATGAAAGATGCTTCTCCTGACTGAGCCAGAGGAGGGGCTTTGGCTAAGCATTCAGTACCCAGTTTAACAGCTGGGCAGCAGCACGAGCTGGGCCTGCTGGAGGTCGGGAAACAAGGGTAAAGCTTCCCCTCCCCATACCCCTTTCTGCTGTGTAACCCCAATCCTGGGGGCACACCCCTTGCTCAGCATGCTGCCAGTTCACAGGCTCACATTTTCCCAGCGCTGTTTCAGTGGGAGGTCACTGGGGACACGGCAAACCTGCCCCAGCCCACTCAGGCTAGGGACAAGTAGGGGGAGAAACCCCACTGCCATGAGGTGGCAAACAGCCTCTTGCTCCCACTGTTTCTATAGTCCTTCTGTTGGCAAAGGGTGGGCTTTGAGGGGGCTGTGAATGAGGCCAAGGCAGCTGCTGAGTCCATGACATGGGAGCCCAGCTCAGCGGTGTGGGTCAGTGTCTCACTCTGCTCTTGGGGAACACTGCCCGGTCCCTGTGGAATCACAGTCTGTCCGTGCTATCCCCTCCCCCACATAGCCCCACACCATCACCGAGAATGACATTCCCACGCACGCCCACCCTACGCGGGCACTAACCTCTCACGCCTGCCGTCCGGCACCACCCGGGAGCATTCCGGGGCGCCCCCCTCTGGACGGTGGACTGTGCTCTCATCGCTGAGACCTGTGCCCCCCCCAACACACATGCTCACAGGACACAGACACACCCACACCCACGTTACACTGTATATGCCTCCCCTCACAATGCACACACGAGACGCAGACACCCACACTGCAGCCTGGCCCCTGTGGAGCCAGAACGCCTGAAATCAGGGCTATGGGAAAGAGATTCCCTGCAAGTGGGGGTAGCTCAGAGCTGAGAACTGAGGATCCCACTCCCTGCCCCAGACTACCTGGTTCTGTCCCCTGAGAGCTGAACACAGCCCTCCCCCCCTCCCCCATTCAATAGGAGTTACAGGTTCCAGTGAGATGTGGCGTAGACAGACAAGACAGGAGGTGGAAACAAGACGGGTATGACACTGGGGGATTAGCGCTGGGGAAGACGCTCACAGACACTAACAAAACACTAACTGCCCTTGTCTGGTGAGAGACGTTTCCCCCAACATTCCCCCAATTTAACTCCCCAATCAGCCTCCACCCCAGCTCTGATTCCCACTCAGCCTCCCTCCCAGCACTGCTCCCCGAGCCTTTCAAGGGAAGGGTGCTCACGTGGGCAAGATGCTCACGTGGGCAAGACCTGGGTCCCGAGGCTCAGCGCCCCTCAGAGGAATGCAGCTCTCTGTGGGAAAACCTGCTTTGTGCTGAAGACAGGGTGAAGTGTGGGCACGAGGGGAAGGGATCCCCCAGCACCGCGAATTGCTCATGAGGTGTTGGGGGCAGCACAGGCTGCCTGGTGACTCCCAACATCCCAGCTCCAAGAAAACGGAAGTACTGCCACTACCCCAAGAGAGGTTCACGGGCTACCCTGGTGGGAACGCACCCCAGGCCCACGTCAGGCGAGCCCCGAGTCAGGGGGCAGGGGGCAGGGGGCAGGGGGGCAGACAGGATGGGGACAGGCTGACAGGTGACATTGTTTATTCCTGACACACGTGATTCTCCTTTGGTTCCTGTCCTGTACCACTAAATGGTCCTCGTGTTGCATCCCAGCATGCATGAGTCAGCTGGTGCAGATCAGACCAGGAGCTCATCTAGACCCGTCTTCTGTCTCTGCTAGTGGGCAGCGGAAGGTGTGAGGGGGTCTCCTCAGAGGCAGCGCAGGGAGAAGCACTCAAGCAGAGGGCACTGGGATGGAAAAGACCAGAGAAATACTGGCCCCCAGTGCCCATACCCAACGGGCCCCTTTCCCCATCCCCGCTGCGTCACAACCGGAAGCACGGCTCTGAGGAGACTGCGACGCAGCACCCAGACAGTTCTGCACTCTGATGTTCTCGCCTCAACCACTGGCCGCCCCACGGTGGAACTGCTCCAGCCTGAGACCCCCAGACCCTGGGGGGTGCGGAGTGGCGCCCCAGAGTTGGCAGAAGCAGCCAGCAGGACCGAGAGGCTTATGGGAAGGCCTGGAAAAAGACCCCAACAGGAGGGTGAGGGCAGGCCCTGGGGCTGAGCTCCACAGGCGGCCCCGGCAGCGCTGCCCCCGACAGACACAGTGTCTGTGAAATGTTCTGACCAGGCTCCATGGTGCAGGTTCAATCCCCCCACGCCATGCCAGTACTCAGTGGTCTGGGCCCCCTGGAGAGGGAGAGGCTGGACCCTCGGCGGGGCAGGGGGGATAGAACCAACCAGACAACGGAGTTAATTGAACCTAACGGGGAAGGAAAAGGTAGTTTGCTAGTCTCTACAGGGAGGGGTGATGCACAGAGGGGGAGGGGGTGCGTGTGCAGATGGGGGTGGAGGGGGAGGAGAGGAAAGGACCCACCTGATCTGCTACCGAACGGCGAGAGTCCCCCCGATCCCTCCACGTGACAAAAGCAGAGTCAGAGAGAGTTACCTGATGAAAAGCTAGGATGAAGAGCAGAGAAACAGACGGGTCAGGGCCCCGGCACTGGTGCCCCCCGGTGGGAGCACGGATCACCCCGTTGCTGGCTCCGTCATCTCCCCAGAAAACAGGAGGGGTCCACAGACCCAGGGTGGGAGACGGCCGGGACGTGCTGGAGGCAGCAGGGGGAAGGGGCCTGGGAAAATCATGATGGAAGCCCTCTCCCTGACCCCTCGCTACACCCACAGATCCAGGGCCAACATGACCCAGCTCTGGGGCACACAGGGACAGCCGGGGAAGTGGGGAGACATTCCTGCCACTGGCTCATGCTGGGACAGCCAGGTGAACAGCTGCTAGAGCTACAGAGCTACCTCAAAATCCTAACACATACACACTGCCTGGTATCTGTGCACAGACCCCTGGGCACCCAGCCCCGGTATCCAGACATAAACACCTATATGGTGACCACCTTGGCAGGGTGCAAATAAGGGGAAAGCATGGGGAAAATAAGGGACCCCGCTTTATTTTAAAAGACCTTTTAGGGAAGCACCATATCCCTTATCATATCACCAACTAATCTCTAGAGCGTACGTGTCTACTCCCTCCTTCAGGATACAGTGCAAGTCTCATAAACTTCACTGTAATATTTAGAATGGAACTCATCCATTTTAATCAATATCAATACATCTGAAAATAAGGGATGGGTGGCTGTCCAAAGGCACAAATCAATGAAATAGGAGACAATCCCTTCAAATAAGGGACAGGTGTTATTCCTAAAAACTAATCTAGCCCCCCTGCAGTGACTCCTAGACAACAAAACTGTCCAAGCTCACAAGCGCCGCACCGAGAGATGGCCACTGAGCAGTCCTCATGGCTTCCTGGCCTCACGCAGCCATGCCTGGGAGCCCAGCACAAAGCCTCATGGCTGCCTCTGAAGACCATGAATCCAGCTTCCGCAAGCCCAGGCCCATGGACACCCTAAACCCAGGTGCCAAAGCCTTCTCTGACTCCAATCTCAGCACAGGTCTCACTAGGCTCTTGAGGCAGGCTCCATAGCCTCCCCCTGGCTCCAATCCCAGCTAGAGTTACCATCTCCGAGGTACAAAAATCCCAGGACATCTGGGATGATCCTCTCAAGCTCATAAACTGGCCAGTGGGCAGCATATACTGAGCCCCAACAGACTTCCCAGGACAGCCACCTCAAACAAGGGATGATCATAGACAGGTGGAAACCCTACCCTCAAGCCGGACCCCCCGGCCTCCTTGGGCCCTAATCCCTGCACAGACCTTACTAGCCCCTGAGCCAGACCCCACGGCCTCCTCAGGCCCCATCCTCGCATGGGCTTCACTAGGCCCCAGAGCCGGGCCCCAATCCCTACACAGACCTCATGAGTTCCTGGGCCGGGCCCCACAGCCTCCTCGGACCCCAATCCCTGCACACACCTCACTAGCCCCTGAGCCAGGCCCCACGGTGTCCTCGGACCCCAATCCCTACACACACCTCACTAGGCCCATGAGCCGGGCCCCACGGCCTCCTCGGACCCCAATCCCTGCACACAGCTCACTAGCCCCTGAGCCAGGCCCCAAGGTGTCCTCGGACCCCAATCCCTGCACATACCTCACTAGCCCCTGAGCCAGGCCCTATGGTGTCCTCAGACCCCAATCCCTACACACACCTCACTAGGCCCATGAGCCGGGCCCCACGGCCTCCCAGGATTCTGAACACAGCACCTAGCTTTGGAGGCTATTCTTCCCTGTCCCCTGTCCCTTATTGCCCAGGCTGCAAGGCCCACGTAAGCTCTCAGAGTTTGTGATGGAGCAACTCTGGGGGCTGCGAGTTTATCGGGGGAGCTGTGGGAGGGGGATTATTGGGGGCGTTATGGTGTCAGCTCGGGTGGCTACGGGAGAGCTATATGAGGGGTTTGGGGTTTCATGGGGAAATGTGTAGGGGTTGTCTGAGGGGATGATTGGGGAATAGAGTGTTTTACTGTGGAGTTGCTCAAAAGTCAGGGAGAGAAGGATGGGGAGAGGGGCTGTTTCTTATGGTGTCCAGATGGCATCTCCTCAGAAATCCCCACTGCCCAGGGCCCCTCTCCACCTCCATCCCCTTGAGGGGGCACTGAATCCCAGGCCTGCTCTGAGAGTACCGTAAGGGGGCACTGGCCCCCTCACCCTGTGAGCACCTTGATCCTATGTCGCCAAGAGGCAGGCACCCCATATAGGGCTAACACAGTGCTAGCCCTCCCCATCCATCCATCTGTCACCTCTCCCAGCCCTTGGCCTCCCTCTCTCCTGGTCCTAATGCTGTGGTGGTCAGTGTGTCTGTGTCCTGCAACTCTAACCCTCATTTCTCCATCCAGCTCTCCCAGCCTGGCCCCTTACCCTTTCATCCATCCATCCATCGGGCTGTCTCCCCAGCACTAGCCCTGCTCCAGGTCCATCCATCGGTTTCCCCCAGCACTAGCCCAGCTCCGGGTCCATCCATCGGGCTGTCTCCCCAGCACTACCCCTGCTCCAGGTCCATCCATCGGTTTCCCCCAGCACTAGCCCAGCTCCGGGTCCATCCATCGGGCTGTCTCCCCAGCATTGGCCCTGCTCCAGGTCCATCCATCAGTTTCCCCCAGCACTAGCCCTGCTCCGGGTCCATTCATCAGGCTGTCTCCCCAGCATTGGCCCTGCTCCGGGTCCATCCATCGGTTTCCCCCAGCACTAGCCCTGCCCGTGGGACAGACAGCAGACGAGATGGGATGGGAAATGGAGACACGGAAAAGAAAAATGACATTGTAATTTCCACCTGAGCGTCGAGCAGGCGTTTCCGGGGTTCGGAGACGTCGTGGGCGGCCGAGTGATCCCTGCGCAGCTCCTCCTCCACCAGCATCAACCTGTAGGGACAGGCTTCACTGGAGTCAATCCGGGCTCCCGCGGGGGGAGGCCAAGGGTCCCTGACAGCTAATGCCCAGTGGGGCAGGGGGCAGATGGAGCAGGTCCCTTGGGGGGGGGGCGGAGGCCACGGCAGGTACCTGAGGAATGGGATGGAAGGCAGCTCCTAGAGGGACTGTTCCCTCCCTGCCCTGACTTCAGGATCTCTGATGGGATCCCCCTAAGGTCCTGTGATCCCCCCACACAGCCCCTCTGTGTGCTGGGGACCTCATGACCTCCTCATCACCATGTATCAGGGACCCTGTGACCCCATCTCCCCACTTATGCCAGGGACCCTGTGCCTCTGCCATGAGCCGCCCCCCATGTGTGCCAGGGACCCTGTGACCTCCCATCTTCCCCAACATGTGCCAGGGACCCCGTGGCCCCCACCTTCCCCGCACATGCCCAGGACCCAGTGACCCTACCATAAGGCCCCACCGCTCCGATCCGCCCCTCACCTGCCAATGATGCTCTTGATCTGCGAGTCCTTCTCCACCTGCTGCTGGCGCAGCCGCTTCTCGCTCTGCTCCAGCCGTTGCTGGTACTGCATCAGGATCTTGCTGGTCTGCTCCTCCTGCGACATCAGGCGCCGCTCATACTCCTCCAGCTTGCGGTTCGACATGTGCAGCCGCTCCTTTAATGAGTGGATCTCCTCCTCGTACTCCTTCACCTGGAGGGAGAGGCCAGGTGATGGCCATGAGGGCACTTCTGTCTCGAGGCAGGGGTTCCGTGCCTCCCCACTGCGAAGGGCTCGGGGCCAGGACTCCTGCGTTCTATCCTTGGCATGAGGAGGGGAGTGGGGTCTAGTGGGTTAAAGCAGGGGGGGCCGCTGGGAGTCAAGCCTCCTGGGTTCTCTTACCCGGTCCAGCCGGCTCTCATCCATGGATTTGGAGTACTCCTTCAGCTTGTACTCCTCGCGCTCGATGTGGGAGCTCTCGATGTCGGCTGACAGGTGTGGCATGTTGGAAACCCAGGCCACGGTGCGCTCAGAGGCCGGCATGACCGGGTTCAGCGTGGAAGGCGTGTGCGATGGCTGCGGGGGCGGAAAGTTAGTGAGCATGGAATGAGACCCCCCTCCCTGCCCCAGAGACTCCCCCCACCTCCCTGTGGGGACCCCTGGAAGAGAGAACACCATCCCCGCCTGAAGGTCAGCGACCCACCCTGAGCAGTGCTGACGCTCCGCTCCTGAGGACGAACCCCTGAGCCTCTTCACTGACCCCCTTGTACCGCTCCCCATCTGTCCACCCTGCCCCATCTCCCCACTCGCTGACACCTCTCCACGCCACTCCCCACCGCCCACACACCTCGCCTCCCTCCCTGCCCTCCCCACACCTGCTTGGTAATGGTTGGCTTGAGCGCAGAGGGCGTCTCCTTGGTGACTGACTGTTGGCGGGCGCGGGCTGGCCCATAGGTGGGCTCGGGTGACTGCAGCAGGTTGCCGCTGGAGGGCCGGGGTTTCTGAGCAGCGCTGACCGTCAGCTGCTGGGACTTTCCGCGCTGAAGCGGGGCCTGGGGCTGCGGCTGGGGTGGGGCTCGCTGGGGCTGGGGCCCGATGGTGATCTGTGGTGGGGAGAGCATGTTCTGCAGGTTCTCCTGCAGCGAGAGCTGGCGCTTGGTGAACTCAGAACCCTGGCGGGTGAACTCGTCACTGTAGCTGTGGCTGTGGATGATGTGCTTACTAGCAGACAGATCCTCGCTTTTGCTGTAGCCGTGGAAGGGGGCAAAGGTGTCGGGGTTGCCCTCAGATGGCCGGTGTGAGGGTGCGGCTGAGGGCCCATCTGAGGCCATGTGGAAGAGGGGGTTCTGGAAGGAGAGGGGCACCCTAAGCTGCTGGGCTGCAGCCCCATCAGTGGTGACCCCCATGTGGCTGAGCCGCAGGCCAGCCGCGATGCTGGAGCCACTGCCCTGCGAGAGGCGGCTGGGCCGCAGTCCCATGGCGGCGGTGATGGAGGCCTGGCTGCTGTTGAGCATGTCGCCCACGCTCTGCAGATTGGAGACGCTGTTCATGCGGCTGTCCTGCAGGTCCAGCATCGAGACGCTCTTGTTGACGCTCAGCATCTTCTGGTCAGGCTCAGTGATGTCGGAGCTGCTGGTGCAGTAGGCGGGCGAGGAGCGGGCCAGGGGTGGGCGTGTCACAAAGAACATGTCCTTGGAGCCCTTCTCCTTGGTGGGCGAAGGCAACCGGGTCATGTCCATGGAGCTGGGGGTGCAGAGAGGCCAGGTGGTCAGGGCTGGGGCCAGTGCTCCAGCAGGGATGGGAAGAAGGGAGCAGTGAGCAGCCCCAGCCCAGGGCTCCTGGGGTACTGGGTAGGTGGGAGTCAGTCAGCAGCCCTGGGGGGACAGACGGAGAGGGAAAAGCGCCCCTGCCCAGTGCCCCCGGGGTATGGGGGAGTCAGTGAGCAGCCCTGGGGGGACAGACGGTGTGGGGGAAGAGCAGCCCCAACTCAGGGCTCCCATGGGATGGGGGAGTCGGTGAGCAGGCCTGGCAGGGGACAGATGGTAGGAAGAGCAGCCCCAGCCCAGGGTCCCTGGGGGATAAGGGACGGAGGAGTCTCTGAGCAGACCATGATGTGTGACCATCCCTTCACTGGGCTGGCAGGGGGATTCCTAGTCCCCCTGCAGCTCCCCACAGATAAGCCTCTTGCACACAGACTCCACAGGGGCCCCCAAAGGAGGGAACGGGCCCAGCCTGGTGCTGCCCAGGCCTCATGCAGAGCTCCTTAGAACAGGGCAGTGCTCACTCCCTGTGTCCCCCTGGGACCAGAGCAAGGCTGGGAAGGGGAATGATGACGTTGCTCCCCATCAGGAAGGGTGGGTGGGGCGGCAGGGGGGCATACGGGATGGTATGGGGCCAGTGTGGGGACCGCGCCAGGGCTCACCTGTTGAGGCCCCGCACCATGTAGGGCTGCAGATCGACGGAGCTGCAGGGGGAGCAGAGGCAGCAGTTAGTGTTGGGAGGAGACCTGGACAGGACCCTACATGGGGAAGGCGGGGGCAGAGGGAGATGCTCCCTGGCCGCCCCACCGTGAGTTGGGTTTGCAGCCCTATCCAGTGCCCTGCTCCCTCCCACTGCTCTCCAGCCCCCCACGTCCCCATCCCCAGACTCCGCTCACCTGTTGAGGTCACGCATCATGTAGGGCTGCATGTCAGAGGATGGCCCCCGCAGGATGATGGGCTTGGTTTGCAGCCGCTCCCCCTGGTGACTTGGCTGCCGCTGGATGTGCGGGTTCCTGAGGGCGACGCTGATGTCGTTGAGCAGCCGAGGCAGGGGGCCCAGCTTGATCAGGGCTTCCTGGGACCAGGGGCAGAAAGACAGGGGAGGGGGTTAGCATAAAACCTGGGGATCCCGGCTGTCCTCCCAGAGGCAGGAGAGAATCCAGGCGTCCTGGCTCCCAGCCCCCTGCTCTAACCCACTAGTCCCCACTCCCCTCCCAGAGCTGGGGATAGAACCCAGGAGACCTGGCTCCCAGCCCCCCTGCTGTAACCCACTAGTCCCCACTCCCCTCCCAGAGCTGGGGAGAGAACCCAGGAGTCCTGGCTCCCAGCCCCATATCCAAGGTCTGTGTACCTTGCTGAGCTGGGGCATGACCTCCCAGAGCAAAGCATGCAGCGTGGAGAGCTCGCGGCCCAGGTCGATGTAGCCCTCAAAGCTGCTGCTGTTGGTTAGGGTGTCGAGGTTTGAGATCTCATAGAGGAACTGCTGCATGCTGGCCCACTCCAGCTCCAGAAACTCGTTCATGAACGCCATGTACTCCTCCTTGCTGCCGAACCTGGCATGGGATTGGGGGAGGTCAGTGGGGTACAGCACCCCCCCCCACAGCCCCATACAACACCCAGGCCCCATCCCATGCTGGCCCACTCCCACCCAGGAACTCGTTCATGAACGCCATGTACTCCTTGCTGCTGACCCTGCCAGGGGGCAGAGGGGTATAGCACCCCCTACATACAGCCCCATACTATGCGGCCTCTCCAGGAACTCACTCTGAATGATACATACTCCTCTGTGCAGCTGAAACCTGCCAAGGGCAAGGGGGGCTTGAGTCAGCAGGGTGTAGCACCCTAAGGACCCCCAGAAAAACATTCCTCACACCCGTGATGTCCCACCCTGATGCCCTGGCCCATCGTGCATCTCTCACTTGCTGAAGTTGGCCAGGTTCTGGATGACTTTGGCGATGAGGGTCAGCGTGCGGGACGTCTGCTCGTCTGGGTACTCCTGCATGAGCCCGAAGAGGCTGGGCGACATGACAGCTGGGCACAGGAAGCGCAAGAAGAGCGAGGCACTGATCAGCCGGTCAGCGATGTCCTCGCGGCCTCTCTCCGCGCAGCGCAGCCGCCACGAGGCAAACACCTCCTTCAGCTCCCGTGGGAACACGCTGTGGGGAGGGCAGAGGGGCCATCAGTGACCCCCAGGCCTCTTGAGCCCATATACCCCCAAAGCCCATGTGCCCACCCCCCCAGAGCCCGTGCGTCCCCCCACAGATCATAGACCTCCTTCCGCTCCCATGGAATCACGCTGTGGGGAGGGCAGAGGGACCATCAATGACCTACACACAGCCCTGAGCCCCCGACCACAGGGCACCGATGGCCTTCAGCTCCCATGGGAACAGAGTGCAAGGGTGGCAGGGACATCGGTGAGCTCCAGAGTCCCCCATACACCTCGCCATAGGGCACAGACCTTCCTCAGCTCCTCCCTGAACTCTCAGTGCCCTCTGTGCAGCTCACCACCTCCTCCCTCTCCTGGCCCCCCACCTCCTGCCTCCACCCATGCCCTCAAATCCCTCCACACCATGCTGCACAATTGTACAGCTAACCTTGCACAGCACCTGCTCACTCCCTGCCCCTGGACATGCCCCCATCCCCCACCAGCTGGCACCCACCAGTGCGAATTGACGACCTTGCAGAGCGCCAGCTCACAACACATACGCAGGTTGGCCTGGTGGTCAGGCAGGGTGGATGAGGAGCATTTCATGGGGTCGACCTCACAGTTCTCCTCTGACTCGTAGAGCGCCCGGATGAACTCGCCTGCAGGAGGGGGGCAGAGAGCTAGTGGGGCAGGGAGGGGGGTGCCAGGCTGGACACTGCCCCAAGAACCAGCTCCTACCACCCTGCACACCCCGTCCTATCCATCAGGGGCCTGAAGCTGGGGACGGGTGCTCCACCAGCCTCTCCAGAGACCAGATGGAGTGAGATGCCAGCTTAGGCATATCCCAGTGCCAGGACCAGCTGTTCGGTTGGGGATCACATCCCATCACCAGGCTAGGTGCAGCTCTAACGCCCCTAAACCCCAGAGCACAGATCCCACCCTCTGGGCATACAGACCCCTGCAGGCACAGTGCACAGATCCATGTGCCTCCCAGGGAGCAGGGTACACGCACAGGACCCAGACTGTGCGCACCCACACCTGCGAGTGCAAGCAAACCCCTCCCCCTCCCTCACTCACCAATGGCGTCCTTGAGGTATTTCTGACCAATGAGTTTCAGATACTCCTCTATGGCTTTCGTGGCCAGGGTGTTCTCCCGGAATATCAGGTGCTCCCGGTCCATGAACCGATCCACTTCCGTCATGGCCATGTCCGAGAGGAAATCCTGCAGGGGTTAGGCCCGGGCAGGGGAGTGAGTGAGGAGACCCAACACCCCAGAGCTCCCCACCCCATGCCCAGAAGGACCCGAGATGCAGACAATTCAGAGGGCACTTTGTCCTCCCACTCTTCCCCCATCCCTGCCACTCCCCCAGTACCTTGGCTTTGCCAGTGCTCTGCAGGATGTGCACCAGCGCACAGGCCACTTCCTCCTTGCTCTTGACGCTCAGGACCGGCTCCAGCACAGCGCACAGCATGCGGTAGTTGTTGGTCACGTACTCAGCAAACTCCTTGTACAGCTCCATGGGGAGGATGCTCATGGTCTGGAAACGGCTCTTGACGCGCACGGCGGGGCAGCCGGCCTTGCTCTTGCTGGTGCTGGGCTGGCTGAGCGGGTACCACTGCTCGGCGAAGTGGCGCCCGGTGACGCTGGCGATGGGGATGCTGACCATGCCCACATAGTTGCTCTTGTCCTTCTTGCGTTTCTTGTCCGTGTCCTTGTAGACATGCAGGCGGATGGTGCGCACGGCCGGCAGGTTGTTGAACTCGAAGTGCTCGCCCCAGAAGACATTGTCTGTGCGCATCTTGCTGGTGGTGCGGGCATAGAGCATGTCGTCCAGGCACAGCTCACAGTAATAGCGCTTCTTGGGTGGCAGCTCCCGCGCCTCGATGATCCACAGCTTCAGCACATTGTCCACACGCCGGCTGTTATCCTGGGGAGGCACAGGGGGTTGGGGGGGAAGCGAGGGAGAGACTGGCTGTTATCCTGGGGAGGAACAGGGTATTAGGGGCAGAAGCAGGGGAGAGACTGGCTGTTATCTTGGGGAGGAACAGGGGTTGGGGGGGCTGTTATCCTGGGGAGGCACAGGGGGTTAGATTTGGGGGCTGGCTGTTGTCCTAGGGAGGCACAGAGGGTTTGACGGTGCTGGGGGTGGGGAAGACTGGCTGTTATCCTGGGGAGGAACAGGGGATGGGGGGGCTGTTATCCTGGGGGGGCACAGGGAATTAGGGGGGCTGTTATCCTGGGCAGGCACAGGGGTTTGGGGGGCTGTTATTCTGGGGAGGCACAGGGGGTTAGACTTGGGGGCTGGCTGTTGTCCTAGGGAGGCACAGAGGGTTTGACGGGGGTGGCGGCGGGAAAACTGGCTGTTATCCTGGGGAGGCACAGGGAGTTAGACGGGGGTCATTGCTATGGAGCACAGGGAGATCGGGCGCAGGCAAGTTGTGGGGATGAAGATGTAGGCAGGGGTCGGTGCTATGGGGTGTAGGATCGGGGACAGCAGGTGGGTCGGGGCTATGGGGTGTAGGCAGGGGGATCAGGATGTAGGTAGGGGTCGGGGCTGTGGGGTTTAGGAATGGGGACAGGCAGGTGGGTCAGGGCTATGGGGCACAGGCAGGGGGATTAGGATGTAGGCAGGGGTCAGTGCTATGGGTGTAGGAACGGGGACAATTAGGAGGGACAGGGCTATGGGGCACAGGCAGGGGTCGGTGACAGGAATGGGACCAGGCAGGTGGGTCAGTGCTACAGGGCAGAGGCAGGGGGATGAGGATGTAAGTAGGGGTCGGTGCTGTGGGGTCTAGGAACGGGACCAGGCAGGTGGGTCGGTGCTACAGGGCAGAGGCAGGGGGATGAGGATGTAAGTAGGGGTCGGTGCTGTGGGGTCTAGGATCGGGAACAGGCAGGTGGGTCGGTGCTACAGGGCAGAGGCAGGGGGGTGAGGATGTAAGTAGGGGTCGGTGCTGTGGGGTGTAGGAACGGGAACAGGCAGGTGGGTCGGTGCTACAGGGCAGAGGCAGGGGGATGAGGATGTAAGTAGGGGTCGGTGCTGTGGGGTCTAGGAACGGGAACAGGCAGGTGGGTTGGTGCTACAGGGCAGAGGCAGGGGGATGAGGATGTAAGTAGGGGTCGGTGCTGTGGGGTGTAGGAACGGGAACAGGCAGGTGGGTCGGTGCTACAGGGCAGAGGCAGGGGGATGAGGATGTAAGTAGGGGTCGGTGCTGTGGGGTGTAGGATCGGGACCAGGCAGGTGGGTCGGTGCTACAGGGCAGAGGCAGGGGGATGAGGATGTAAGTAGGGGTCGGTGCTGTGGGGTCTAGGATCGGGAACAGGCAGGTGGGTCGGTGCTACAGGGCAGAGGCAGGGGGATGAGGATGTAAGTAGGGGTCGGTGCTGTGGGGTGTAGGAACGGGACCAGGCAGGTGGGTCGGTGCTACAGGGCAGAGGCAGGGGGATGAGGATGTAAGTAGGGGTCGGTGCTGTGGGGTCTAGGAACGGGAACAGGCAGGTGGGTCGGTGCTACAGGGCAGAGGCAGGGGGATGAGGATGTAAGTAGGGGTCGGTGCTGTGGGGTGTAGGAACGGGAACAGGCAGGTGGGTCGGTGCTACAGGGCAGAGGCAGGGGGATGAGGATGTAAGTAGGGGTCGGTGCTGTGGGGTGTAGGATCGGGACCAGGCAGGTGGGTCGGTGCTACAGGGCAGAGGCAGGGGGATGAGGATGTAAGTAGGGGTCGGTGCTGTGGGGTGTAGGAACGGGAACAGGCAGGTGGGTCGGTGCTACAGGGCAGAGGCAGGGGGATGAGGATGTAAGTAGGGGTCGGTGCTGTGGGGTGTAGGAATGGGAACAGGCAGGTGGGTCGGTGCTACAGGGCAGAGGCAGGGGGATGAGGATGTAAGTAGGGGTCGGTGCTGTGGGGTGTAGGATCGGGACCAGGCAGGTGGGTCGGTGCTACAGGGCAGAGGCAGGGGGATGAGGATGTAAGTAGGGGTCGGTGCTGTGGGGTCTAGGATCGGGAACAGGCAGGTGGGTCGGTGCTACAGGGCAGAGGCAGGGGGATGAGGATGTAAGTAGGGGTCGGTGCTGTGGGGTGTAGGATCGGGAACAGGCAGGTGGGTCGGTGCTATGGGGCACTGCGTGTGCTCTGGGGTAAATTGGGGCTGTAACAGTAACTCCAGGCAGGGGGACAACTCCTGAGGAGTAGAGCAGCAAGCGAACATGTGGAGACACGTGTGCACAGCTGTGGGGAGCTGGACCCAGCCTCCTGCCCTTTAGCTCTCCTGTAGCCAGTATCCACCCTCTTTCCCCTGGGGCTCCCCTCCCCCCCAGCTTCCCTCCACTACAGCACCTTGTTGGGTTTCACGGCTCGCTGCAGGTTCTCGATCCACTTGTCGCGCTCTGCGGCTGAGCGGCAAGCAAAGCACTTGGTGCCAGACGCAGTGGTGACCTGAGGAAGAGAGAATGAGGAGCAGCTGAGCAGGGCCACATGTACCTTCCACACTCCCTGACCGGGGTGCCCAGCCATACTCCCCTCCCAGTGCTGGGGACGGAACCCAGGAGTCCTGGCTCCCAGCTCCCTGCTCTACCCCACGAGCCCGCGCTCCCCTCCCAGTGCTGGGGACGGAACCCAGGAGTCCTATCCCAGCTCCCTGCTCTACCCCAGAGGCGCGAGTGCCCTGGGCTGGCTGCCGTACCTCGAAGCAAAACTCCTGGCCCAGGATGCTGCTGTGCACAGGTTTGATGACGGAGTCCTCGTCCAGGTTGAGCTCCAGGGCCTCAGCCGCGCTGCTGGGGCTCAGCAGGGACTCGTGGGAGTGCGACTCCTTGAAGCTCTGCATGAGGCGGGCTCTGCAGGGGAGGGGAGCCGGTGAGACGGGGGGACTTGGGGGGCCCCGTGTCTCGTGTCATTGGAGTGAGTCCAGTGCAGGGGAGTCAAACACAGTGAATCTGGTGCCATGACACAAGCATGGGAGAGGAAGGGGAAGACAACTGAGACATGGGCTCTGGAGCTGCTAAGGGGGAGCGTGTGGGCAGCCAAGCTATGGGGCAGGGGGTCCTAGAGCCTCCCGGGGGGTGTGCAGAACATGCCCTAGCTGTGGCCATGGCACTGGTGAGACCACACAGACAGCTGGTGCCCGGGACGGGGGGTACCTGGGGGATTCAGCAGCTGGCCATGGGAGGGGCCCCTATAGACAATTCTGCACTGCCGGGGGGTCTGGACCGCAGAACAAGAGAGAGAGAGAGAGAGAGAGAAAGAGTCAGAGACATGCACAAATTAACTGAGTGGGGAGGGGGGCCCCACGCAGGGCCCCTGGGGATCCCCCTGGGAGGCTGTGACCCACAGGTAAATCACATGGCATTTTCATAGACACCAGGCCACATTAGAATGGGGGACAGAGGGTCAACACCATTACCCCCCTGTTACAGAGCGGGAAACTGAGACACAGAGGGGGAAGGGATTTACCCTCCTCCCCTCCAAAAATCACTCTAATCTCTGGCAAAAGCCAAAGATAGAACCTAGGAGTCCTGGCTCCCAGCCCCAAGCCCTCTAAACCCCACAGCCTCCCTGAGCTGGGGAGAGAACACAGGAGTCCTGGCTCACCCCCCCCAACCCCACAAAATCCACTAAACCCCACATCCCTCCTCAAGCTGGGGATAAAATCCAGGAGTCCTGCCTCCCACCCACCCCCAAACCCTTCCAGAGCTGGGGAGAGGACACAGGAGTCCTGGCTTCCAGTCGTCCTCCACCCAAATCCACCAAACCCCATGCCCCTCCTTGAGCTGGGTATAGAACCCAGGCATCCTGGTTCCCAAACCCCACCACAAACCCACTAGACTCCAACCTCTCCCCCATCCCAGCTGGGGATAGAATCCAACCCAATCTGCTAAACCCCACAGCCCTCCCTGAGAAGGGGATGGGACCCAGGAGTCCTGGCTCCCAGCCCCCTCAACCCACTAGACCCCAACCCCCCGATCCTCCATGCCAGAGACAGAACCCAGGAGTCCTGGTTTCCAGCCCCCTAAACTCATTAGCACCTCCCCCATCCCTCAAGCCAGGGATAGAACCCAGGAGTCCTGGTTTCCAGCCCCTAAGGATGCCCCATGCTGGCAGAACACACAAGGCAGCCCCCAGCTGGGGCAGGTGAGTGGCCGCCCCAGCGGGTTATTTTTAGCGACTGGGCTGCGTAAGCAGAGAGGCCCCTGCGTCTCCGGGAGGCAGCGACTCAGAGCTCGGCTGGGCTCGGCTCTGCCGTCATTGGAGCAGAGTGGGGGCGGGCGCTGCTAAAAATACTCACCCGGCCAGGCAGGGAATTGCCGGCAGTGGGCCTGGGGTGCCAGGCAGAGCAGGGGCCCGGGGAGGGGAGCCCTGGAGTAGGCCCAGGGGACAGGAAAAGGGGAAAACCCAGTTTTAAGTGGAGGAGCCTGGGGGGCAGGCAGGGAGTACAGGCTGGGGGGAGAGGCAGGTTTGCAAGGAAGGGGAAGCCTGGGCTGGGGGCAGAAGAACCAGAGAGTAGAAAAGGGAAAAGCCCAGGCTGGGGAGGGGCAGGGGATGTGAGGGAGGAGCCCAAGCGGGGTTGGGGGGCTTCTGAGGACACTGCGGGAGAGCCAGACAGGAGGCAACTGGGCTATGGAGAAAGGATAAGGGTGGGGGAATCCCAAACCTGGGGCGGAGCCAGGAGTCCAGATACCAATCCCAGCTGTGTCTACAAAGGGGGGGGAATAACACAGACACTCCCCACTTTGCCCCATGTCCCCATACAGCCTCTATCCACATGCCTGCCCCTCCTATACACAGAGAGCCTGCACAGTCCTATAGACGTTATAAGTCACACAAATACTGAGATGCAGCCACCTCTGGGCTGGGGCGACAGGACTATACAAACAGGCCAGGAGCGTGAGACTGGATGGGCAGGAGAACCTTGTACCCAACCAATACCCCAGTGAGGCTCCAGGGACTCTTTGGTGCCCGAATGTGGCCAGGACACTGGGGTGCATGCCCCATGTGTTTCCTTCCCTTCCTTGGAGCACAGCATCCCCACCTGGGCACTGGGACCAGCCCTGATGCTGAAGGGAGTGCCCCCACCCCCTTCAGCATAGCACCCTCTAATGCTATACGGGGGCACAGGCAGAGCAGGCCCCACCCAATCTCCACCCCACTTCCTTTCTCTGGGAGCCCTCCCACCTAGGTTTGTTCCCAGCCAGCCATGCTTGGGCTGCGCCCAGCTATGGAAGATGCAGAAGTTTTACGACAAGAAGGGAACATCGTGATCATCCAGTGACATATGCCCCCGTCCCGGTATTGTGCAGGCCAGAGACTTGCCCCACCTAATGCCTAGAGCAGAGCTTCTACAAACCAGCATTTAGGAGTGTATGAGTGTGTACATGCATGTGCACACATGTGTGCATGTGTGTGTGCATGTTTATATGCGTGCACGAGCATGTGTACGTATATGTTCATGTGTGTGCACAAACGTGTAAGTGCGCACGCAGGTGTGTGCCTGTGTGCATGAGCGTGTGCATGCACGTGTGCATGTGCGCACATTTGTGAGTGTGTGCATGTGTGCACGCATGTGTGTGTGTGTGTGTGCGTTGGGGGGGTTACTTTCTTCCCACCCCTGTGGTCAATCTTGCTGGATCCTGACATGGAAATCTCACAATCCTGAGTCACTAAGCTCCTTATGCAGCAAAAGTTTGGCATGGCTTTAACTTCTCACACACACACAAGTATGTCACAAATGCGCACACACACTGACATGCATGAACCACATACACATGCACCCGGGGTCCCCCCATGTCCTCACACCCACTCGGGCAGGTGTCTGTGCCCCCCTGCTTGTGCCTTCCTGGCTCCCTGCTCTCCCTACTGGGCCAGCAAGGACTCACCGGGCAGGGCAGGGACCTGGGCTGGGAGTGGGGGGGGCCAGGCCAGGCTCTGGCATCCAGGGAGGCAGAGAGGACAAGTCGGGCCAGGGCTGGGATCTCTGCCAAGCTGGATCCGGCTTCTGCTCCTGGCTCCCACCCACCATCTCCGGCTATAAACAGCTCCCGGCACCCAGCAGCACCGCTTCTGCCTGCCAGCCCCACTTCCCCAGCTGGCTGCCTCCCCCCACCCCCATTCCCATTCCCCCCCTTCCACAGGCTGCCTCCCCCAACCCCCATCTCCCCTACTGGCTACCCCCCCTTTCCTTCCCCCCACCGGCTGCTTCCCCCCGCACTTCCCCCCACTGGTTACCTCCCTCAACCCCTCCCCTCACCATTCCCTCCACTGAGTGTCTCTTCCCTCCCAGCTCCCTCATTCCCTCCACTGGCTGCCTCATCCCCCATGCCCCACTCCCCCCCAATGCCCAGTTGCCTCCCACTGCTCTCTTTCCTCCTTGCCCTCCTCCCTCTGCTTCCCCCAGCTTCCTTCCCATCCTTGGCTGCTTCCCGTCTGCAATGCCCCCTCCTCTTTTTCCTTCCCCCACACCTTCCTTCCCTCCAACTCTCCCTTTCCCAGTCTTGCATAACCCCCACATGGAGAGCACACCTCTGAAAGTGACACAAGCAACTCCAGGTGGGAGGGGGTGCGACAGGGCACCCCGAGAACGGACTGGAGGGGACAATCCCCCCCATGCAACCTCCTCCTGTCACCTGAGGTCATAACAAAATTGTAACAAGGAAGCCCCACAGCTGCTTGCCTGCTATCAAGGTGGGTTGCAGGTACTGTTAATACAAGGGATCCCTCGAGATGCAACTGCCTCTGGTGTGGGGCAGCTGTCCCCATGGGGAAGAAAGAGAGAGTTGACCCTGTGTGTGCCTGGAACTGGGGGCCCCGACCAGGGCAGTGATCCCTGGTAGTGCTGGGCAGGGTCTGTCCCTTGAAGCCCCGTGCTGCTCTCTGCAGCACTGCCATGAGGTGGGATATGGACCGGTGGGGGGGCTCTCTCACCTGTCATGGTCGGCACTCCGGAACCGTGGGAGGATCTGGCGGAAGCTGCTGGTCCGGTCCAGTTTGGGCTGGCTCTTTGTCCGTTTGATGGAGCTCTTCAAACGCCGGCTCAGGAAGCCCTGCTGTGGGTAGGGGATAGACAGAGTGAGATGGGGAGGGGGCATTGAGGGAGCCAGGACTCCTGGGTTTTAGTGCCAACTCTGGGAAGGGAGTGTGGGCTGGTGGGTTGTCGGGGGGAGTGGGAGCAGGAGCCAGGACTCAAGGGTTCTATCCCCGGCTCTGGGAGGGGAGTGAGAGCTCCCCGTCTCTAACCACTTGACTTCGCTACCCTCTCAGAGAACCCAGGCACCTGGGTTGATTCACGAAGTTCAGGATACTCCCCTGTTTTACCCCCTCCCACTGTCCTGCAGGCCTGGTTCCCCCTCCTAGCAAGGCACAACCCAGCCCAACAGCCCAGTACCGCACCACATCACACAGTTGTATGGGCAGAGCAGGCACAAGGGCAGGGCATGAGGTGCACAGGACAGATCTGCAGAGATGGGGGTGTGACAAAGTGGGACTGTTCTTAATGTTTCTTCTGAATAGTGTGGGGGTGCCTCAGTTTCCCCTATGCAGTTCTTAAGTATCTAGGGGGTGGGATAAGGGTGTATGATCATTGCAGAGCCCTAGAGGGCAGGTGTGTGCAAGGGTCTGGATACAGAGAATGGCCAACACCCTGTTTCCTGGCAACTGATGGCCTGGGCCTTTCCCCCCTGCAAGGTGAGAGCTAAAGGGTTGGAGAAAAATGGAATCAGGTGACCTCCTGGCCTGGGAAAGGGACAAAGCCCAGAGGAGGAGGGGCTGGGGGGAGTTTCAGTTTGGGGCTGGCTGGGGACATGGAGTGAAGGGCAGACAGGGTTGTCTGGCTCACTGCCCCCCAAAATGGACCCAGCTGAGGGGTCCTGTTCTCTGCACCTACAAGCTCTGTGTTAGACCATGTTCCTGTCGTCTAATAAACCTTCTGTTTTACTGGCTGGCTGAGAGTCACGTCTGACTGTGGAGTTGGGGGGCAGGACCCTCTGGCTTCCCCAGGACCCCGCCTGGGCGGACTCGCTGTGGGAAGCGCACGGAGGGCCAGAGAGGATGCTGAATGCTCCGAGGTCAGACCCAAGAAGGTGGAAGCTGTGTGAGCTGTGTGTCCTGCAGACAGGCTGCTCACAGAAAAGAGACTTCCCCAGAGTCCTGACTGGCTTCGTAGGGAGCAGTTCCAGAGCATCGCCCGGGGACTCCGTGACAGGGGGCAGAGAGAGAGAGAGAGAGAGAAAGTGTGTGTGTGTGTGTGTGTGTGTGTGAGAAAGAGAGAGAGAGCCTGGGGGGTGTGAATCAGTGAGTAGAAGAGCCTGGGTCCACGTGTCAGTGTGAGGGTAGCTGCACGTCTCCGTGTGTGTCAGGGCAGGGGAGGTCTCTCACCGAGGGCCGGAATGGGGGTGCCGGGGGCGCGTCCATGTTGATGCTGTATTGCTTCCCTGCAGGGACACTCTTCCTCCGGGAGCGGCTCACGTGGTGTTCTGAAAACAGTGTTAGGGAGAGATCTGGTTACTATGTGGGGGGGTCGGAATTCCACCACAGGGTGCCCCAGCCCTGCCCACCCTGCAAGGGTCACGACCAAGACCCTGAAGGAACCCCACCATCCTACTCAGCACTACACCCAGATCAAGGACTGGGACACAGGGCCTCTGCCCTGCAGGCTATGCCAGCTCTGATCCAGCCTCAGGGCAGGGACTGGCTGGCTCAGGTGGCGGGGAGTGGGGCACGGGGCCTTTCCCCTCTAGGAGGCGCTGGTTCCCATCTGGCCCCAGGTGAGGGGACTGGCTGGCTCAGACGGTGGGGAATGGGGCACGGGGCCTGTCCCCTCTACTGGGTGCCAGCTCCAATCCAAACCCAGAGCAGGAACTGGCTGGCTCAGGGGGTGGGGAATGGGGACCGGGGCCTGTCCCCTCTAGGGGGCACTGGCTCCAATCCAGCCCCAATGCAGGTCACTGACTGGGGGAAAGGATGAGCCCACTCCGCAGCCTTGGAAACCCAGATACTGGGAGCAAGCTGCATGGCTGGGGGCAGCAGATCTTCTGCCAGCATTAAAGCAGAGACATCCCCCCGTCCATATGGGAGTCTGGCAGCCAGGCCTCTTGAATTCGGGGGTGGGGGGGAGACTGGCAATCAAGGTGCCTGGGTTCACTCCATGCTCTATAGCTGCACGTGGCTTCCCCTCTTGTATGAGGTCACCAGACAGCAGAGAGTGTTCCCAGAGGTGGTGATGGGAGTTTGGCTAGGGCCTCACCCCCCATACTCAGAGAAGCAGGCGCTGGTGGGAAGTGGGGGAGCCCCCCAATTCGGCTCGGTATCTGTGGCCACGATATCGCTGATGGAGGTGCAGGAGTCTCATGGTATGCGCAGGATCACAAGCACCATGCGGAGACAGAGATCCCAGTGCCCCAACTTTGCTTACTCCCAGCACCACACAGAGACCTGCATTGTGACCCCCCAAGGTGCACAGACACCCCCAACATGCCTCCCAGCCCACCCCACTGCCCTTCCAGAGCGAGGGATAGAATCCCGCAGGCCTGACGCCCCAGCACTGTAACCTACTAGAGGAACAGATAAAACACCCTGAACCTGCCCCCTTTCACCTCCGTCACTGGCCAGCTGGGTGCGAGCACCACCCCTGCCTGCTCCCCACTACATGGGTTACAAGTTTGAGGGGGACTCAGCCTAGTTCTGGTCAGGCCAGCTGGCTTCATCCCCAGGCCAGACTCCACACAACCTGTCCTCACCCCCAGCAGCTGACGCCCAGGGGCCGAGGCGCCACACCTTCCCCAGCACTGCAGTAAGGAGAGTGGGACAGGTCAGCGCATTAATACTCAGGCTGGGACGCCAGGGAAGTGGGGGGTATGAGAGAAGGCAGAATTGCATCAGGTCATATTGGCAGGGGTGAGAATCAGGGAAAGGATATGATCCCCAGGCTGGAGGCTCTCAGGGTTGGTGTGTATTCTGGGGGCTGGGCATGTGCGGAGGGGGTGTACTCCCAGGGGGGCTCAGTGGAGATGTTGGGGGTATGCACCTATGGGTGGGGGGCTCAGTGGGGTTGTTGGGGTGTGATCCCATGGGTGGGAGGGCTTAGTGGGGGTATGATCCTGTGGGTGGGTGGCTCAGTGGAGGTGTTGGGGGTATGATCCCATGGGTGGGAGCCTCAGTGGGGGTATTCTAGGGTGACCAGACTGTCCTGATTTTTAGTTCTTTGTCCCGCGTCCCGACCAATGCACAGTCGGGACGCCATTTGTCCTGATATTGCCGCTTTGGTCACTCTGGCGGGTTTTTTTTTTTTTTTTTTTGTTGCTTCCCCCATGTGTCCCGATATTTTGTCTGTTTCATCTGGTCACCCTAGGGTGTTCGGGGTATGATCCCTTGGGTGGGGAGGTCAGGGGGTATTGAGGGTATGATCCCATGGGTGGGGTGGGCTCAGTGGGGTTGTTGAGGGTATGAACCCATGGATGGGGGGCTCAGTGGAGGTGTTGGGGGTATGAACCCATGGGTGGGGGGCTCAGTGGGAGTGTTGGGGGTTAAGGTGATTCATCAGAGGACACTCTCGCCTCTCAGTCAGTGCTGGCCTCACGGTGGTGCTATGGGCCTGTGCTACAGGGAGTGGGGTGGGGGGCAGCAGGGGCTCTCCCCTGGCAGTCAGGGCTCGCCCCATTGCCCCAGGGCAGCACTTGGGGGCTGTGCTGCAGGGGGCTGGGTAGTGGGTCCTTTCCTCCCAGACATGGTTCGGTGCGCAGGTGAACTAGTTCTGCCTCCCCCAGAGCAGGATCGGCTGTCCTCTGCAATGTTACTGCGTGGCAGTTCCCTGGCTGACATGCTCTGCCCCAGAGGTGGCCGCATTTGTGGAGGCAGAGGAGTAGCCTCACATGCTGTTAGTAACAGGCTCCCCTCAGGCTGAAAGGGTTCAACTGGGAGCTGGGAACACACCAGCTGTGCCAGCTCAATGCAGCCTCCCCCGCTCCGGCTCCCCCAGCCCCTCTGCCTTTGCTGTGAAAGGCCCTTGGTTACCGCAGCCCAGCCAGATCCTGCTCCTCCCCCCAGCAGGTCTCCATGGAAAACACCCTGCCATTTCCCATCCACGATGCCTCATTACCAGGGAGTGGTAGGAGCACTTGGAGGGGGATGCAGCTGTTCCCCAGCAACTCTACGCATCCAACGTAGTGAAATCCCGTGCCCAGTGCTGAGACACAGCCGTCTCCAGGTTAGGGCACAGGGGCTGTTTATAAAGGGCTCCCTTGCCTGGTGCTAAGATTCATCTGTCTCTCAGGTGGGGCGCAGGGGCTATTTATACAGGGATCCCTCACCTGGTGCTAAGATGCAGCCACCTCTGGGGTGGGTCCTGGGTGCGGTTTATACAGGGATCCCTCACCCAGGGCTAAAATGCTGCCACCTCTGGGGAGGGACGTGGGGGCTATTTATACAGGGATCCCTTGCCTGGTGCTGAGATGCAGCCATGTCTAGGGTTGGGAATGGGGGATTTGGCCAGGATGCCAGGGGGAAATCAGAGTCCAGGAGGGGCCTGCGAGGATCGGGGCCGACAGGTCCCTTAGATATGGCTGTCACTAATGACTGGTTTTGCCAACTTTGCAGATTAAAGTTGTGCAGTTACTCACCCATCACCTGGGTCCTGCCAGGCAGCAAATTTCCCAGGGCTGGGACACTCGGGCAACCCCGGTGCCCAGGGGTGGGGGAGAATATCCCACACCAGACACAAGTCTAGGACTGGAGCCCTGGGTTCAGTTCCCGGCTCTGCCACAGACTGCCTGTGTGACCTTGGGCCAGTCACTGAGCCTCAGTCCCCATCTGTGACACACCCATCACGGCCCTGCCCTGTCACATGAGGGTGTTGGGATCAACCCGTTCTGGATTGCGAGGTGCTCCAGTACTGTGGTGAAGGGGTCAGGACAGTCCCTGAGAAAGAGAGACAGGATCACACAGCAGTGTGTGGGAGAGAACCCAGGAGTCCTGACTCTCAGGTGTGCATTAACTCCATCTCTGCCGGACTTTGGGGACAGGAACACTGGGGGCTACCAGGGTCCCCAGTTGGTTTCAATGTGTCTCCCCCTGGGGAGAGCTGTCCCTCCTTCCACAGCCTCAGGACTGGGGCCCTTGCTGTGTGTGTGGCTGGCATATGCCCAGCGCCCTGATCCTAGTTCCCTGTCAGGCTCCATGTGCAGGGGCTGCCCACCCCCAGTCGGGGGGACAATTGTGCCAGGAGTTGCCCGCGTCCTACTTTCCCTGCTCAGTGACTCATGCAGGCGATTGATCCAGGCATGGAGCAGGGCGGCTGCTGACATCGGGGTCACGATGCACACACATTCCTCATGCCTGACTCGCCTCAAACCTGAAGCCCCAAGAGCCCTTTGTAGCCATCAAATGCTGCAGAGCTTTTGTAGCCGCCTCTTAAAATAAACTTGAAAGGTGGGGAGAGAATGTGGGATGGGACTGAGGGGCATCAGCTGGGCTGGAACAGCAGGGGCTGTGGGTCAGGCTTGAGGGACATGGGCAGAGCGGAGCGGACCGAGGCTGGGACAACGGGGCTGCAGGTCAGGATTGAGGGATGTGGGCAGAGCAGAGTGGACTGGACTGAGGCTGGGACAACAGGGGGCTGGGTTGGGATAGAGGGACATGGGCAGAGCAGAGGGGACCCAGGTGGGACAGCAGGTGGCTAGGTCAGGATAGAGGGCTGTGAGCAGAGTGGAGGGGACCCAGGTTGGGACAGCAGGTCGGGATTGAGGGATGTGGGCAGAGCGGAGCGGACCGAGGCTGGGACAACAGGGGGCTGCGGGTCAGGATTGAGGGATGTGGGCAGAGCGGAGGGGGCGCAGGCTGGGACAGCAGGGAGCTGTGGTCGGGATAGAGGACATGGGCAGAGCGGAGGGTGCCCAGGTGGGACAGCAGGTCAGGATTGAGGGATGTGGGCAGAGCAGAGTGGACTGGACTGAGGCTGGGACAACAGGTCACTGGGTCAGGATAGAGGGACATGGGCAGAGTGGAGGGGACCCAGGTTGGGACAACAGGTGGCACAGCAGGTGGCTGGGTTGGGATAGAGGGATGTGGGCAGAGGGGAGGGGATCCAGGTGGGACAGCAAGTGGCTGGGTTGGGATAGAGGGACATGGGCAGGGCAGAGCAGAGCGAACCGAGGCTGGGACAGCAGAGGGCTGCAGGTCGGGATTGAGGGATGTAGGCAGAGCAGAGGGGACCCAGGTTGGGACAGCAGGTGGCTGGGTCAGGATAGAGGGCTGTGGGCAGAGCGGAGGGGACCCAGGTTGGGACAGCAGGTGGCTGGGTTGGGATAGAGGGACATGGGCAGAGCAGAGTGGACCGAGGCTGGGACAGCAGAGGGCTGCAGGTCAGGATTGAAAGATGTGGGCAGAGCGGAACGGAGGGGACTGAGGCTGGGACAGTAGGGAGCTGTGGTTCAGGATCGAGGGATATGGGCAGAACAGATGAGGTCCTGGCTGGGAAAGCTGGGGGCTCAGGTCAGGATTAAGGGGCACTGGTTGAGAGGTGGGAGGACCCCCTTGTCAGTGCTGTGGTACATCAGCAGGGCTGTGGGAGGAAGATGGTGCGACTTTGGGCAGCAGAATCTAATGGTAACTCAACAATATTATTTTATAAGCATGTTTTCCTGGTGCGCTGTGACCTTGCAGAGTCACAGGGTGGGGGGTTGCCTCTCCTAGCCCCCTGCTCCTTACTAGGTCAGTATTCTGGGAGGGAGCCCAGCCAGCACCGGAGCGTGTCCATCAGGAAGCGGCCCTGACAGAGTGACAGGCGATTGATGGACAAGCAGGCGGGGAGGCTGCGGGAGCATGTGAGCAGAATGAGAACCAAAGGGAAACAATTAGTGTCAAAGAGACACTTGCTCCAGTTAACCCTTCACCTCCGACAACGCTACCACCAAGGACCCTCCTGCCCCCAGAGACCAAAATCCCCCCACCATCCATCCCCAGAGATGGCTCACGCTCTGTCCATCCCCAGACAGATCCCCCATCCACCCCTCCAAACACACCATACATCCCCATCTGTCTAGCAAAGATATAGCTAGAGCCCTGATTGTCCATCATCCCCCAGTAAATGTCTGTCCATCACCATACTTCCTGTTCCCCACATATACCTGCCAAGTCACTGCCCTAAGCACTCATCCTTCCACATCTATCCATCTCTGTATGCACCATTCTATCCATTCATCCCTGCAACCCCATCTCCATGCACAACCCTTCATCCGTCACCATTCACTCTCCTTCACACACATCTTCCAATCCATTCATTCATCTCCGTACACCCCTCCAACACCATCTATCTCCATGCACAGCCCTCCATCCGTCACCATTCACTCTCCTTCACACACATCTACCTATCCATTCATTCACCCCCGTACACCATCTATCTCCATGCACACCCCTCCATCCAGCATCTCCTTCACACACATTTTATGATCCATTCATTCATCTCCGTACACCCCTCCAACACCATCTATCTCCATGCACACCCTTCCATCTGTCACCATGCACTCTCCTTCACAGACATCAGCCCCATTACTCCCAGGTCTGATCCATCTACATAAAGCCAGTAGCAGGATGGGGAGCTGGGGGGAATATTTTCCAGCCTAAAGCCTTGCCCCTCCCTC
The DNA here is from genome assembly GCF_965140235.1 of Caretta caretta. Lineage (NCBI taxonomy): Eukaryota > Metazoa > Chordata > Testudines > Cheloniidae > Caretta > Caretta caretta. The sequence continues at coordinate 49,664,258 of NC_134219.1, forward strand.
CAGATCCCCAGCTTCCCTTCGCTCTGCCACCCCATCCAGTGCACCCTAAACTGCTGCATGCTCCCCGGTCAATGCAGAGATAGGGCTTCCCGCAAACTCAGAAAGGAGACAAGCATGACAAGGTAAAACCTGCTCACGCACACCAGGTCACGCACATCCCTCCCCACCTTCCCTCTGACCCCTGGCCCTAAGGAGCACCTCTGCGGGATGGCAGCATCCCCATCACTGCCACCCCGCAGGCAGCCTCGGCCAGCACTCACCCCCCGGAGCACCGCGCAGCTGCATGGAGAGGAGGCTGATTCCAGCTGGCTTTGCACAGGGCTCTTCACCACCCTAACGGGGCAGAGTTAAGGAGCGCAAGCCTCTGTGAACTGGGGAAATGGTATCTTAGCGCTGCCCCTGCACAGCACAAGCACCGGTCAGAGGCTCATTCAGCAGCTTTCGGGCCACCCAGTGGGACAGGCACAGCAAATCCCAAGGTGGAGCAGAGGGCATGACGGAAGGCAGGGCACAGAGATGAACTGGGGTGGGGAGTGGTGGGAGGCAGCAGGGAGGATACACCCCAAGGGACTGCATCCTCAGCACTTCACCTGGGTTGATACTACAGACCTGCGCTGGCCGCAGCCCTGACAGCTGCATGGGGAGCACAATGCGGCCTGACAACCCCCCCAAACAGTGCAGCTGCCTGAGACTGCAGCAGACAGCTTGGGACACTATCCCAAACCCTACTGGGGGTGAGTGGAAGGTCTGGGGAACTATTTCCCAGCTGAGCCAGGACTGGGCAGTGCCCTTCTCTGAGCCACACTCTGGAAACTCACTTCCAGCACCTATGACCCATAGTGGGCAGCTCCAATCCCACCCAACAAGTGCCAACATCCCCACAGGGCAGCCCCCCACCCTATGGCATGGGCTAGGCAGCCACACTCCATCCTGCCCAGTCTGGATCCCCGCCAACCTGGCAGCCCAGAATCCTGCAGCCCTCCTCAGTTCCGCTACTGACTCCATACCCAGCATGGGGATGCAGCTGCCTCTGGGGTGGGGTTCAGGGGCTGGCCATACAGGGATCCCTCAAAATGCAGACACCTCTGGAGTGGGACAGGAAAGATGCTGAACAGCACCACCACACAGCTGGAACAGTAACCAAAAGCTCACCCCCAAACAGAAAAGCAACAGGAATTTTAAGGAATCTCCAGGGTGGAACAGAGCATGTCCCACAGCACCAGAGCACTGGGCTCAGCACTGCCTGCCAGTGAAGAGCACCCCTTACAGAACCCTGCCCCCACTCCTCTACCCGTAGCACAGTAGGGCAAGCATTGACCCTGAGAGAGAAGCAACCCTCCCCCCCAGCTTTCCAGGGGAGCTCTCCCCCCTCCAGGCTCCCCTGGCATGGCCTGTCCAGGCTCCTCCCCCAAGACCAGCTGCTATCCCTGCGCTCTCATCCACACCTGCCCTGGGGAAGAGCCCAGGCTCCCAGCCAGCGCTGCTATTGGACCCACAACTCCACCCTATGGCTGGCAGGCTGCACCACCTCTGGACATGTGGGTTGCTCCAGCCCGCTCCCCTGCCCCATTGCAGCAGCTACACTCAGATACACAACCACACACACACAACCCTACACAACCCCGCCCCACAGCCGTAACCCTATATACCGACACACTGCCGCAACCAGGCACACACCCCTATGCAGAAAGGCAACCCTCCAACCCTGTACAAATCACACACACAGAGACACAACCCACAACCCTATACATTCTACACCCAGACACACAAGAGAGGCATAACTCTAAGCACACGCAACTGTATGAACTCTTTCACACACATACACACCCACTAACAGAGACACAACACTATACACACAAGATACAATTATATGCAGGCACATATACCCTGGACATGGACACACACGCAGCAGCAGCAGCAGCTGTAGGAGCTGCCACTTCAGCCAAGCCAGAAGTGGAAAGGAAATGTGAATGATGTGAGTGTGGCCTCACACACACCCCCACATCCCCAGACGGAGAGAAACAAGCCAAAATACACAGATACACAATCACACACACTTGTGCACTCACAGAGGGAGAGAGTCCCACAACAGAGAACCCTACTGACACACAATCACACACGCAGACACACATAATCACACTGACAGTCAATGGTACACAACCCTACATACACCCACAGAGCGATACAGAGACAGACCCAATTTTACTGTCCCATAGGGAGAGACACACACAGAGACACAATCTTTACATACAGACTGAAATGGTCACACACTTGCATGCACACACAACCCAATATGTACTCACCAGCATGTACTTGAACACACAACCCTCCAAACACACCCAGACACAAGCACAGAGAACCCTACACACACAGGGACAAGCCCACACACACAAAGTTGCACACACTGACTGGCAGTCTCGCACACGCACTGACAGATGCACACGCTGACCCAGCCACAATTACACAATCTTGCACACGCCGACATGGTCGCGCACACACGCAGGCTGGCCACACTCTCTCGGGCACAATCACACAATCCCCTCACTTGCACACAGATACGATTGCAGCCCTCTCCCCATACGCTGCCACCAGCAAGGGCACACACAACCTCACACTCACACACACTGACACAAACAGCAGCCTGACACTGACACACGCAAGCTTGCACACAGATGCACACTGACACACACAAGCTGGTGCACACACCTGTCAGTGTGTGTCACACACATCCTTGCACGCACGCACTCTCGCCTCCCGAACAGGGACGCGCCGCGCACGGCCCCAGCTGCCGCCGCCCCCGCGCGCCGCCCCCGCGCCCGCCGCTCACCTGGGCCCGGCGCCCCTACGCAGCCCCGCGGCGGCCCAGCCCCATGGCCCGCGCGGCCGGTGCGGGGCCCCGCTCCCAGCGCCCCATGCCCGGGCCCCGGCGGCTCCGGTGCGGCGGCGGCGCGCGCGGCTGGGCGGCTCCGGGGCCGGCGCTCGCCTCCAGCATCCCGCACGCCGCGCGGTTGCTAGGAGACGCGCTGCCGTTCCCTCGCCCGCCGCCAACCCGGGGCCGCCGCGCCTCGTGCCGGCGCGGGGTTAACCCCTGCGGGGCCCGCGCCCCGGCCCTGGCCGCCCGCTCCCCCCGCGCCGGCACCGCGCGCAGCCCCCGCCCCCCCCCCGCGGAGAGTCCCGCCCCCCCCGCGCAGCCCCGCCACGGAGAGTCCTGCCCCCTCCACCTCATAGTGCCCCCCAGCCTCCTGCTCCCCCCGCTCATAGTGCCCCCCCGGCCTCTGCCCCCCCCCGCAGCCCCGCCACGGAGAGTCCTGCCCCCCGGCCTCCTGCCCCCCCCGCTCATAGTGCCCCCCGGCCTCTGCCCGCCCACGCAGCCCCTTCACTGAGAGTCCTGCTCCCCCCCGCTCATAGTGCCCCCCAGCCTCCTGCCCCTCCCGCGCAGCCCCTCCACGGAGAGTCCTGCCCCCCCGTCTCATAGTGCCCCTCGGCCTCCTGCCCGCCCCGCGCAGCCCCGCCACGGAGTCCTGCTCCCCCGGCATCCTCCACTCACTCCCTAATGAAAAGTACTCCCCCCACCATGCTTTCACCCTCCCCCTGCAGCTCACATAGACTAGAATCTCAGGGTTGGAAGGGACCTCGGGAGGTCATCTAGTCCAACCCCCTGCTCAAAGCAGGACCAATCCCCAATTTTTGCCCCAGATCCCTAAATGGCCCCTCAAAGATTGAACTCACAATCCTGGGTTTAGCAGGCCAATGCTCAAACCACTGAGCTATCTCTCCCTCTCCAGGGAGCTGCCTATCCCTGCCCTCACTTCCCTTAAAGGAGGCAAAGTGGGGCCTCTCACACATCTCATCAGCCCCCAAAGGAGCCACCTCACCCCACATGAGTGCACTCACCCCCCATTGACAACAGCCACCACTCTCCCCCCACCCCCCCATGTTCAATTACACCCCTGCCCGACCCATCCGTTCCACCCCACCCGCTACACCAGTCATCCTGGGGCACCGAGTGTTAGGGGACCGGCCTGAAGGAACAGCAGAGGGCTGGAGGAGGGAGTCAGGGGAGGGAAGATGGGGGTGACTTAGGGGGACCAGGCAGGAGGTGGCACTGGGGGTGGGGGCAGCATGACAAAGGAGCTGGACAGGGCCTATGTGGGGAACTTGGGTGCAGCAGGCAGGGCAGGAGCTGGTCAGGGAAAATGGGGTACATAACATATAGGAAGCAGTGGCAATGGGGAACAGCCAGGGTGAGCACACAGTTGGGCAAGAGGTGGGAATGACCTGGGGTGCAGGGGGTGGGGAGAACTGGGGCAGCAGTAGGGGGAAGTTCAGGGAGTCTTGGGGGGCAGGTTGAGGGGGTGGGTGTGACAGGGGCTGTCAGGAGAGCTGTGGAGGGGCTGGGGGTAGAAGCGGGAGAGGTGCAGGAGGGAAATCCCAGCTGTTCCCTGGGTGAGTCCAGTGGGATCCCACACCTGCCTTGACCCTACCCCACATATGCCCTAACCTTCTGTCTGCATCCTGACCCAGTCCTTCAATCCCACCCACAAGCCATAACCCAACTCTCTAATTTATCACCCCAGCCGTAATCCTACCCCCTCCACCCTAATCATAACGGATACCTCATCTTCAGCCTGTCATCCTTCCTCCCATAAACCCGACTCCAAACTCCTCAGGCCCCACAAAACTCTACCAGGCTACTTTAAACTGGCTCAGTGAAACCCATGCTGCTGTGTGTGTGGACAGTCTAATAGCGGTTTCAAACTGCCTACATCGGCTTAGTTTTGCACCACAAACTAAACTGCTATAAACCAGGTTTAAAACCACAGAAGCAGACACCCACAGGGGCACTGGTTTCATTAACCCAGTGTAAAATCCTCTCCATTTAGGCCATGTCTTCACTGCACACAAGATGTGGTTTTACATCAAGTTTTCTCGCTGTAAGATCCTAGTAGGGACAAGGCCCGGGTACTTTTTAGCTGGCTGGAGCAAGGCATGGTCAGCCCTACACCCTCATGCCCCAGGTGCATCTTCACTTAGAAAAATAGTGCACCGTTAACTCAAATTAGGTACCACATCTACCTAGCTCAGGCTAGGAGCAGGGATGTAAGCAGGTGTTGGCTAACAATCAACACCTTGGAAAAGCCTCTGCCTTTAAACACATATCAAACTAGGGACAAGGGGTTTTCTCCATAGAGGTGACAATCCTAGTGCAAACAGGATAAGTGCAGTTTCAATCTGTGTTAGCAAGCAGAGGTAACCAGGGACAGGGACACTGCAAAAAGCTGTGTTCTTAAATTAGCTAACCCAGGTTAGAACAACAGTGGATGTGGCAGTTCAAGTTTTAAGGCAGTGTAGCAGCTTGAGTTAAAGCTGCCAGAGAGCCATGGCTGAATACACACTGAGAACCCCTGTTAAAAGCCAAGGTGCCATGTCTTCACTGCTATTTTACCCCAGTGTAGCTGATTGGAGTTAAGAATACACCTTTTTTGTTGTGCAAACACACTCTTAGGACTGGTTGGTGTACACACTCCAGGAACTAGGCTGCAAATGTCTGCTCCTAAGTTAGCCGAGGTAACAGCCATCCATCCTCACCCGCACGGACATGGCCTTAGAGCAAACACTCCACAAAGATCTTCCAGGAGAGGAACATTTGCCCCCAGTCACAGACCCTGCGAGGCGGAGGTCACACATGTTCAGCGCCTGCAGCAGGATTCACTATCATATTCGTCAGCTTGAGTTAACTAGCAACCACTCAACAGATGTTACAGCATGATCCAAACCTCTAGTGGGCCCTAAACTTTACCCTTCCCCCAAGCTTAGCCATATCTGTAACCCTAATGCCTAGACCCATATAGATAACTCATACACCCCAATCCCTTACTGTAGTCCATAACCCTCACCCCTAAATTAACCCCCTGCTTTTAAACCTTACCCTCTTACCCCATAACTCCTATCCCTACCCACCTGAACCTTAACCCTAACTCCTCGCCCCTCACCTGTAATGCCTACCATAGCCCATGACTCACCCCTAACCCTATCACCTCCATCTGAACTCAAATCCCTGACCCTGTGCCTTCACCCCGACTTCTCCCCTACCTCACGCCCACCAACCCGCAGCTCCATGGCTGCTCCAAGCAATGCTCCTCCCCCGTGTGTGCAGGAGCCCCAGGCGTCTGCAGCAGGGCCTGGGGATGCTGGGGGGAGGAAGGACAGTAGGACAGGCCTGCAGGGACATGCTGACTCAGGGAGTGGAGTCAGGAGAAAAACAGCCTTGAGAATGGAGGGGAGATTGGCAGAGATGAGCGACCCCAGAGGAAAGAGCTGGGCCAAGCCATCCACGGATGCCTCAGCCCTAGAGCTCTAGAGGGTCCCATGCTCAGCGGGGTTACGAGCTGGATGGGAGAGATCCCATCAATGCTGCAGAGAACCAGGTGGGGGTGCTCTCCCCTAGCTGTCAGTGCTTTGTACTCTGGGGGGCAGAGGACTCAGTAGGGGGCTCTGTGCTGCACAGCACAGGGGTTTCAGCAGGGGGAGCTCTCCCCTGGCAGGCAGTGCTGATCCCAGTGCAGCACTGAGAGACTGCAGCAGGGGGCACTGTGCTGCGTGGCGCTGGAGGGCTCAGCAGGGGGCACCGGGCTGTCTGGGGTTCAGTAGGTGGCACTGTGCTGCAGGGTGCTGTGGGGCTCAGCAGGGTGTGCCAGGCTGTGGGGCACTGGGGGGGCTCAGCAGGGGGCACCAGGGTGCAGAGAGTGAGTGTGCTGCAGGGGCCCTGTGCTGTGGGGTGAAAGGGGGCTCAGTAGGGGACACCAGGCTGCTGGGGGGCTCAGTAGGTGGCACTGTGCTGCGGGGTGCTGGGGGGTCTCAGCAGGGGGCACAAGGCTGCGGGGTGCTCAGCAGGGGGCACTGGGCTGCAGAGAGTAAAAGTGCAGTAGGGGGCTCAGCAGGGGGTGCTGGGTTGTGGGGTGCCAGGGTGCAGAGAGTGAGAGTGCAGTAGGGGGCCCTGTGCTGTGGGGTGCACGGGGGCTCAGCAGGGGGTGTTGTGCTGTGGGGCGTCAATGGGGGGCTCAGCAGGGGGAGTTGGGCTTCAGCGTGTGAGAGTGCAATAGGGGGCGCTGTGCTGCGGGGTGCAGGGTGACTCAGCAAGGGGCACCTGGTTGTGGCACGCCAGGGGAGCTCAGCATGGGGTGAGGGGCTGGGGAGTCTCAGCAGGGGGTGCCGGGCTGCGGGGCACAGGATGGGTGCCGGGGCTGTTTCATCCCCACAGCAGCGAGGCTGCGTCACCTCCCTTCATCTCTCCTTGGGGTTTCCATGGAAACCTTTTAAGCCAACTTCTCAGGGAGACAAATTTCTTTTTTTAAATGCTGAGAGGAAAGGGGGGAGGGAGCATGTTAGTGCACGTGGGGCTCTGGGGGGCCCAAGCCTGGGATGGAGAGTGGGGGAACTGAGGAGTCAGGGGGCAGACACAGGACACCAGCCTGACTCCTCCACATTCCCCTGTCTCACACTGCTCTGAAGAGCCATGGGGTCCAGTGGGTTAGAACTAGGAGGGGTGGGGGCTAGGAGCCAGGACTTCTGGGTTCTCTCCCTGGCTCTGGGAGGGGAATGGGGGCTACTGGATTAGAGCAAAGGGGCTAGGAGCCAGGACTTCTGGGTTCTCTCCCTGGCTCCGGGAGGGGAATGGGGGCTAGTGGATTAGAGCAGGGGGGCTGGGAGCCAGGACTTCTGGGTTCTCTCCCTGGTTCTGGAAGGGGAGTGGGGGCTACTGGATTAGAGCAAAGGGGCTAGGAGCCAGGATTCCTCGGTTCTATCCCTGGTTCCGGGAGCGAACCCTGCAGCTGGGTGCCTGCCGGCGCCACCTGGGGGCAGGGAATCTCACAGCACTGCAGGCCGGGATTTCTGCCAGAGGGGTTCCCCTAGCAACTGTAGCCAAGCACCCATGCATGGCTGCCACTCAATTGAGCTGCTTATTATGGGATGGTTCTTCTTGCCTCCTTGGCATGCCACCAGACAGCATTTGGGGGGAAGGGGGGGACACACTGAAATGTAGCAGGCTGCAGAAGTTGGGAGTGGAGACCCCAATCCCCCTATACCAGCCAGCATCCCCTTCCATAATCCTCCCCACACAGAAGCCTTCCATTTCCTCCCTCCCCATACAGAGACATCCCAACCCCTCCCACCCAGCCAATCTCACCCTCCCAAATCCCCCCATACCACGAGCCCCCCAACCCTGGCCAGCACCCCTTCCCCCATACAGAGACCCTCCCCTCCAGTCACCACCTCCTCCCCAATCCTTCATAAAAAGACCCCCCAATCCTCCCCACACCCAATGCCAGCCAGCAGCCCCTTCCCCCATACAGAGCTCCCCCTCTCCAACCCCACCCCATCTCCCCCTACAGGCAGGGAGTTTAGCATGGGTACACAAAGCCTGCAGCGGTGGAAAATGCAGGGACGGTTTTTCTGGGGGAAGCAATAAGGCCTGGTGGAGCGTACCCTGGGGACATGGGAGGGGGTGGGTCTCTGCCGGAAGGAGGCACAGGGTTAAAGTGAGTACAGAGGGACAGACATGACCCTCATCCACCCCACCCCACCCCACCCCCGCCCCCGCACAGCTGCCCCATCTCAAAGCTGCCTTGTTCTGAGAGCAGGAGCTCCACCCAGTGGGGACCAAGAGATGCTGCATATTCAACTTGCCCCTGCCCTAAAGGCGGACCTAGAGCACCTGACCCCATGCCCCTCTCAGAATCCAGGAGTGGCTCACTACAAGATCTGCTGTGGATCAGCTGCTGTGGAGTGTTTGAATTACTGGATCTACCAAGGATCTGCTGGTAGATCTTCTAGTGAATTTTCCGCAATTGGTTTCATCACAGGATCTTCTAGGCCTGAGGACCTCAGAGGTATGTTTCACTGAGATTCCCTATTGGTCAGGTGCTATGGCTCATGTTTCAGAATGGAATTGACTGGGGTTCAGACACTATGAGCCTGCTTCACGTTAGGATCTACAGGGAATTAATTTTCCCTTATGGGATCTGTTGGGCTCAACAGTAACAGAGCACATCACGGTGGGATCAAGTAGGGCCATGTGTCTGTGTGATCTTGGGGTCATTAGGTGCCAAGGGGCACATGTCTCTGTGGAATCTCATGGGCACCAGGCCCAGAGGGGAGAGTGTCTTTGGGAATCACACGCCACAGAGCATGTTGGCTGTGGGATCTAATGGGGCTCATTAGGGAAGTATGTCTGTGGGATCTTGTGGGAATGGGGGACTGCGAGGCACATGTGCCTGTAAGATCTCAGGGGATCAAGCACTGAGGGGGGGGGTTCACGTGGGAACTGGGCATTGCAAGGTGAATATTTCTGTGGGATCCAGGTGATGTTTGCTGTAGAATCTATTGGGAGCAGACACCCTGGGGTGCATGTCTCTGTGGGATCTACTGGGAATCAGGCACCACAGAGCAGGTTGGCGGTGAGATCTAGTTGGATCACGAGGCAAGCATATGTGGAACATATGTCTGGGGGATTGTTTGGTCTTATTGGGACCCAGGGAGTGGGCAGGCGAACCCCACCCACTGCTAAGAGGGGGGTCCACAGGACCTGGAAAACTAAATAATTACGGGGGACAACTAATGAACAACAGGGACAGGAGTGCGGTCAAAGGGTCAAACGAAGGGAACCGGGTGGGGACACTGAGCAGAGAACCCCGGACAGCGCCCACTGCTCCTCAAAGGCGTCAAGGGAGTCAGTGGACGCCACCCAGAGGAACTCTGCCCGGAGGCGTGAACGGACGGAGGATCGGGGGATTGTTTGGTATCGGGGATTTATTTCTGTATTCACATGGGGAATGGGTGCCAGGGGTGTGGGGAGTAGTCACTGCAGGTCATGAACATCTGTGGGATCTACTTGTAATTGGGTGCCATGGGGCACATGTCCCTGCAGGATCAAGTGGGTTCATCACTGTAGGGTGCTGGCTGGCCATGCCCTACTGCAGCCCGTCCCAGTCCCTACCCACCCCATACTGCAACCCCCACTTCTTCACCTCATGCAGTGCCACAACCCCCACTTCTCCACCTGGTGCCCCCCACAGTGCAATGCCCCAACCGTCCAGTCCCTGCCCCCCTTCCGTACCGTGCTCGGGCCGCCCCTCCACAGGGACGCTGACTGTGCGGCGCAGCAGCTTGGTCCGGCAGGGTTCGCTTCGCCGTTCCCTCATCAGCAACGGGTGGATCTGGAGATGGGGGAGGAGAGAGACGGGGGTTACTGTTGCATGGGGGCATCCCCTCTAACTCCCAACACCCCGTCTCCCAGGTCCCTGCCTCCCCCATTGCCCTCCCGCTGCCAATGTCAGGGCAGGAGTACACAGAGTGACAATCCTCAACCCCTGAGGCTGTCCCAGGTGTGGCTTTATCCTGTGGGGGGGGGGGGGGAAACAGCATTATCCCAGGGGACCAAGAGGGAGCAGGCTGCCTAGCATCCCACACTAGGACTGCAGCCTCCCCACAAGATGGGCTCAGAAAAAGCCCTGCCCCAAGCTCAGGGGCAGGGGACATTGCATCATATTCTAGGGAGACCTCTCAGCTGGGGCAGGTCTGGGACCAGGAGGGAAGTGAGAGCTCTGGGTGAGGGGAAAGGGGGGGGTTGCTCTGTGCTTGAGAGAGAGGGGAGGGGGTGCTTCAGGAGGGGAGGGCAAGGGGGAGGGGATCTCTGCTCTGGGTGGAGGGTCTCTCTGGGGTTCCCGCAAGCTCCATGCTCCCCCTCGACTTTACATCCTGTCCCATCTCTGTGTGTCTCACCTCGTCCTCGTCTAGCATAAGCAGCTGGTTTCCAGAGATGATGCAGAATCGTGGATTCCAGGCTGGGCGTTCGTAGGGAGAGTGCATATAGGGCATGCGGTGCATGGGGGCTCCTCGCACATCTGGGCGGGGCAGGGAAAGAAGGTTAGAGATGATGCAATGGGGAGGGGTGTCTTCATGGGCAGACAGAACCCTCCTTCCATCCCCACACACGTCCCTCCCTCATTGCATGCACCCCTCCATCCATCTCATCCCAAGCACACCTGTCCCACACCACTCCTGCCCTCCTCACCCATGGGCACGTTTCCATCCACCCCGAAGCACATTCCTCCATCCATTCCTCCCCCCCCACAACATCTCTCTCATTACCATGTTCCCCACAACCACTGTGGGGCAACAGGGACAGAACTGACCCACTGGGCCAAAGTAAGGAATGACCAGGTCACAGCCACACTCATGGCTGGGCTCAGAAATGGGCTCCGCTCCTCTCCCCACCCATACCCCACTTCCAGCCCAGCGGGACCAGACCTCAGAGCTCTGTCTAACCCTGTCTTCTCCACCTCTTCACTCGCAGCCCGGTGTCCCCATCTCTCCAATTAGCCCCAGCCTAGCCGCCCCCAGCCCCATTGCAACTGGTGCCATAGCCCCAGGGAGGACTGTCCTAGGATAACCTCACTATAGGAGATGTTCTCTCCCAGTCCCCAGTCGGGGTCAGTTTATGCTCTGAAGCAGCAGGGTTTTGACACCCCCCCCTCCCATTTCAATAACTCTGCCCATGGAACCAACAATCCACACAGGAAGATGCTGAAGACCCCAGAACAGCACCTAGAAAGGTGGTTCTCAAACTTTTGTACTGGTGACCCCTTTCACATAGCAAGCCTCTGCGTGCAACCCCCCTTATAAATTAAAAACACTTTTTTTACATATTGAACACCATTATAAAAGTGGAGGTAAAGCAGGGTTTGGGGTGGAGGCTGACAGCTTGTGACCCCCCCCCCATATAATAACCTCATGACCCACTGAGGAGTCCCAACCCCCAGTTTGAGAACCCCTGACCTAGAACTCTGATACACCCTTCTCCAGGAAGGAGAAACCATAGATCATCCCCAAGCCGGAATAGGCTTCCCCCTCCACCCCTGGCACAGAAAGTTCACCCCAGACTAACCCTCCCACTCAACTCTTGCCAAGGGCTGGATCACTGGCCACAGACTGATTCAAAGGCAGTGAGTCCAGAAAGGACCAGCCAGTCACGTAGTTTGACCTCCTGTCAAGCACAGCCAGAGAATGGCGCCCCGGCATCCCTGTACTGACCCCAAGAATCTGAGTCTGGCTACAGCATCTCCCAGAGAGAACTGGACACCCTCAGGAGACGGAGAGCCCATCCCCTCCCTTGGGTTAATCCCGCCCTCTTAAACAACCTGAGCCTTAGTTCCAACTGGAATTTATCTGGCTTCAGCTTCCAGCCAATGGTTCTTCTTCTCCCTTTCTCCATTAAGTTAAAGAGTCCAGGTATTTTCGCTATGTGACGGCCCTTACACCTAGCAATCAAGTCACCTCTCAGTCTTCCTTCGATCAGCTGAAGAGATAACGCCTGGTTAGCTGCTCGCCATCAGGCATGGTCTCCAGCTTTACAGATCGGTTCTGTGGCCTCTCCCATTCTTCCACATCCTTTTAAAGCATGCAGGCACTAGACATCTCTTCAGTGCTGTCCGCAGAGGTAAGGTCACCTCCCCACTTCCTTGTTTAGACAGGCAAGGATCATGCCACGGGCTCATTCTGGGAGCTCACGTGGAGACTGGGTCTTAATATTGCCAATGCCAGGGGTTCAGAACCCACATGCCAGGGCTCCTCAAGTCACCCCATTGACTTAATATACCTATCTTTATACATCTGGGGGTTTGGTGTAATTACACCCTATTTCTGAACCTGTGGGGTGATAGCTCGGAGCTGACAGCTTAGAAAATGGTTTTATTTATATTCAATGCAAGCCAATTCTCTCCCATAACCCCATGACTGCAGGCTCTGAGGCTTTAATATTGCAAGGGGAAATCCCCAGAGCTGGATATGCTGCAGGCTACGTCTTGGCTTAGGCCAGGTCTACACTTAGACAGTTTCCCACTTTACCTCCGCCAGTGCTGCTGCCTCTGGCCCGGCGAGCGAAATGCGCTGCACTGGTGTAAAGTACCTTACCCTGGGAGAACCAAGCCTATACCAGGGCTTTTGTCAGCCAAAAATTCTCCTCCCCAATGCACAGAGCCAGGCCAGCAAAGCTAGAAGCACAGGCCAGGCCATGGACCGTCTGCGTGGCGTGTCCATACGGCACCAGGCACAAGAGGGTGCTGGTCCTGGCTGGGGCTCTGGGGTGCCAAGTGTGTTATGGTAGCAAGCAGCTGCGCGGGAAGTCCCATAACCCAAAGCAGAGGGGCGGAGTGGGGGGCCTCACACCAGTGAGAAGCAGAGGAACCATCCCATGGGAACAAGTCACCTCGAGCCTCAGGGGAAGCAAACAGAGCTGGGGGAATCCAGCACCACAGGAAGCATATCATCCTCCTGCCCCCAACAGGGGGCTGCCCCCTCCCCAGCACAGACTGGGTGGGCGGGGTCTGGAGTCATAGCCTGCCCAAGATCACTCACAGGATGGGGTTTGCAGGGAGAGGTGCAATGGGCTTTTGCAGCACAGTGCTGCCATCCAGTGGACATAGTGGGACATAGCAGGCTACTGAGCTCACCTCTCTGCAGCCCCTTCCATCTCCAAATACACACACAGGAGTCCCTGCACTTGCTAAGGAACTCAACCTTGTACCTGCCCCAGCATTGCACAGTGCAGGGGGACTCCCCCTGAGAACAGCACATAGCCTATGGGAAGGACACCAGGAGTCCTGACTCCTCCCCACTCACCACTCTATCCCTTGCTAGAACCCAGGGGTCCTGGCTCCCAGCTCCCCCTGCTCTAACCACCAGAACCCACTCCCTCCCTGCCACACACACAGCTGGGGAGGAGGACCCAGGAGTCCTGGCTCCCAACTTTCTGCTGCTATCTTGTTAATCGCTGTGCAAACTTTGGGCAAAGCATCTGCTACATCCTCCTCTGCAGCTGGTCACATAGAGGCTAATAACCTACTACTGCTGCCAATTAATTGTTTAGCAACCTGGGAGAGGTCTGTGCTGCGGAGCTAGAAGGTTGTGGGGTCAGATCCTCTTGGTGGCTCATGCAGGGTGGGATGAGAGGGGAGAATAGAGTGCAAAGACATCATTCCAGACCACGTCAAACTCATAACACATTTGCACAGGGGGACTGAAGGAAGGCTGCATGGGATACCTGAATCCTGGAAGTCCCCCCACTCCCAGCACTGGACTTTGAACACTCCTTTTACCAAGGCCGATAGAGGGCTGGAGGAAGGAGCATGTGGGGATGGATGGATGGAAGGGTAGGTGTGGGGATGGACAGATGGATAGAGATGTGGAGGCAGAGAAGCATGCTTGGGGAAGGATGGAGGGAAAGAAGTGTGTGCAGGGACAGAGGGCCAGGTCCAGGGAGGGTTGGGAACAAATGGGTGCATGAGGAGGGATGCTGGGTGGGAGACAATCAAGATCCTGCCCAAGTCAGCATGAGGAGGTTGCAATAACTACTATCCTTGCACTGACCCTGTAGTGTAAGAGCACCCAGGTGTGCTCACACACCAATTCCTGCCTTAGTGTGTCCGGGATTGCTCATGTTTTGATTAAGGTGCACTGTGGGGCACGCACTGGCAGAGCATGTTTTGCATTAGGCTAAAGGCTGGGAGTGGGGCCGGGGGTGTCCAGAGGGCAGAGGAACCCAGCCCTAGGTCAGAGGCCAGGCCCCAATTTCCTGAGCGCCTGCTCTTCCCAGGCCCTAGGGGGGAGGGGATTAGATGCCCAGCCATGGGGCAGGGCCAGATCAAGCCATTCTCCTCTTAGTCACCAGCTTGAAGCCACCCCTGGGCAGCAGGGCCCCACTCCTTGGGGCTTGGCTCTGGCTGCCATGGCAGGCTCAGCCCTGCTTTGCCTTCATGGCAGGCTCCGTGGAGCACCCAGGACTGCCTGGGGCACAGCTAGAACTGCCCCATGACCCCTGCCCCCAGCCAGCTGGAAGACAGTCGTGCTGTGTGGGGCTGTCAGATTGCAGAGAGAGTCAGAGATGCTTTCTCCAGTGCTGAACCCATACCATTCCACACAAAGCTGGATATTAGCAACATGCAAATTATATGCAAATATGCAAATGCACAATGCTTCCTTGCTTCAACTGACCTGCCTGCAAAAATGCAAATCAGTTCAGCACATCATTTGCATAGAATAGCCAAGTATCCCAAGGACCTAGCCACTCCTAAAAGCTGGTGTCCTTGTTAGCTCCTGGGCACTCCTCCACACTTGTGGGGGTGGGGGGTCACTCAGCACTGGGGCCCCCAGACCCACACCTCCTGTGCCATCCCCTCAAAATCCCCAGCACAGCCCCCTCCCCCTCCCAGCCCTGGCATCACAGTGTGGGCGCAACAGGGGGGGCTGACTGTCCCATCAGATCTGAGTGTGCCTGGAGATCCGTGCTGGGAAGTGACAGCCCAGGGAGCATGTGGGAGAGGGGAGCCTGGCAGAGAGAGAGAGATAGAAGAGACACCCCTCCCCCCAAAAGATACAGATACGGGCCCTTCCCCTGCCCCATCTGCCACCACCAGCTACAGGCCCCTCCCCAGACTTAACTGGGGAGAGGATGCCCTACCCCTAAACGGGGAGGGGCCCCAAGTGCCCCCCCAGCACACCTGCAGCTCACGACACTGCCACGCTCTGGGGATTCGATTCATGCCAGTCCCCCCCCGCCCCGGATGGGGGGGGAGGAGGGAGCATCCTCCAATGGGGTTACCTAGCAACCGCATCCCACCACCTCCTCACATTGAGTGCAGGAAAGAGACCGTGGGGGGTATTTCATCCCAGCATCCCCCAAAGCAGGGGGGAAGCTCCTGGCTACTCCAGCCCCGACTGCTCCCAGCAGGGGGCGCTGTGGGGAGTAGGGCAGGGCGCTGGCTGGGGCGGGGGAGCTCCTGGCTATTCCGGCCCCAGCCTCTCCCAGCAGGGGGCGCTGTGGGGAGCAGGACATGGCACTGGCTGGGGGTGGGCGGGAAACGCTTGGCTATTCCAGTCCCGCCGTCTCCCAGCAGGGGGCGCTGTAGGGACCTGGGCAGGGCGCTGGCTGTGGGGCAGCACCCAGCTACACTAGCCCCGGCCTCTCCCAGCAGGGGGTGCTATGGGGAGCTGGGCAGGGCTGTAGCTGGGGGTGCAGCTCCCAGCTACTCCAGCCCCAGCCTCTCCCAGCAGGGGGCACTGTGGGGAGCAGGTATGGTGGGGCTGGCACCACTGAGGAGGGAGCTCGTTCTGTGTTTAAAGGCCCTGTTAATCACTGAACAGGGTGCTATGTTTATTCCCTCATTAATATTTCTATTTTGGAGTTACAATAAATTAGCATAATAAATTATGGGGCAGTTGGGATGGGAGTCTCCACCGCCCACCCTTCAGCAGGGTGTTCCCATCCCTCAGCACAGCACCCCCACCCAGTGTCCTCCCCACCTCTCCCCCAGCCCAGTGCCCCCCAACCTGACCCTGCAGCACACCGCCCCTGGCACTGCACTGGGGCCAGCACTGACAGAGGGGTGATTGTCCCCTACTGTATTCCTGCAGCACCACTCATGCTAGCCATGGGGGGTTAATCCTAGCCCTGCCTGAGGTCTCTGGCCCCCAAGTGCCAGGCGGTGTGGGGGGTGACACCGGGGCACCACCTCAGTGAGGATTACATGTACCTTGGGCACAACAGGGAAAAGTGCCGGGCCGTGGGACACTCCCTCGGGCCCAGAGCCCAAGGACATGGGGACAGGAGGGGGGTGTTCAGACCCAGGTGTCCGGGCAGCAGGAATTCTAGGAGCCAGGTGTCAGGGTGCAGAGAGGTTCTGGCGGGGAACATCTGGACCATACATGTGACAGCGCGAGTGGCATGAAAACCCCATCCGCCCAGTCCTTTCTGGGCCAGCTGGGAAAGTGGGTCATGCGGGTCTCCTGGTGATTTGCACCAGCCTCACATCAAGGGCCAGGGCCCCCTAAATGGGGCCAACACCCCCCACCTCAGAGTGGGCCCGGACCACGAGCAGGGGCACACTCCAGCAGGCCGTGGGCTGAGAATGAGTGTGGGGGGAGGAGGTGAGCTGCAGAGAGCGACCCCCAGGGCCCTCCCTGATGCTAGGATCCCAGCAACCAATCTGGATCCAGCCCTAAGAACCCCACAACCAACACAGGTAGCGCTCCCCAACCCTGGCTACAGGCAGCATGTGGTATTCCCAGCCATCACAGGTCTCCTCTCCCTCCTGCCCCCCACAGGCCTGGGCAGTGCACCCACTACCCTCCACTGCCCCCCCAAACTCCTAGTTACCCCTACTGCCCCCAGGTCCCCTAGCTACCTCCACTGCCCCCACAGGCCTGGGCAGTGCACCCACTACCCTCCACTGCCCCCCCAAACCCCTAGTTACCCCCACAGCCCGGCAATGGTCCCCACCACCACCACCATCCCACAGGCCTCAGGCAGTGACCCCCCTGCTCCCTCTACTACCCCCTGACACAGAGGACAACAGACAAGCTCTCCAGATACCCCCAGCACCTCCTCTGTTTCCCCCCACCCCCAGCTGCTCCCAGATGTATCCCCTGTCCCCAGCCATCCATCAACCCCAAGGTTCACCAGGTAACTCCCCCAACTCCTCCCTCAGAGTCCCCCCGTCCTCTCAACACGTGCCCTGGGCTACCCCCCACTCCACTTCCAACCACAGACATTCCCTCTCTCTGCTTTTTCAGACCCCACAGGCCCTGAACAGCCTCCCCATACATCCCTCTCCCCAACCCCACTGACCCCTGGGGTATGCCCACCCACCCAACCACCCTGCAGCCGCACTGGCTGCTGGGAAACCCCCCCACACACACACATCCCCCTCCCCAACCGAGCCTGACCCTCAAACCCTGCAGCCCAGATGAACTCTCCAAGCCCCCAATTATTGCACTGTGAACTCTTCAACATTGTCTCCCCAGAGAATACCCTCCTGTTCCCCCCACTGCCCACCCTCCCCCAACCCCACAGAGCCCCCTGCACCCAACCCCAGAGGCGACTTCCTTTTGCCCTTCCCCACAGACTCTATGAGCCCCAGACCCCACAGATCCCAGGGTACCATTCAGTCTCCCCCACCTCCTGCCACCAACACAGCCATCCCCTGTCATCCCCCGGACTTCACTGAGCCCAGAGCACACCCCAATCCCGCCACCTCCTGCCCTAGACAACTGAACCCCGGACATCGCAGGCCCCAGGGTACCGTCCAGTGCCTCCCATCTCACCTCCGACTCCCCACTGCCCCACAGGGCACCACCAGCATGTTGTCCTGCCTCCCCACCAGCCATGGGGCAGCCCCTTCAGGAGAACCATTCACTCTCTTGGATGGCACCTCAAGCATACCCCCTGCCACCCTAAGATCAGCTGGCATCCCTCACTGTTTCCCCAGGCCCCATGTGACCCCCTCATCCCTCACACTGTATTCAAAGGTTCCCCCCACCCAGTTCTGAGCCCACAGGCCCTAGGTGACCCCCCCACAGTGCACCCACTACCCTCTACTGCCCCCCCAGACCCCTAGCTATCCCTACCTCCCCCACAAGCCTGGACAGTGCATCCACTACTCTCTACTGCCCCCCACCCCAGGAACCACCCCCAGTCCTGAGCCCACAGGCCCTGGGTAATGCCCCCTCCTAGGAGCCACCCTTAGTCCTGAGGCTGCAGGCCCTGGATGACCCCCCCGTCCCAAGAGCCACCCTTAGTCCTGAGCCCCAGATCCACAGGCCTCAGCTGAGTCCCTTTTATGCCTCCACTACCTCCCCCAGGCAAACCCCATTGCTTAAACCCCACAGGACCCAGTGGTCCCCAGGACTCCACACACAGTCATCCCCCTCTGCCACCACATGCCTCAGTCACCTCCCAGTGCCCCCCACCTGCCCCAGGTAAACCAGATTCTCCTCCCAGCCAGATAGATGCCCCACATCTCCAGCAGAACTCTGACCCTCCAGCCCACCCCAGGTGACCCCTCCCATTCCTGCCCAAGTTTCAGTGCTCTGTGTCCCAGATGTGGTGCCACGCTCCCTGGCTAACTCTGCCTGCCCCAGGTGAACCAGATTCTTCTCCCAGCCCCATAGACACCCCACATCTCCAGCAGAACCCATTCTCCTCTCTGACCCCACAGCCCTCCCCTGCCCCATTCCCAAGCCCAGACCCTGGGAGAACCTTTCAGTACACTCCAATCTGTCCTAGGTGAGCTTGCCTGTTCCTCCAGCCCCCCTCAGACTCCAGAACCCATAGGCCCTAGCTGTGCCCCCCTCAACCCCAGCTGAACCCACCCCATCCTTTACCTCGAAAGGGGACATAGGACATGGTTCCTTCAGCCGCTCGCTAGTCCTGGGCGCTTGTCATGGAGGAGGTGAGGGTGGGGGGAGAGAAGCCGACCCAGGAGGAAGTGGGGTGGGGGAATCCCCAGAGTGGGAAGGAGAAGGGGAAACCGGGGGGGCAAGGACCTCGGGGGGATCCAGGGAAGAGGACTTAAGAGGAACCAGGAGAGTAGGGGTGCTGGGGGATCCGGGAGACAGGGGGTTGGGGATGCCAGGGGACTAGGGAGAGCAGGGTGCAAGGGGTCGGGGAACAGGGGGTTGGGGGTGCCGGGGGACTAGGGAGAGTGGGTACAAGGGGGTTGGGGGAACAGGGGGTCAGGAGAGTGGGGTGCAAGGGGGAACCGGGGGACGGCAGCAGCAGCAGTCGGGGCGGTGATGAGTGCAGCAGGAGCGGCCAGGCCTGCGGGGGGGCCGCCTCCCACCCACGCTGCCTGGCTGGGCCCCGCCGGGCCCCCGCAGCCGAGCTCCCCCTCCCCCGCTCGCCGCCGCCGCCGCTGCCACCGAAGGATGCTGCTGCCGCGGATGCTGGTGCTGAAGCTGCGGCCGCTCCAACCTCGCACACGGGCCCCGCGCGCTGCCCACTCTTAAAGGCGGCCGCGCGGCAGCTGCAGTGGGGGTGGGCGCCGCGTGCGGCCGACAGAAAAGGGAGCGGCCGCGTCCCCTTTAAACGTCGCTTCCCCACCCCGAACACACATACCGGGGTTGGGGGCACGTGGGGTTCGGAGCCAGGTGCCGCCGCGCACCAGGAACCGGGTCCCCCAAACCCGCCATCCAGCTCTATGGCCTCTACCCCCCAAAAGCCACCATCCTCCTCTATGGCCCTGTCCCTCCGAGCCCTCCGCTCCCCAAAGCCACCATTCTCCTCTATGGCCCCTGCCCCCCAGAACACCCCACCTCCCGAGACCCCATCCAGCTCAAAAGCCCCAGTGCCCCCCGCCCCATCCGGCTCTATGGCCCCTTCCCCCCAGAGTCCCCCGCTCCCCAAAGCCACCATCCATCTCTATGGCCCCTGTATCCCGTCCCCCGCCGAGTCCCCTGCCCCCATTGAGATCTGTGGCACCTGGCCCCATTCTAGATCTATGCCCCCACAGAACACCTGACCCCACTCTCCAGATCTATGGCTCTGGTCTGCCCCCCAGTGCCTCTTGCCCACTGACCCCCACAGAACACCTGACCCCCACTCTCCAGATCTATGGCCCTGGTCTGCCCCCCAGTGCCTCTTGCCCACTGACCACAGAACACCTGACCCCCACTCTCCAGATCTCCAGCCCTGCTCCCAAGTACTCCAGTATTGTTCCCTTGGCCCACCCTGCACCAAACCCTGGCCCCTGGTACTGCGCCATGCCATCCCCACAACTGTCTGCTGTTCTGAGTGTAGAGTGCAGCTACCTTTAATGGAGACACCAGAGTAGAGCAAATGTGGCAGCAAGTACTTGTGAGTGCAGGATGAGGATCAGCGTGCAGGGGACTTGTGCATGCAGGGTGAGTGTGCGTGTGCAGAGAGCAACTGTGTATACAGGAGGAGCTTGAGTGTGTGTGCAGGGTGAATGTGATTAGGGTGGGTGTGAGTGTACATGGGTTAGTGTGCCTTGGGCAAGTGTGCATGCAGGGTGAGTGGGAGTGTACATGAGGGAGTGTGACTGCAGGATCTCAGTGGAAGAGAGTAAGTGTGCACGTGGTGAATGGGACTGTGTGTGGAGCAAGTGTGCATGCAGAATGAGTGCAAGTGTGGAGGGTATGTCCCCCTTGGACAAGCACGCTCAGGACTAGTGGGAGTGTGTGTGGGTTGAGAATGATTGTGTGCAAGTTTGCAGGAAAAGTGAGTGCACAAATGGGGTGTGTGGAGCATGCAGGATGAGTGAGTGTGTGCAGAGAAAGAGCAAGTGTGTATTTGGGATGAGTGTGCATGCAGGGTGAGTGTGAAAGGGGCAAATGTTCTTGTAGGGCAAAGGTGAGTGTGCATCTTGGCTTCTCCCTGTGGGGTAGCTGAGCTTCCCCACCCCTGTGAGCTGAGGGGGTGTGACACCTCCCCTCAGTGTGTGGTTGTGTAACAGCCCCCCATTAGTGGGTCAAGAGAAGAACTCTCTCCCTAAGGGGGTGTTTCTAGGGCAGCTCCAGGCTCTTGCAGAGAGAGAGAGGGTGTGTGTGTGTGCACATGCTGGTCTCTGAGTGGCTGCACTGGTGTGCGTGCAGGGTAAGCGTGCATGTTTGTGAGTGCACGAGGTGCAGTGGATTATTGTGGAGGAGTCTGCTGGGTGCACAGAACTGTCTGTGTCCAATACTGGCTTGGCATGTGGGTGCGTTTTAGGGATGTGCATACATTGGGCAGAATTGTGTGTCGGGGTGGTGTGTTAGGAGATATTTTGCGTTGGTGTGTTTGAGTTAATTGGGAGTATATTGCGTTGTGTGATAGGGGAATAGAGTGTGTTTTGTTGTGTTGTTTTTTAGGGTTCCGAGTTCAATCCTTGAGGGGGCCATTTAGGCATCTGGGGCAAAAATTGGGGCCATTTAGGGATCTGGGGAAAAAATTGGGGATTGGTCTTGCTTTGAGCAGGGGGTTGGACTAGATGACCTCCTAAGGTCCCTTTGAACCCTGATATTCTATGATGTAGATCCTTGATGATGCACTGGAGAGGTTTTAGTTGGGGGTTGTAGGTGATGGCTAGTGGCGTTCTGTTACTTTCTTTGTTGGGCCTGTCCTGTAGTAGGTGACTTCTGGATACCCTTCTGGCTCTGTCAATCTGTTTCTTCACTTCACCAGGTGGGTATTGTAGTTTTAAGAACCCTTGATAGAGATCTTGTAGGTGTTTGTCTCTGTCTGAGCGAATGGAGCAAATGCGGTTGTATCTTAAGAGCTTGGCTGTAGACAATGGATCGTGTGATGTGGTCTGGATGAAAGCTGGAGGCATGTAGGTAAGTATAGCAGTCAGTAGGTTTCCGGTTTGGGGTGGTGTTTATGTGACCATCGCTTATTAGCAATCCCTCACTCTCACATACCTTGGGAGACAGGCCAGTCCTCACTTACAGACAGCCCCCCACCTGAAGCAAATACTCACCAGCAACTACACACCATACAACAAAAACACTAACCCAGGAACCAATCCCTGCAACAAACCCCATTGCCAACTCTGTCTGCATATCTATTCAAGGGACACCATCATAGGACCTAACCATGTCAGCCACAGGGGCTCATTCACCTGCACTCCCTAGGTAACACTGGAATGCGTTACCTAGGGAGGTGGTAGAATCTCCTTCCTTAGAGGTTTTTAAGGTCAGGCTTGCCAAAGCCCTGGCTGGGATGATTTAACTGGGAATTGGTCCTGCTTCGAGCAGGGGGTTGGATTAGATGACCTTCTGGGGTCCCTTCCAACCCTGATATTCTATGATTCTATGATCTACCAATGTGATAAATGCCATCATGTGCCAGCAATGCCCCTCTGCCATGTACATTGGACAAACCGGACAGTCTCTACACAAAAAAATAAATGGACACAAATCAGACATCAAGAATTGTGACATTCAAAAACCAGTAGGAGAAGACTTAAAAGTGGCAATTCTTCAACAAAAAAACTTCAAAAACAGAGTCCAATGAGAAACTGCAGAACTGGAATTAATTTGCAAACTGGACACCATCAAATTAGGCCTGAATAAAGACTGGAAGTGGATGGGTCACTACAAAAAGTAATTTTCCCTCTGCTTATACTCACACCTTCTTGTCAACTGTTGGAAATAGGCGATGTCCACCTTGATTGCATTGGCCTCATTAGCACTACAAAAGTAATTTTCTTCCCTTGATATTCACCCCTTCTTGTCAACTGTTGAGAATAGGCCATTTCCACCTTAATTGAATTGGCCTCGTTAGCACTGACTCCCCCCCCACCCGCACTTGGTAAGGCAACTCTCATCTTTTCATGTGCTGTAATATTTATACTGACAGGTTTCAGAGGAACAGCCGTGTTAGTCTGTATTCGCAAAAAGAAAAGGAGTACTTGTGGCACCTTAGAGACTAACCAATTTATTTGAGCATGAGCTTTCGTGAGCCACAGCTCACTTCATCAGATGTGTACCGTGGAAACTGCAGCAGACTTTATATACACACAGAGAATATGAAACAATACCTCCTCCCACCCCACTGTCCTGCTGGTAATAGCTTATCTAAAGTGATCAACAGGTGGGCCATTTCCAGCACAAATCCAGGTTTTCTCACCCTCCACCCCCCCACACAAATTCACTCTCCTGCTGGTGCTAGCCCATCCAAAGTGACAACTCTTTACATAATCAAGTCGGGCTATTTCCTGCATGGATCCAGGTTTTCTCACTTCCCCCCCACCCCCATACACACACAAACTCACTCTCCTGCTGGTAATAGCTCATCTAAACTGACCACTCTCCAAGTTTAAATCCAAGTTAAACCAGAATATCTGGGGGGGTAGGAAAAAACAAGAGGAAACAGGCTACCTTGCATAATGACTTAGCCACTCCCAGTCTCTATTTAAGCCTAAATTAATAGTATCCAATTTGCAAATGAATTCCAATTCAGCAGTTTTTATTTATTTTTATTTTTATATATATTTTTATTTATACTGCTTACTGTATTTTTCACTCCTTGCATCTGATGATGTGGGGTTTAGCCCATGAAAGCTTATGCCCAAATAAATTTGTTAGTCTCTAAGGTGCCGCAAGGACTCCTCATTGTTTTCTCTGAGCATACTCTCTCCAAGGGAAAGAAGCTTACACAGCTTTGACCTTCCTGGGTCTGACCTCAGAGCATTCAGCATCCCCTTCCACACCGTGTGCTTCCCGCAGTGAGTCCGCCCGAGTGGAAGCCAGAGGGCCCTGCACCCCAACTCCACAGTCAGCAGTGACTCTCAGCCAGCCGGTAAAACAGAAGGTTTATTAGGCGACAGGAACATAGTGTAGAACAGAACTCGTTAGCAGAGAAAACAGTGACTTTCAGCCAAGTCCATCTTGGGGGGAGGGGAGCCCAGAGCCAGGGTTCTGGTCCTCTCCCTGCGCCCCAAGCCAGCCAAGACTGACTCACTTCCAGCTTCCTGGCCCCTGCCCTGCCTGTTGCTCCTCCTCTGGCCTTTGTCTTGCTTCCTGGGCCAAGAGTCGTGGTCGCATCCCCCTCCTGGGTCTCAGGTTACAAAGGGGTGGTCATAGCATCCATGCAGGCAGCTGGAGCAAGCCCCACAAAAGTCACACACACTTATTGCCACCATCTAGACATTGTGGCACCTTAGAGACTAACCAATTTATTTGAGCATAAGCTTTCGTACAGCTCACGAAAGCTTATGCTCAAATAAATTGGTTAGTCTCTAAGGTGCTACAAGTACTCCTTTTCTTTTTGCGAATACAGACTAACACGGCTGTTACTCTGAAACCTGTCATCTAGACATTGGTGTAATACACAGGGAAATTGAGGCACACATAGCATTAATGCAAAACAGTAAGACTCACATAGGCTTACATACAACAAAAGGGAGAATTCCCACTACATAACACTCCAGTTACAGATTTTTTTTGGGGGGGGGGGGGTCCTGAGCTCAGGCCCTGGTACAATTGTACCCCCTTTCCACCCTCTCCTCAGCCCCTGTCTGGATGTGTCCTTTGGTGATTTAGGGGACACTATGGTTGTGTTGTGTACTACGAGTGTCTGTGGTTGGATGGGTGTGTTGCTAATGAGCCCTAGACCTATCCCCCTGCAGCAGCTCATTCTGGCCCCTCACCCTGATGCTGGGGGCAGGCCATGCCTGGGCACTGGGGGTTCCCTTTCCCATCCCGGCTCCAAGCAGTCTCTGGGGAGGGGCAGACCTTGGGCACTGTTAACCCCAAACCTGCGGGATGTGGCCTGGTGCCCCATAAGGAAATGCTGCGGGGATGAGCGTACCCAGCCACAAGTCCTCCCCAAAACATCATCTTGGGAAGCTGGGGCACTAGCAGGGTGTGTCTCTGGCATGCTGAGGGGGTGGTGGAGCTAGATGTGGTGTGAGGGATCAGGACTCCCCAGGGTTGTGGGATGTGGTATCTGGGGAAGTAGCATTATAGTGAGGGACTGGGGTCAGGATCCTGGGTTCTGTCCCAGTTTGAGCAGTGGAGTGGGATCTAGTGGGATGGATAGAGTAGAATGGGCTTGGATGCAGGACAAGTGGAGCAGCAGCTGGGCCTGGGTCACTGTGCTCTCTCCACTTGGCAATGGCCCAGCTGGGAGTTCCCTGCTTGCTTAAGCATCCAGTCCCTGGAACTGAGAGGCAAAGCTATTTGATTAGGGATTAGTGAGAGAGGGCTGCACGTCACCAGTGAGGGTCACTGGCAGAGCTGTGTAGCGGGAGGGTGCCCAGGGCTGCGTAGCAGTGGTCTGCAGTCAGGATTGAGGGGCACTGGGAAAGCTATGGCGGTGATCCCAGGGCTGGGACAGCAGGGGGCTGCAATCGGGACTGAAGGGCGCCGCCCGGGTCAGGTCCGCCCTGATCATACAGGAGGCGGGAGGCACATGGTGAGGGGGGCGGGACACAGTCTGGTGACTCTAGGGGGCGGGGTTTAGGAAGGAGCATGCTGCTGTCCTGGGTCACGTGAAGGGGGACGGGCGGGTTCCGCGCAGATTGCAGCTGCGGGCAGGTAGGAGTTGTGGCGTGTGTTCGCACCAGGGGAGCGCCCTGCTGCCTTAGGGACTCAGCGCACCGGCTGCTGTAGGGGCTGTTCTCCCCTCGCAGGCAGAGCTGGCCCCGGGGGAGCCGTCTCAATTGGCTGTTTGCCCTTGCAGGGCTGGTCCCAGTCCCCTGAGCTGAGTCCTGCAGGGACGGTGGCAGCGACGCGCGCCGATGAAAGCTGCCTGCTGCGTGAGTAAAAGCCGGACCCCTGCCGACCACCTGTGGGGCTGCGCCTCCCCCGGCGCTGAGATGCAGCCGCCTCGGGGGGGGTTCAGCGGCTTTTTACACTTGTCGTGCAGTATAGTGCGCCTCCTAGTGCTAACTTGGGGCCAGTGCTGAGTGCGAGGGGAGGGTGTCCCCAGCGAGACCCTCACCCCAGTCCCTGCAGCCCCCCGGGTCTGGCCCTTACTCTGTTTCTTGGCCACAGGTGCTGTTGCTGTCCCTGTTGATGGTCCCACTGCTTCGAACCGTGTATCAGCGTCTCTTCTCCATGGCAGCTGAAGCCTATACCCCCGGGAGCCTGTCAGCTGCCTTCGTCACCTGCCCCAATGAGAAAGTGGGCAAGGAGATTGCAAGGTGGAGCTGGGAAGGGAGTGGGCGCTAGTAGATTAGAGTAGCTAGGCTGGGAGTCAGGGCTCCTGGGTTCTATCCCTGGCTCTGGGAGGGAAGTGGGGCTAAGGGGTGGTTTGACTTTTGAGCATGGAGGACACTGATGTGTATTTTTGTTCTGAGCAGGGCGATAGTAGAGAAGCACCTGGCTGCCTGTGTCAACATCATGCCTCAGATCACATCCATGTGAGTGCAGCAGCCAAGTCCCCAGGCTCTATGGTCACTGCATTGGGCCTGGAACTGGGATGGGAGGAGTTGGGGGAGCAGCCTGGCCACCCTGACTGGGGCAGGCTTTCTTGGTGTCTCCCTCTCACCAGCTCCACCTGTTGGTTTCTTTCAGATACGAGTGGAAGGGGAAGATCGAAGAGGACAGGGAGGTGTTGCTGGTGAGGGCCCATGTGGGGAGGGTCTTTGTGGGATGGGGCATAAATCCCCTGCCTGTGTAGGCAGTAAGGAGGCTCTAGAACCCTGGGCTCTGCCCTGCGTGTTTGGGGGGAGTAGTCAATGGAAACTCCCAACCTTTCACTATCTGTCTCTTCCCCAGATGATCAAAACCCGGAGTTCCCGGATCCCAGTGCTGACCGACTTTGTCCGGTCAGTCCATTGTTCTTCTGTCTCCTTCTCCACCCTGTGGGAGCCTGCTGGTGGGGATGGGCCTAGGGAATTTCTGGCGGGGGGTGGAGTCGCTTGAGAGAAGGCCCAAGGGGTGTGCAGGAGGGTTGCTGGGGGAGGACATGAGTCTCTAGGGGGGTGGGTGGCAGAGTGGTGAGTCCCCAGGGGGAGTTGCTGGGGAATCCTTGCCTCTGACTTCCCCCCCATCTCCCTACAGGTCGGTGCACCCATACGAAGTAGCAGAGGTGATTGCGCTGCCCATCCAGCAGGGAAACCCACCATACCTGCAGTGGGTTGGGGAGACTGTACCAGAGTGAGACCCCCCTACCCCACAGCAGGGAACCATCTGCCCCTTCCCTGCCTCAGTCACCCTGTCCTGAGACACCATAAGAACAGGACTCACTCCATGGATTTTTTTGTGTGTGGGGGGGGGACCTGCAGCCAATAAACTGCCTCCAACGCACCAAGCAGCAGGGTTGGCTCCTCATTCACAACACACAGCCCTGGTCTACTTGGGGAGTGAGATGGCGCCTTAGAGCCAGGACTCCTGGGTTCCCTTTCTGGCTCTGAGGGGGGAGCGTGGAGTTGTGGTGGTGGAGGCTTGCCTCCTGGGTTCTAGCCCTTTCTGCGATACAGCAGCCTGTGGTGCCCTCCCTCCAATGACGAGGCTGAGTCTGGCTGCAGCAAGCTCTTTATTGCAGGTGTCAGTTTGTACAGTCAGAATGGCGGTGGTGACAACAGCATCAGCACACAGGGATGGGGGAGAGGGTACAGCTGGCCTGTGGGGAGGGGAACATACGCCATCTGTACAGCAGGTTACAAGCAGGATGGATGACTGTGCTGGGGGGCACCTTTCTCTTCCCAGGCCTTGGGGAGCTGCCACCTCCCATTCCTGTGCCCGCATTCTGCCTTGGCCAGCCCAATTGTGGCAGGGTGCCCCAAGCTCTGCCCTCCCCACATTGCACTTCATTAAATAGAATTTTTACAGAATAATAAAAAAGCAACAAGAAAATAAACCCTTTGAATACAATGAAGCATTTGCCTGTTGGGGGGGAGGAATGCCCCCCCCATCCACCCTAGGGCCCTTCTTTGAGCAGGACTAGGCAGTTCATGCCTTATATCCAAGCTGAGGGTGGGAGCCCCTCATTACAGTGCAACCCCACACTGCTGTCAAAGAGGGACAAATCCATCCCCTTCCCAGGGGAGAGGCCTGACCCTGCACTCTGTCCTGGGGGCTCCTGGGAGTTGCACTCTGCTCAGAGTGTGTGTGGGGGGGGGAGGAGGGGAAAGGAAGGACAACTCTCTGCAGCCCCAGTAGAGGGGGTATCTCTCTGGCACTTCCCTTCCCCCTCAGAACATGCCCCCTCCACCCCATTCCACCAGGTACTGGACAGTGCCATCGAGGGTGACCCTGCGGGCCAGGATGCGGACAGCCTCCCCACGGGCCAGGCGCCCCATGGCTCCAAAGTAGCTGCTGCTGGTGGGGGCAGGGCCTGGGCACAGAGTGTTGGAGGAGGGGGAGGCGAGGGGCTCTGGCTGGTGCTTGGTGCTGGGGGCTGGGTAGTTTGCATGGGGCAGCGGAGTGTGGGCAGGGGGATGCTCAGGGCTCTCGCTCTCTGGGGCAGGTGCTTCGCGGGGGTCCGGGCTGGCAGTGGTGCTCCTGTTATAAAACAAGGTGGATCAGAGAAGCCTGCACCGTGAAGTGCTTCTCCCCAGTCCCAGCCCAGGGCCTGCTCCAGAAAGTACCTGCAAAGTCCTAACCTGGGTGGAGCTTCCCCCATCCAGTGAGGCCATCCTGGCCCGAACCAGTTTTAGACCCCCTTTACAACCCAGTCTGCGCCGTAGAGGACTCAGTCCTCATTCTAGAATCTCCCATTCCTTGCTCTAGAATAGATACCATCCCTTGGGAGCCTGCCTTAGAAACTGGCCTCTGAGCCGCCTCTAGGAGATAGGGACTGCTCTCCCGAAAGCACATCCCACTGCAAACAGGCTCCGGAGAGGGTAATGCCCTGGGAGCTGCCCCTGCCTCCCCTCACCTCAGGGTCCGGGCAGTGTTGGCGGATGGGTGGAAGGAGGCAAACATCCTGATGGGAGCACTGTGGGCAAGAAAGAGCAAGAAATGGGGTGAATGCAGGGTTGGGCAAGGTGGCACCCCCACCCTGCTGGTCCCTCCTCACCTCTCCAGGCAGCGGGCGTCAGTGCGGCGGAAGTTGTAGGTGCTGGAGGTGCCGCTGTAGCCACAGTATGTCTGGCTAGCACTGACTGGGGTCTCCACCACCTCCTGCAGGGAAAGATAATCAGTGGGGTGCCCTGGGAAGGTCCCCAAAGCCCAGGGCAGGGGCAGCTCCTAGAGCAATGCGGGAGGCTGTGCTGTACCTGGGTGAGGGCTCTGTCCAGCTGCCACTTCTCCCTGCTGCTCCTCAGCTCCATGGTGTCTGTGGGTTCCAGGGGGACCTTGCGCCTCCGTGGCCTCCGGTGCCCTGCCCCACTGCTGCCCTGCCCTGAAAGGAAGCTGTAAGAGACCCTCCTTATCTGCACAGCACGCAGGGGGCCGCGCCTGCTCCACTGGGAGCCCAAGGGGGCTGGGTCAGTGACCCCTGATGGGAACGGGGAGGCAGGGTAGAGAGACTTGCCCAGGCCCTGTGACCCCTCCTGACAACACTCTATCTGCTACTACGGACCTAACCTGGGCCCCACAGAACTTCCCCAGGGGAAAATGTTGGGCGGGAGCTCCCAATGCCCTCTACCTCAGTCCCCCATCACATCACCTCAGTGGTATCCCTGCACTCACACCCACCATGCCCTTCTCACCCTAACCCCATGCTGGAGCCCTGGGGTGGTGGCTGAATGTGTAGGGCAGGAGGAGTTGGGGCAGCTGAGGCTGCTTACCTGCTGTCAGTAAGTGAGGGCTGCCCCTGGGGCTGCTGAGCCGTGGAGCCACCATGGCCCCCAGGGCACTGAGGTGCAGGAGGTGGCACTCGTATGTGGAGCCCAAAGAGACCCTTCCGCTTCTTGATCTCCTTCCCTGAAATAAACCTGGAGAAGAAGAAGAGAGACCAGACTCAGATCTGCAGGGCAAACAGCTCCCATTTGAACTTCCAGCCCCCAGGCAAGAGCATCAGGAGCAGCAATGCAGAGGTGTGCAAGAGCCTTCATGACTGAGCGGGTGTGCTGTGAGAGCACGTGAAGGCTGGTGCAGTTTCAGGTGTGTGCGAGGGCGTGGCAGAGTGTGCATCGGCTAGTATGGTTCCAGGTAGGTGGAAGAGTGCAGGGGCTGGTGCAAGTGGGAGTGGGTGTGAGGACATGGTGGAACATGTGAGGGTCAGTGTGGGTGCGAGCAGTGATGAGCTGCCAAAATCTTAACCGGTTCCCTCCTCACCCCATGAGGGGGTTGTGGCCCACGCCCACCCCCACCCTCCAGGCCCCTGCCCCATCCACCCTCCTCCCCTGACTGCCCCCAGAACTGGGCAGGAGGGTCTCGTGGATCACCGTAGTGGGTGCTCACCCCGCCCCTAAGAGCCAGGGGGACGTGCCGGGGGGCAAGGTGGGGAGTCCCGGCAGTGCTTACCTGGGGCAGCTCCCAGGAAGCGTCCAGCAGGTCTCTCTGGCTTCTAGGGGCAGGGGAGCATAACTAGGTGGGGAGCAGGGAGAGCAGCCGCTCCCCCATCTGATCACATCAAAAGTGGTGCCTTAGGTGCCAACTCCATGGGTGCTCCGGGCAGGAGCACCCACGGGGAAAATTTGGTGGGTGCAGAGCACCCACTGGCAGCACCGCGCCCGGCCCCAGCTCACCTCCGCTCCGCCTCCTCCCCTGAACGTGCTGCCCCGCTCTGCTTCTCCGCCCCCTCCCCCAGCTTCCCATGAATCAGCTGTTCGTGCGGGAAGCCTGGGAGGGCTGAGAAGCGGGCGGCGGCTTTGCGCTCAGGCCCAGGGAGGCGGAGGTGAGCTGGGGCGGGGAGCAGTTCCCCTGTGTGCCCCCCCTCCGGGTTACCTGCTGCGGTGCGGGCGGCCCTCCTAGCGCCACCCAGCCCCAGCTCATCTCCGCTCCGCCTCCCTGGGCCTGAGTGCGAAACCGCTACCTGTTTCTCAGCCCTCCCAGGCTTCCTGTGCGAACAGCTGATTCGCGGGAAGCCAGGAAGGGGGGGGGGGGGAGAAGCAGGGCGGGGCAGCCCGTTCAGGGGAGGAGGCGGCGGAGGCGGTGCGGAAGTGAGCTGGGGCCAGGCGCGGGGCGGGGAACTGCTGGTGGGTGCTCTGCACCCATCAAATTTTCCCTGTGGGTGCTCCAGCCCCGGAGCACCCATGGAGTCGGCGCCTAAGATGCCACTTTTGGCCGGTTGTTAAATTTAGAAGCCCTTTTAGAACCAGTTGTCCCTTGCAGGACAACCAGTTGTAAAAGGGCTTCTAAATTTAACAACCGGTTCTAGCGAACTGGTGCGAACTGGCTCCAGCTCACCACTGGGTATGAGGGGGCGGCGCAATTCAGTGAGAGTGCGAGGGAGTAGCAGCACATGTGAGAGCTGGCATGGTTCCAGGTGAGTGGGAGGGAGTGGCAGAGCATGTAAGGGCCAGCATGGTGCAGCGTGCAAGGGGGCAGTGTGATTCTGCGTGGGTGCAGGGGCATGGCAGAGAATGTGAGGGCCAGCACGGTGGAGCGTGCGAGGAGGCGTGCAATTCAGTGAGGGTGCGAGGGAGTGGCAGCACATGCAAGGGCTGCTGTGGGTCCAGGTGGATGCCAGGACATGGCAGTGCGATTCAGCATGGGTGTGAGGACGTGGCAGCAAGTGTGAGGGCCAGTGTAGTTCCAGGTGAGCAGGAGGGAGTGGCGGAGTATGGCAGGCGTGTGGAAGGAGGGGCCACACAGGCAGAGCAGAGTGTTACAAAAGCTCCTCCCACCTGTCTTTGTGGCTGCTCAGGGCACTCAGCAATTGGCTGTACCGGTCCCTCTTGGGTGTATCCGAGAGCTGCAAGGACCAATGAGAATGGATGAGGATTAGTGAGGGCCATGACCAGAGAACCCTATATTGCCTCTGGACTTCTCCATCTGCCCCCACAGCATATCTGCCCAGCCAGCTCCCAGACAGCCCTTAGAGTCCCTCCCACTCCATTCCACTCTCTCCCTGGGTACCTCTCACCCAGGTCCCCAACCTCCCTTTCTCTCACTTCACTCCCACTCCTTGCTCACCTCTCTCCCCCAGCCCTGTCCCCTTCCCCCTGCTCCCCCTTCCTGCAGCCCCATTCCCCACTACTTCCCCCTGCTCCTCCTAGCCCTGTTTCCTCTCCCAGCACGCCTCACAGTCCACTCTCCCTGCAGCCCCTTCCCACACCCAGCCCACCTCTCCCAGCAGCAGGTTGTCCCAGTTCTCGCTGGCAAACGGCAGAATCTCCCGCTCAAAGTCAAAGTATTTCTTTTTGCAGCAGATGCTAAGGTGATAGAGAATGAGATGGGCCACGTCCACCCTATAGGGAGAGGGGAGAGGGTCAGTGCTGGCATGGTGGGGACATGTGCTGGAGGTGTGGAAGGGCTACCAGACTCACCATCTCAGGGGAAGTCTCCGTACGCTCTCAGGACCCCCAGTGCAGACACAGCACTCGAAGACATAAAATCTGGAAGAGACCCAAGGTGTGTGAGGGAGGAATTAATCCTGGATCTCAGGGACCTCTCCCCCCATGTGCCCTCACCTTTCTGCATAGGGGAATGAGAGGATCTCAGCTCCCCACCCCACCCTCTTGTCCCCTCACCTATGTCCACAGGGTAGTGGCGTGGATTTTACTTTCCTCCCCAGTCACCGCATGTCCCGTAACCTGTCTCCACAAGGGGCAGGGTGGATTTCAGCCCTCCACCTTGAGTCCCTCCATGCCCCCTCACCTGTCTCCATAAAGCAGTGGCTTGCTGAGACACTGGGTACATGCCTCATGGAACCACTGGGCGCAGCTGCAGCACTGCAACATCTTCAGGTTCCACCTAGGGGGGAGAGGGAGGCTGAGTGAGCACATGAGTGAGAGGGGCAGCCTGCCAGGGGCCCAGTACCCTCCCAACTGGAGAGAGAAAGGAGTTCACCTGGGGCATTTGCTGACCCACTCCAGGCACCACCCAGCTCTAGAAATGCCCTCCTCTCCACCCCATGAGCAGCTCCAGAAACCTACCTTCTAGTCCAGAAACCCCATCCCATCCAGCCTAGAAAAATCTCTCTCCCTTGGTGGAAGCTGCTGTAGAAACCTGCCCCCTCCAGCACACAACTCACTACAGCAACCTCATCCCAGTCTACAGCCACTCAATCTGGAACTTGTACTGGAAAAATCTCATGCTGGAAGCTGTTTGGGAAATTTGTTTTACAAGGACCATCCTGCTCTAGAAACACCCAGCCTGGCTCTAGAAAAGAGCCTACCCCAACAAAAGCTACTTTAGGGACCTCTGAAAACCTGACCTGACTTTATAAACACTGCGTTACTCCCATGCCAAAACAATCCAATTCCAGAAAGCACTCCAGACCCTTTTCTAGAAACTGTATCTAACTTCAGAACTCAATCTAGAAACCCACCAGTTCAGAGCTCACTTCAGAACCATCCTCCCAAACAAGAACTGGTCATAGAAAAAAGTTCCTCCCATATTTAGCTATTATAGAACCCCCACCCCACCATGGACTTTGCTATGGAGACCTCCTTCAACCACAAGACCACTTTGAGAAACCACGCTCCCTGTTCTGAGCTTGCTCTAGAAATCTCTGGCTTCAACACCTGCTCTTGAAATTGACCTCCCTTTGTGAAGCCTGCTTTAGAAATCTCTTCCAACTCCAGAACCTCCTTCCAGTCCAAAACTAGTTCTAGAAATCCAAATGGTTTTGCTGGAGCTAGATAGGGCTCTTGCTAATTTATCTCTAAAATTAGAAACTCCTTTGAGGCAGAAATGGTGGGGTAGATGTTACCTACTCTATCAGGATCCAAATCGAGGGGCCTAGTTGCAATCTAGATCTGAAATCCTGCTGCTCAAGACACCCACTTTGGCCGGAGCAGGAACATTCCTGATTCCTGCTCTTTGCCACAAAGAAGCAGATGCAAGGGCAAGTGCTGACCTCAGGAATCTGCAGGCCCAGAAGGGGAACTTACTCTCCAGGGCCTCCACAGTAGCAGTAACACTGCTGCCGATTGGTCAGGTGTGCAGGATCCCACTCCAGAGTCTTGAGCTGATAGGGCAGCACCAGCTTCATGCTCAACATGGCCTTTGCATAGGGGCCTTTCTTGAGCGCACCACCTCTCTGCCAACAAGAGAACAGAGAGAGGGTGTGAGACAGGGCTGGACACAAATCAAACAGATCCATCCACAGGAGGACAGAAATGCGGGGCTTGAATCAGAGGGATGCACCTGTTGGGAGGAAGGGGACTCATGAGGGGACGGGAGTCAGAGAGACTAACCTGTTGGGGGGGGAGCGGGAGCTGGGGGGGGGGGGAAACACTTGCTGTGTGGGGGATAATGGGAATCAGGACACCCCACCCCCTTTTTATCAAAGGCATCACTGAGGACATGAGGGGATGATGTCTGGCCTCCCACAGCTGCCAGCCCCATGCTCACCTTGGTGGCCACAGCGAAGACACACTGCCGGCACATCCATGCACCAAGAACCCCAGCCCCATCGCTGCTCGCATCCAGCACTCTGGGCAGATGGCACTCCTGGTGGTAGGCTGCAAGGGGAGAGAGCTGGTGAGAGAGGAGAAAGGGGGTCCCAAGATGGCCAGAGGATGGCAGAGGAGAGGAGCACCACTTACTGTGCCCACATTTCTCACACCGAACCAACTGGTTCTCTGGGCTCACGGACTCCGAGTAACACACGCAGCAGATCTGCTCCTCACCGGGCACAGCGGCTGTGGGAGAGAATGGAACCGGCTCAATTAATGCCTTGCTGGGGGCAACCCAAGTCTGGGATAGCAGGGGGCTGCAGGTCAGGACTGAGGGGCACCAACAGAGCTGTGCATATGGAGAGAGCATAGGGCTGGGATAGCAGGGTCTGTTGGGCTGTGAGTGAGGGGCGCTGGCAAAACTGTGGGTGGGAAGCCCAGGCCTAGGACAGAAGGAGGCTGTGAATCAGGATTGAGGAGCTGTGTGTGGAGGGAGCCCAGGGCTGGGGTAGTAAGGGGAGGGGCAGTGGGTTGGGAATAAGGGGCATCAGCAGACCTGAGAAGGCTGTGGGTCAAGACTATGGGGCACTGGCAGAGCTGTGCGGGGTGGGAGCCATGGGACTGTGAGCTTGGAGTGAGTGGTGTGGCGGCGGAGCTGGGGCTGCGGGCTGAGAGTGAGACTACATCAGGACTCCAGTGCTCACCAGGGTTAATGTCCTTCCAGAGCACCAGGAACTGGGAATTGTCCTCAAATTGCACCAGGCAAACCTGCCGTGAAGCATCCACCTGCCAGAGGAGAGAGGGGTGAGTGAGTGCAAGGACAGTCAGTGGAGGGGCCCTGCTGTGTGTGTGAGGGCTTCACTCACCTTCTTGATGGTACCCAGATAGAGCAGGCCATCGGTCCAGCGGGCCAGCACATCTTGCCCCTCCCAGAAGCGGGGCCGGCTGGGAGCCACAGCAGGGGCCGGGGCAGCCGGACGTTTCCAGGGGCCGGAGGTCAGGCGGGAGCTCGTGCGTGTCACCCGGGAAGTCTGAGCAGGTAGCTCGCTCGCCATCACATTGTGACCAATCTGCCATGTGAGGGGAGAGGGTCAGTCACCTGCCAGAGCTCAGGCCAGAACCCAGGATTCTTCATTCCCAGCAACTGCATTCACTCCTGTGGGGTTCCTTTACATAGCAAGGGGGCATATTCTGTGTGAGAGGAGGGTCATAGATCTGGGGAGCTATCCTTGGACTTGGGGTACCATTTATTAGGGGGTCTCCCAGATTGAGGAGTGTCTCAGAACCAGGGGTCATTTCTTGGAGGGAGATCAGAACTAGGGAGGGATTCTCTAGGGGTATCTCAGACCTAAGGGACCTGATCTGGGGTGTCCCAAATTCAGGGGGCCCTCTCTGTGGTGTCTCAGATCTGGTGGACCCAACACTGTGGTGTCTGGGATCCTGGGCTGTCCTCTCTGGGAGGGTCTGGGATCTGGGGATGTGTCAGATTTAGGGGACCTGCTCTGGGATCTGACAGTTTCTCAGCTCTGAGGAGCCCGGTCTTAGGGGTCTGAAATTCAGGGGGTCCACACTGAAGTGTCTGGGATCCAGGAATATCTTGGAAGTGGGGGCCCACTTTCAGGGGGTCTGAGATCCATGGGTGTCTTGGATTTGGGGTATCCACTCTGGGGGATCTAGAATCTGAGAGTGTCCCAGATTCAGGAGACCCTCTCTGGCGATGTCCGGGAGCTGGGGGTGTCTTTAATTTGGGGGGCCTCTTTGGGGAGTCTGGGGGTGTCCCAGGTTCAGGGATCACTGTCTTGGGGGTCTGGGATCTGAGGGTGTCTTGGATTTGGGAGGAGTCTCTCAGGAGGATCTGAAATTTGGGGTGTTCCAGATTTGGGGGGCCTCTCTGGGGGGATTCTGTGACCTTGGGGTGTCTTGGATTCAGGAGACCCTCTCTGAGAGGTCAAAAATCTTGGATGGGGGGGTCTCAGTGGGGGGCTTAGATTTGGGGAGACTCAGATATGGGGGCATCTGGGGGCCCTCTCAGGGATGGTTCTGGGGCAGTCTCTGATTCAGGGGGACCTGGGATCTGGGGGTGTCCTGGATTCAGGGCCCCTCTCTGGAGTGTCTCAGATTAGGGGGCCTTCTCTGAGGTGAGTCTGCAATCTGGAGGTGTCTCAGATTCAGGAGGGCCCTCTGGGGTGGGTCTGGGATCTGGTCTCGCTCAGACTGAGGGCATCTCAGTTGTGGGAGCTCTCAGATGTGGCACGAAGGAAGTCTCATTTGGGGGTGTCTCCTTTAGGGAGGATGGAGGAGCTCTCTGTAGCTGGGCAGCCCATCTCTCTGCCCTGCATGGGGGAGGGGTGCTCCCTCTCCCTCAGCCTCTCCTGCCCTTACCAGGTCTCCGAGTCTCCTGTGGGGGTGGGGGCCGGC
Source organism: Caretta caretta (assembly GCF_965140235.1). Lineage (NCBI taxonomy): Eukaryota > Metazoa > Chordata > Testudines > Cheloniidae > Caretta > Caretta caretta. The sequence continues at coordinate 49,701,412 of NC_134219.1, forward strand.
TCTCTCCCCTCCCCAGTCTGGGGAGGGGGGGCGTCTCAGGGCTGAGGAGGCTGCCCGGGCCCTCAGGGGCTAAAGAGCAGGCCCCTCTGCGGCTCCATCCTAGAGCTGAGCCCAGTGACGCAGCAGCAGCAGCCGCCAGAGCGGGGAGGAACGAGGGGGGATGCGGAGAGACGCCGGGGGAGAGGACCCCCCTAACGCCCCCCTCCTGGCGCTGCCTGCAGAGCAGGCCCTCGGCACCCCCCTCAGGACCCCCCTTCCCCGGATCTGCACTGACAGTGGAGCACAGCACCAGACAGCTATGGTGGGGGAATCCTCCACCTCTTATGATCCCATTCCTTGCGCCAGCCAGGTGGGATCACGTCCAGCTCCACCTAGAGGGGCCAGGCCCTGGAACCCTTTCCCAGCGCCCTGAGCCAGCCAGCCCCCACCCTGGGCCAGAGCGGAAATGACGCCCCCTCGAGGGGAAAGGCCCAATGTCTCCTGCAACCAGAGCTGGGGTCACTCCTGTCTCCTTCCCGCCCCACTGCCCCCTCCAATGATCCCATTCTGCCCCCCTCCATAACTTTGTGCACCCTCTTCCCTGCCCTGTCACCCCCTAAAGCCACCCTCTGCCCCGCTCTGCTGTTAGGCAGCTGGGGGGCAGTTCTTTCCCTTCTCCAGGCCCCTTCCCTCCTGGATCCACCCTCTCCTCTGTCACTCCTGCCCCCCAGCCCCTGCCCCACCCTCTACTTCTTCCCTTCTGCCCCCTCCACATTACTCTCCAATGCCCCTTGCTCCTCCCTCTCCCTACCCTGTCAGCCCTACTCCTGCCCCTCCCCTCCCCTCCCCTCCCTTCAACTGCCTCTTTCAGCCCTACTCCTGCCCCTCCTCTTCTCCTCTCACCCTTATCATCCCAACTCCTGCCCCTCCCCCACTGCCTGTCACCCCCTACTCCTACCTCTCTCCCCCTACTCCTGCCCCTCCCCTTCTTCTCCCACCCTGTCATCCCTACTCCTACCCCTCCCCCATTGCCCCTCTCATCCCTACTCCTGCCCCTCCCCTCAACTACTCCTTTCACCTCTACTCCTGCCCCTTCCGCACTGCCCATCACACCTACTCCTGCCCCTCCCCTTCTCCCCCCACCCTGTCATCACTAGTCCTGCCCCTCCCCCATTGCACATCACCCCTACTCCTGCCCCGACTGCTGTCCCTCCCCCACTGCCTCTGTCTCCCCTACTCCTGCTCCTCCTCCCACCCTGTCAGCCCTTCTCCTGCCCCTCCCCCACTGCCGCTGCTGTCACCCCTACTCCTGCCCCTCCCCTTCTCCTCTCACCCTGGTCATCCCTACTCCTGCCCCTCCCCCACTGCCTGTCACCCCTACTCCTGCTCCTACCTCTCTCCCCCTACTCCTGCCCCTCCCCTTCTTCTCCCACCCTGTCATCCCTACTCCTACCCCTCCCCCATTGCCCCTCTCATCCCTACTCCTGCCCCTCCCCTCAACTACTCCTTTCACCTCTACTCCTGCCCCTCCCGCACTGCCCATCACACCTACTCCTGCCCCTCCCCTTCTCCCCCCACCCTGTCATCACTAGTCCTGCCCCTCCCCCGTTGCACATCACCCCTACTCCTGCCCCGACTGCCATCCCTCCCCCACTGCCCGTCACCCCTACTCCTGTCCCTCCCCTCAACTACCCTGTCACCCAGACTCCTGCCCCGCCCCCACTGCCCCTGTCACCCAGACTCCTGCCACGCCCCTTCTCCCGCCTCGGCCCAAGGCCCGAAACCCTGCTCCTCCCTCTCTTCTAGCCCCGCCTCCAGGCTGCCGTTGGCCGTTTGGCGCGTGCCTTGTACTAGCCTCCGTCCTTGCAGAAGCGCGGCCACAGCGACAGCTCCGCTGGGTCACGTGCGGGTGTTGGTAAGAGGAGGCCGCCGATTGGTCGGGGCTCGGGAGGAGCCGGCCAATCGAGGAGGTGAAAGCGGTGGATTGGTTGGATTTCGAAGAGGACGGGGCCGTCGGGAAGCGGCCAGCCAATTAGCTGAGAGCGAGACAGCCAACGGGCGGTGGCTCAGTGGGGGCGGTTTGAATTCGAACGACGCAGGGCGTCGGAAGAGGTTGAGAAGAGTTAAACTAGCGCAGCCGAGGCGATCGCTGGTGAGGGGCGCGCGGGACCGGACTGTCCCCCTCCCCGGTGGGGTGGCGGCGGCGGCGGCGGCGCCGCGCGCGAGCTGGACTCCCCGGGCGGAGGGAGAGAGGTCAGGTCGGGTTGTTTCTAAAGCACCGCGGGTTGAGCAGTGGAGGGGCAGAGGCAGAGCCTTGCGATGCAGATGGGCGGGGCGGGCCGGGCCGGGGAAGTTCCTGTTTCCCCTCCCCCCCACCTCTGGCATTCACTTGCCTATCTCCCCTTCTCCCCACAGGTTCACTTCAGAGCCCAGAACGCCAGCTGCTCCGCCCAGGCCAGCGAGAGTGCTGCAGTGGTGAGTGTGACTTGGGGGGAATGACCAGGGCACAGGTGCTGAATCTGCTCCCATTGGCTTGGGACTCCCTGTGTGGAAGGAGTTTGCTTGGTCTCCACTTATGGGCACCAACCAGGTCCTGCCCCTCCAGAGGGTCTCACCATGCGATGGGGTGTGCATGGGGGGAAGCTCACCGTGCTCTGGGCGCACACACAGGCATTGGGGTGTCTGTATAACACATGACTGATCAAGCCCCCTTGCTCCTTCCCAGAGGTCCCAATATGGAGCAGAAGGGGAATGCTGATGGACGGCAGGTGCTGCTTGCAGGGAAGGCCCTTTCCCAGCTGCCTGTGCCTGGCTTGAGGGCCAAGCGAGGGCACAGTGATGAGAATCAGCCTCCAACCGAACAGGTGAGATGCAGCAGGCAGATGTGAAAGGTGGTTTCTTGACCCACTTCATTTTCCTGTTCTCCAGGGCTCTGCTCCCAAAAACTGTCTCCTCTCTTCCCCTCCCACTAGAAACGTGCCCGAAGGCTCCCTGTACCAACCAGGAGGGTGGCAGCCTCCATCGCCACCTCTTGTTCCAAGGCTTCGGCAGCAGCTGCAATACCCAGGACTCAAAGAGCAGGTGAGCTCTGGGGAAGGGTGTGTGCTAGGGAATGTGGGGTATGTTTGCCTGCAGGATGCAGGGACCTTTGTGTTCATGAGACCAGGGAGCTGGCACAAGCGGTCAGATGTTCCACTGCTAATGATGATGCTTCATGTCCACCACAGGCCACCGGGCTTCCCTCCGACCAGGACTGACCATCCCAGCAGCCTCAGTCGCAGGTATTTGTGGGACTGAGGCTTTCACTCTGAGGGGGAGGATCCTTGTGACTTTGTGCCACTTGCCAAACCCAGCACTGTCATCCAGAGTTCTGTGGGACCCAGTGCTGGGAAGACTGTTGGTGGGTGGTACTTACTAGAGAGCTGAGCAGCCTTTGCTGGCTGGAAGTCCCAGGCCTCCTCTCCCTTTGGGCCCTCTCCATGGGGAGCTGTGAGCCTTGCGCTCAGCTCAACTGCGTTTCTCTGTCAAATACAATACTCCTGAATGCCACAGTTGATTGGTTCCAAGATTTGGGGGAATGTTTGAGGCAACAGTGGCCAGAACCCTAGTGACTTTGGATGATACCAGAAAACTGAAAGCTGGGGGGATGGGGGATGTAGGGCCCATGGAGTCCCTGCCATTGTTTTGACACAGCCATATCCTCTAGCACCTCTGGAATTGCCTACAGATCAAACTGCTGGTTGTTGGTGTGACCCGTGGTGCCCAGGGCAGCCCTTGTTGGAAATGCCAAGGTCAGGGCAGGCTGCAAAAGGGAGAGCAGATACTCCCAAAACTGGTGTGTAACACTGAAGTTAAACTCCCCAACCAGTCACAAACTGTGCTTTTGATCCCCTCCCCCTCCACACTGGTAATGAAGAAGCAAAAAAAGAAGTCACTCAGTCCCCTTTATTGCATTCCAGTTCTCTGGCTCCCAATTAGCACCTAGGTCTAGTACAGTGAGAAGTTATATATGCTCACATACACAAAATGTTTTTCTGACCCCAAAGGGTCAGCCATGTCACCAGGTCATTATGGGTTTGGATCTTAACCAAAATACCACACTGTCAGCCAATCCTTTAGTGCCTAAAATTAAAGGTTTATTAAAACAAAAAAAGAACAAGAAGAGAGATGGTAAAGCAGTCACATATGTACAAAGACTTTAAAGTCCATATATCAGGTTCCTAGCAGTAATGAAAAAAGGAGTACTTGTGGCACCTTAGAGACTAACAAATTTATTTGAGCATAAGCTTTTGTGAGCTACAGCTCACTTCATCGGATGCATTCAGTGGAAAGTACAGTGGGGAGATATATATACATAGAGAACATGAAACAATGGGTGTTACCATACACACTGTAACGAGAGTGATCATGGTAACACCCATTGTTTCATGTTCTCTATGTATATATATCTCCCCACTGTACTTTCCACTGAATGCATCCGATGAAGTGAGCTGTAGCTCACGAAAGCTTATGCTCAAATAAATTTGTTAGTCTCTAAGGTGCCACAAGTACTCCTTTTTCTTTTTGCAAATACAGACTAACACGGCTGTTACTCTGAAACCTAGCAGTAATGGTGAGTTTGCTGGCTTGAAAGTCCTTCTGGAATACATCCTCAGCTTGGACGGGTCATTCAGTCCTTTGTTCAGAGCTTCAGTTTGTGGCAAAGTTCCTCCAGAAGTAAAAAGCAGGATTGAAGACCAAAATGGAGAAGATGTAGCTGCCTTTTATAGTATTTTTCCATGTGGCCTGTGCTTCCATTGTTTCAAACACAAGCTGCCCAACACATGGCTTGGAAGCCTTTTCTGTCCATGGGCATGCCTATGTATGCCTTGGTGAGTTGGAAGGAATATCCTCTGCCTTCTCTCAATGGGTCAGTTGTATAGCAGATGGTCCTTAATGGGCTATCAGACCGATTCCAAACTGTCTGGGGGTGTCACCCAGAAGCATAGCCCAAGTTTAAAATACAGACATACATATCTATAACTCATAATACAAAAGGTGATACGAACATATGATTTGCCCGAGATGATGATGATGATGATATTTTTTGCAGATATCTTACATGGCATATCTGGCATAACTCATTGCAATTTTATACTATTGGTATTCATAATATCCTAAAGTGTCCCCCAGATTCCATACAGTGTCACAGTGAGCACCCATGAAACCCTTCCAGCATACTGATACCCCAGCTCATCTCTGTTCCTCCTTCCAATAACTTACACCCTGAGCATCTCCCAGATGGACAGAAGACAAATAATAGAGGTGTTTGACAATGAAGTGGGCATTTTCTGTGATATTTTTGATTCCTCTGTATGCCTTGGTTTCCCATTGTACTTTGCACTGCTATTCGGTGGGTATAAAAGGATTAGAAAGATGCTCTTGGGGGAAAAGGAGATGTGAGGTATTGCCACGTGATTGTCTGGGGTGGAATGAATGGGTCCTTAAAGGACTGGTTTAAACCCAATCCATATCAATGGTGGATGCGCCAAGACAATGGGAGCCCCAAGAACTGAACAATTGATACTTATCCACAGGAATCTCCAGCAGGTGGAACATGTGATCTCAGGATGGGTCGATGTCTTGGGGATAAGAATTGGCTGTTGGAAGAAACGGTGCAGCTCTCACCTGGGACAAGGGACAGGGACAGCCACGTTGGCTTTAATGATAGCATGGCTCTAGGGTGCCCTGGCCTGGCGGTAGCCAGGTTGAACTCTCTTAGTATAAAGGCTAATGGAAGGATTTACAGATTATGTGGGGCGGTTGACTAATACATTACCTCATTTTGGTAAGGCTGCCTGGTGTGCACCCTGAAGGGGTATAGTACAAGTCTCCCATGGGAGTCTGGCTTGGCTGGTTTCGCTATAGTGAGCCACAAAAGCCCAGACCTGGTCTATGCTAGCAAATTAGGTTGGTATAACTACATTGCTCAAAGGTGTGAAAAATCCACACCCCAGAGCGATGCAGTAAAACTGACCTAACGCCCCGGTGTAGACAGTGCTCAGTCGATGGGAGAATTCTCCTGTTGACATAGCTACCGCCTCTCAGCGTGGTGGTGTACCTACAGCATTGGGAGAACCTCTCCTGTCACTGAAGCACTACGGGGTGCAGCTGCAGCATTTTAAGTGTAGACAAGTCCACTGTTTTGGATTCTTGGAGGCCATGGCCTGTCCCTGTAGAAGAGTGTGTGGGTCCTTGGGGTCTAGCACACTAAAGGGGTTACTCCAAAGGGACTGGTTACAGGCTGGAGTATAGACCAGACCTGTGGCTGTCTGACAGGTGGTGGCAGAGAATCAGATACTGAAAGGTTTCAGTGACTAAATTGTCAATTTGCCAAGTGCCATGTTCTGTCCTTGGGGCTCCCATTGTTTTGGTGCATCCTCCATTGATGTGGGTCAGTTCCAGCCGGTCCTTTAACACCCATCTGTTCCACACTAGCCAGTTACACGACACAACGCCTCCCATCTCCTGCTCTGCCCCAAGAGCAGCTCTTGAATTATTTTGCACCTGCTGGCTAGCAATGTAAAGTACAGAGGTAAACTGAGGCACATAAAAATATTACATTTTGTCATGGGGTGCACACAGCTCCTGGCATGGGGAGAGAGGGGATTGGGGACACCCACAGAGTTATTGCAATGGAGGAGGAATGGGCAAACACCCCCTGCCATGGGGATGAGAATGGGTGGGACTCCAAAATGGGGGAGACACAACCCCTTGTGATATAGTGGAAAGGGAGCACACACAAGCCTGTGAGTTGCATGGAGTTCCGAAAAGGAGGATGAGAGGTAGTACACAGGGAGCTTAGGAGGGTGAACAGAAAGTTGCAAGGACCCCTGGGGCGTACTGGACCTCAGCCTACAAGAGCTATGAAATGTGGACCCCCTAGTTTACAAAAATGTTCAGAGTGTCCTGTTTCCTTGCACAGTGCGCTTACAAACAGCAAACATTTTCCTTGCTCAGAGTTTCCAAGTCTGCCCCTTCTGTCAGCTCTGTTTCCTCTCATAGCTACTCACAACTGCGTGATCCCATGATTTGCTGTGAAGGAGTGGGAATTATTCATAATATTTTGGATGAATATTGTGTTTGCTTCAGTTTCCCCTATGTGGTGTGTAGTTAACTAGGTCAGGGGGGTGGGGGAGGAGGAAAGATTGTTTACCCTTTGCAGCAACCCAGAGATACAGGCGGGACCAATGCCCAGCTGGTTGGGGCCCCATGCCCATGTCGATTCTCAGAAGACAATGGCCACTCCAATTATTGGCACCTAGCAATAAACAACCATGGATGGCCCACCCTCCTTAGGAAGCCAGCTGGGTATGACCAGCTCGGGGACAAAGGACTAGGGAGCAGGCAGGTGGGGTTATGTGTGGGCCCCTGGAGGCAGGAAAGAAGTTTCTGGTCAGGGATTAAAGAGGAGTTAGAGGGCTCTGGACCGACCCAGATCCACCTGACAAACTTTCCGTTGTCTGTGTTATCTAAGGATGTGCTATGCTGTGTTCCAGACATCTAATAAACCTTTCTGCTTTTACACTGCTGGCTGAGAGTCACCTAAGATCAAGGGAGCTGGGGGTGCAAGTCTTCCCCGGGTTCCAACTCAGGTGGAGTCACTATAGGGCACTCACAGTGTGAAGGAGGGGTGCTGAAGGCTCTGAGGTTTGGGTCCAGGAGGCAAGGAAGCCAAGAGGCCTACACTAGTGAGTGAGAGACCCTAAGGGGGCTGACACACTGAAGGAATTCTTCCAGGAACTGTTCAAGAGCAAGGACCTGGAGCTCCATGACACGTGCTCTCCCCTTTCCCTCTGCAGACATCGTCAGGAGGCCGGTGCCTGTGGCAGCAGTTCCAAAGATGGGTAAGGCGGCAGCAGGAGCGGCTTGATGTCAAGAAGGGGTGAAGCCAGGGATGGGGAGAGGGATAGCCCTGCTGGCTCCAGCCTCACCTGCCTCCCCCTTTCTCCCCACAGCAGCCCCTGCCCTAGCTGCAGGGAACGAAGGGAAGAAGCGGGCAGCCTGGGACCTGAAGGGCCAGTTGAGTGATATGCGGACCAAGGTGAGCAGCTACAAGGACAAGGTGCAGAGACTGGATGGGGAGAACCAGCAACTCAAGAGGCAGCTGCAGGAGCAGGTGGTTCAGAACCAGGAACTGAGCAGCCAGGTCAGGTGAGAAGCCAGAGGACTGAGGGGGAGGGATCCTAATCATTCTGGTTGGGGGGGAATGACTCCTGCCCTATCTCACCATGCCCCTACTTCTGCAGCACACTGAGCTCTGCGCTGCACACTTGCCAGGAGCAGGCACAGCAGAGGCTCCACAAGGTGATGGAGCTGTCAGACCTGAAGCAGCAACTGGAGGAGCAGGTCACCAGCCACAGCAGGACCATCAGGCAGCTGGAGGGGACCAAGCGGGACCTGTCATCCCTGCTGGAGACCAGAGAGGTAGGTCTGATCCTGGGAAGGGGGGAGATGTGATGTTAACCTCCCCCACTGGAGCCAGAGCCAGGCCAATCCAGGTTGTGTGGCTAGGGCCGGGAGAAAAGCTCAACTCTTGGTGCCTGTGCTAGGATCTCCTATAACATGCTGTACCCTCAACCTAGCTGTGCCTTGTCAGATTCCTGTCCAGTAGACAGGTTATGCACCCATTGGGTCATCTGCATGCTCTGCTCAGAGGGACCAGGCCTTATGCAGCAGCCGGTGCAGCTTCCATGCATGGGCTCAATCTGCACCTCCTAGACACAAGCTTTGTTTCCTATAGCAACAACTCAACCTTATGAAGGCTTTACATAGACCTGCTGGGACAACACTGCTTTGCTCCAGTCTCCTGGAAATTCCCTTATTGCCAGTGTCACAACCCCACCTTGCTTTCAGGACTTACTCTTGTGTCTGGCTGTTCTGCTTTAGTTATTGCCTTGCTGAGAGTGCTGCATCTCCATAAAGTGACTGCTGTCCTTGCAGGGTGTTTCAAAGGAACCTTTCCCCAGTGTTCAGGCACCCAACTCCCTTTTAAAATCCCGGCCCTAATGTTGGGCCTCTTTGATTCACTTGCACTGCAAACAAGCGCTGCTTTCTTCACCGTTGCATGCATTTCCCACAACAGCTTTTCTTGACCAGGTTATCAGCTACACTCCATGTCTAGCAAGTCTGTCAGTTAGCAGCTGGGAGTCACATGCGCTGGCTTGACCCATGGCGTGTGACATGGTCTGTTGTCTCTCCTGATGGGGGCCTGGGGCGTGTGTGTTGTGGTATCCCGAGAACTCGAAGCAAGTCTCTAGCAGTAACCCCGAGCTCCTGGTCCTGCTCCAGGTGAAGCTAAAGCTGGTGGAGGATGGCCTGGCCCAGAGGGAGTGTGAGAACAAGGAGCTGAGAGGCCAAGTGGCAGCCCAGCTGCAGGTCATGACCCAGCAGGAGGAGCGGCTGCACCATCTGGAGATGGAGAGGAGGAGGCTGCATAACCTGGTGCAGGAGCTCAAGGTGACAGGAAGCTCTCATTCTGCCCCACCTCAGGGAGGTGGAGGGAATTAGGGCAGGACACCATGCAGGAGGGCGGGGGTGGGGGCTGGAAGAAGATAAGATTGCGAGGGACAGCTGGTGGGAGCTGGGGACAACCTTCCCCACACTGGACTGACATGTCTCCTATCCCCAGGGTAACATCCGTGTGTTCTGCCGTGTGCGGCCCCTGCTGGCCTGGGAGGAGAGGCAGACGGGACTGGAACACCTGCACTTCCCCCTGCAGGACAACAAGGCCCTGGTGCTCTCCAAAGTGGAGGAGGTGAATCCAGGGGCTGGGGCACAGCTAGCCCTGTCTTTGTGATGGGCCATGGCTAGCCCTCTGGCTGTGCATTGGCTGATATTCAGGGCAGTCACTGTTTGGGCATGGCATTAGTGTGGTTAAGTTGGGGAATGCTGGTGCAATCTACAACTTGCACACTACATGGGCACTAGCTTTGGGCAATTCCCCCTGCAGAGATCCTAAGTCATCCACCTCAGCCCCAAGCCAAGGAGGGGCTGACTTTGCTTCTGATGTGCTGCTGCTTAAATGTAGGGCCCCTGTGCTTGGGGCCTTGAAAACCTTGCTGGCACCTCACAGCCCAGCTGGGCCTGCTGCCTCGAGAGCAGCCTTTTCACACGTCTAGGAGCTAGCATTTTTCTGAGCGACAGGCCATAGGTCTTTGCGCATGAACATCTGAAGGAGGGTGAATTATAGTGTAGATGGTGCACAGACATTTATGCATGAGACTCCCAGTGACAGAGAGTTCCTGCTGCAATGCCCTTGGGGCAGTGCTTCCCATGGCTAGTTCTTTCCCTGTTAACTACTTGCATCTTATCTGTAGCCTGAATTTGTCTGGCTTCAGCTCCCGGCCACTGGTTTCTCCTACTGCCTCTGTCTGCTAGCTTAGAGCCTTCTGCTCTCAAATATATCCATATATGTATGTGGAGACCATGATCAAGTCTCCTCTGAGCCTTCCCTTCAATAAACTGAATAGAGGGAGCTCCTTCAGTCTCTTACTGAGGCAGGTTTTCCAGCCTTCAAATCATGTAGCTTTTCTCTGAACCTTTCCCAGTTTGTCATTATCCTTTTTGAAGTGTGGCTGCCAGATCTGTACAGCGTGTCCAGTAACAGCCACAGATGCTGCATGGAGAGGCGATAAACCTCATTCCCCCCAACCCCCGCCCCAATTTTCTGGCAGCATGTTAGAAACCTGGGGCCACCTCTGAAGGGTTCGTTAATCTCAAAATCAGCCGAGCAACCAAGTAGTTCCATTATCACCCTGCACCCACCAGTGCTGAATCTCACCTGCTATTGAACCGCCCCTTCACCCTGCCTGGCTTGGACCCTCTGCAGGTCCTCACGACCACCTCTTCCCTCAAAGAACCCTCTGCAATCACTGCCCCTCATTACCACTCTGGGGACTTCCCATCAGAGGCAGCTGTCTATTCCCCCAGTCCAGGCCTGGGGTCCTGGGAATGAGTCCTATAGTCTGACCCACATGTCTGTCTCTCCCTCCACACAGTCCCACTTTGGGCGTGACCGCAAGGGTGATGTGAAATATGATTTCATCTTTGACCGGGTGTTCTCCCCTGCTTGCTCCCAGGAGGAGGTGTTTGAAGAGATTGCGCTGTTGGTGCAGGTACAGAGTGGGGCACAGGACTTGGGGGATTGGGAGTCTGGGGGTTACCCCCATAATGACCACTTCCTTCTCCCTCCCTGCAGTCCGCTCTGGATGGGTACAATGTATGCATCTTTGCCTATGGGCAGACAGGCAGTGGTAAGACCTATACCATGGAGGGGCCGGACGACATGAGCCCTGAGACTATGGGCATGATTCCTCGGGCTGTGCGGCAGGTCTTCCAGGGGGCACAGGAACTGGAGCCCAAGGGCTGGCAGGTGAGTGAGCATCCCACTCTGCCCTTCGTGACTGCCCCCAACCCTGTGGCTCTGGCAGCATACCTGGTCCCCCCACAATCTCATGGTTATGATGTTGTTTCTATCTCCGACACACACCCCAGTACCGTTTCACGGCAAACTTCCTGGAGATCTACAATGAGTCGCTGCGAGACCTGCTGGTGGGGCGGCCAGAGCGGGGCGCCGAACTGGAGATCAAGCGGGTCAGCCAGAGCAGTGAGGAGCTGCATGTTCCGAACCTCCGCTATGTGCCTGTGGACTCCGAGGATGAGGTGAGCTGAGACATGGGTGTGCTGGAGCCAGCGGGTTTAGGAGTTGTATTGACCCCACCAACACACCCTGCATCCCCCAGGTGCTGAAGCTACTGCAAACAGCCAAGGCCAACCGCTCCGTGGCAAAGACGGCTCTGAATGACCGCTCCTCCCGCAGCCACAGCCTTTTCCAGCTGCGCATTGAGGGCTGGAACCGGAGCCGGGACCTTCACAGTGTCTGTGAGTGTGGCAGGTGGTGGCTGGGGCTGCCAGAGAATAACTGGAAGGCAGGACTGGGGGAGCATTGGTTGCTAGGACCACCTGTGGTGTGGTTGCCCTGCCATATGTGGGAGAGCTGGGTGAGGTGCCCTCTCCCAGGCCTGTCTCATATCCGTTCCCTCTCCCTTCCCTGAAGCGGTGCTAAGCCTGGTGGACCTGGCAGGCAGCGAGCGGCTGGACAAGTCCTTCTCGAAGGGGGAGCGGTTGAGGGAGACCCAAGCCATCAACACTAGCCTCTCTACGCTGGGACTGGTCATCATGGCGCTTTCCAACAAGGTAACCGCTAGGACACCCCATGCCCCATTATCACCAGTCTCTTCCCCTCTTTCCCCAGGGCCAGTGGTCATAGTGCTGTAAGCAATGTAACATACCACCTGCATGCACCTCACTGCCCCCTCCCTCTCCCCCAGCCCTTCCCTGCCTAGTATAGGGGAGACACAGTGAGGCTGGGGGCTGTCTGAGGTACATGGTATGGAATCTCCCTGCCCAGGGGTACCAACATGCCCCCTCCTCATAGACAGTGGGGAGCTGACTCCTGTCTTCCCACTCTGCAGGAGCCCCACATACCCTATAGGAACAGCAAGCTCACCTACCTGCTGCAGAACTCGCTGGGGGGCAACTCTAAGATGTGAGTAACAATGGGGGGGCAGTGGGAATAGTAGGAGTGTGGGGGAGGGATGAGGCAGAGATGTATGGAGAAGGATTTAGCATCAAGGTGGAGGGCAGGGCTATGAGGGACGTTGTATGGACAGGGTGTGGAGGGAGTCTAAGAGGAAGGGAATGTGCAGGGACACCAGGTGCTGGGGGTAGTGCCAGAAGAGGGCTTCTGCGGCTCCCCTAACCTCTGCTCCTCCCCTTTCCAATGCCCCCAGGCTGATGTTTGTGAACATCTCTCCGCTGGAGGAGAACTTGTCAGAGTCCCTGAACTCCCTGCGCTTTGCCAGCAAAGTAAGTGACTGACTGGTGTGCGGCTGAGGCAGATGGAAGGGGGTTACCATGCCGCAGCTTCCCACTCAACTCCATCTCTCTTCCTTCCAGGTGAACGAGTGTGTCATTGGAACAGCCCAGGCCAACAGGAAGTGAAGGGTGTCACCATCCCAGCTTGGCTGCACGGTGCAGCTGGAGCCCTGTGGGAGCAACGCTTTCTGCACCCCACCGGGGCTGTGGGGTGGCGTGTGTGGCTTATCTTGCGTCTTGTTTTTAATACTGGTATGGACTCAGCATGAGTGCTGGAAATAAAATGTCTTTTACAGCTGCTGGCTGCATGCACTTGTGGGGAAACCCAGCTGTCCAAGCTGCAAGATGGGTGCAGTGGGCTATCAGCTGGGCCTTGGCTGTATTGTTATCAGCCAGAACCAGGTCACTCTGGACATGGCCCTCCCTGTGTGAGGTCCTCTTTGCTGTTCATCCAGCTGCTCAATCTCCCCATTCCACTGCCAGCTTCTCCTGCCCCCGGCAGTTATGCCCCCCAGCTCCACTCAAGGGCAGGGCCGCTGCATGTCTGTGAGGGGAGGTCACAGCTGTTCGTTCGTCTTCAGGAGTGTAGGCTCGGTCCCGCTTTCCCCTGTGAGTTTCGGCAAGCACGACTGGGCTCTGCTGAGTATGCACCAGTGGCCGTTCCTGCTTCCGTACACAGCCATTAGTGGCTGCCATATTTTTGTACAGTTTACACGCGACTGGCGTGGACTGGAGAGCCCGAAATAGCTAGCACAGGATAGGGCAATAGGCCCGGTTGATGGTTGGAACAAAACTGCGCAGGCGTGAAAGGTACCCACCATAGGCTGCTGAGCGGGAGTGCCATCTTCTCTGGGAGAGTCTGAGCAGCACATGTGTAAACACAGCTGTCAGATGCCATCTTGTCACTTGGCTTTATTCAAGCCATGCGTGTGCTCTAAGCAGGCTTGGGCGGTGCTAGGAAAGGTTTGAGCCGTGTAAAGCTCCATGTTGTATGGCAGCTCATCCGGTCCAGTCCAGCCCCTCTCCCTAAATGGAACAATCGTCTCTACCTGACCCCCTGAGCAGTGCTGCCAACTCCACGTAGGAGGAAGTCCACCAGACTAACCTTGAGAAGTTGCTAGATATAGCTGTTTAAGCACTCAGAAGGAGTCAAAAATGTCTCTGAATAAAATTTCCAGAGAATGCAACAGAGAATTATACACACACAGTGTGCGTGCACGCCCAGGTGTGTGTAGTCACAAAATCATTCACAAGCAGCTCAACAGTGTTAATAAAATCCATTCCATGCTCTTCTTACTACATTCTGTTAGACACCAAGTCAATATTATCTCTCAACTGAGCATGTCCTCAGAAGGAATGGCATTCCAGGGCTGCTTGGGCTGAGATCACTATAATCTGCAGGTGATGGGAAAAAAAGCTTGTTTTAGCCAAATGTGTTCTTTCTTGCTGTTCTGTAGTAGGTAGCACACCCTGTAATGTAGGGAAAGATGGCTAATGAAGTGCAGGTTAGCCATCAAGGAGAGCTACATGAATGGAAGGTGGGGTGGGATGAGACAGGGCCATATGCCTCAATGGGGTGGGGGCGCCATGTCTCCAGGAATTAAGCCTTTATTAAAGGATCAAAGGTGGAGCTACCTTGATTGGCTCCCCTTTACTCCTTCCCCTGGCTTGGCCTGGGGTTAGCTCCCCAGCTGTTTTTAGAAATCAAACCCTGGAAGCTGGGGGAGATGCTGGGCTATGACCTGCTAAGTGTGTCTGACTGGTAGGAAGGACCCTCTGCTTTGGGGCTAATGAATATTGCTCTTTTAATCAGGTGTGTTGCATTGATAAAGCAGTGCCATGTTACGGCAATGCTGGGGTTTTTTTGTTTGTTTTTCTCGTGCTTTTAATGTCAACAATTTGAGCCAGAGGGGACTTGCAGGAGGAGGAGGAGGAGGATTTACATACCTTAGCTGTATGGACTTTGCTGTTTTGTCTATCTGTGAGTCCAATTTCCAGGGGCAGAACCCCTCCTGGCCCTAATTCAGTGTTCTCCCCCTTTCTGAGCCTACTCAGCAGAGGGCTTAAGGTTTGTATGTGAGCCAGGGGCTCTCTGCTCATTGGGAACAGCACTCTGCCCAGGTTGCTTAATTTCAGCCCAGCATGAGGGAACAGAACAGTCTAGTGCCCCCGATAGGTGGCTGGCACCGCACCCCCCCACCCCCCCAATACATGGAATGGAACAGTCTGGCCCTCTCCCTCAAGGGGCAACAGAGCAGCCCCAACCTTTCTCCCATGGGACGGGACAATCTCGCATGGGTCCCGCTGACTGGCAGAATGGGATTACGTAACATAAGAAAAACAAAGGCACTTTCTGTACAGGAAAATGGCTGCGCCCACTTATATCCTTAGATATTTTTAAGGTCAGGCTTGACAAAGCCCTGGCTGGGATGATTTAGTTGGGTATTGGTCCTGCTTTGAGCAGGGGGTTGGACTAGATGACCTCCTGAGGTCCCTTCCAACCCTGATATTCTATGATTCCCTTCTGGTAACGGGGGGGCGTACAAGAAGATGGCGGCGAGGACAGGAGCGTATCTTGTCCTGTTCGCTCATTGGCTTGGTGTAAGTGACACCCTTGTCACGGCTCCAGACTCCGAGACAGTCCCTTGCTCTGATTGGGCTGCAGCTCCAGAATCTATCACTGTACGCAATCATGGCGGTGCCTGCTGGTGACAAAAGGCCAGTTCCGGTCTTGCACAGTCCAGGGAGGAGGGAAAATTGTGCTGGGCTTCGGAGAAGGACCGAGGAGACGTGTGAGCACTGGAGGTGGGGGCGGGGCCTGGGATGTCTGTGCGGGCCTGGAGTCGGGGAGTTTGGGAGACGGGGCGCTTGGGCTGTGGAGGATATGTGGGGTGGGGGAGGTAGATAGGGCCCTGGGGGAGTGGAGGATCTTGGGGGGGGGGGGGAATAGGGGTGAGGGGAGGGGATTGGGGGAGGGGTTAATGGTAGGGTTGGAGTATGGTTTGGTTTGGGTTAGGGTTTAGGGGTGAAGGTGAGGTTTGGGGTAGGGTTCAGGTTTAGGGCAGTGGTCCCCAACCTTTCTTGTGGGGATAGCATATTGCTATTCCCTAAAGACTGTAGTGGGCATGTCATAAATATAAAGGGAAGGGTAAACACCTTTAAAATCCCTCCTGGCCAGAGGAAAAACATTTTCACCTGTAAAGGGTTAAGAAGCTAGGAGAACCTCGCTGGCACCTGACCACAATGACCAATGAGGAGACAAGATACTTTCAAAGCTGGAGGGGGGGAGAAACAAAGGGTCTGTGTCTGTCTGTGTGATGCTTTGGCTGGGGACAGAACAGGAATGGAGTTTTAGAACTTAGTAAGTAGTCTAGCTAGATATGCGTTAGATTCTGTTTTCTTTAAATGGCTAAGAAAATAAGCTGTGCTGAATGGAATGGATATTCCTGTTTTTGTGTCTTTTTGTAACTTAAGGTTTTGCCTAGAGGGATTCTCTATGTTTTGAATCTAATTACCCTGTAAGGTATTTACCATCCTGATTTTACAGAGGTGATTCTTTTTACTTTTTCTTCTATTAAAATTCTTTTAAGAAACTGAATGCTTTTTCATTGTTCTTAAGATCCAAGGGTTTGGGTCTGTGGTCACCTATGCAAATTAGTGAGGATTTTTATCAAACCTCCCCAGGAAAAAAGGAGTAAGATTTGGGAGGATTCTGGGGGGAAAGATGAACTCTTTCTCAGTAACCAGTGTTAGATGTTTGGTGGTGGCAGCAAAAGTCCAAGGGCAGAAGGTAAAATAGTTTGTACCTTGGGGAAGTTTTAACCTAAGCTGGTAAAAGTAAGCTTAGGAGGTTTTCATGCAGGTCCCCACATCTGTACCCTAGCATTCAGAGTGGGGAAGGAACCTTGACAGGGCGTCAGACACCCTGCCACCAGAAGCGGCAGCCACAAGATGTGTCACAATCAAAATGCCGCTGAGAAACGGCAATGCGTTGGGGACCCCGGTTTAGGGTTGGGGTTACGAGTTAGGGTGGGGTTCTTGTTGGGGTTTAGGGGTAGGGTTGTTAGGGTCAAGGGTTAGGGTTCGGTTTGGGGTTAGGGTGGGGGTAGGGTTGTGGGGGTAGGGTTAAGGGTTTAGGGTGGGTTAGGGGTTGGGGTTAGGGGCCGTTGAGGTTTAGGGTTAGGGGTCGGGTTTGGGGGTAGGGGTGAGGGTTATGGTTAAGGTTAAGAGTTAGGGTTGGTTAGGTTTGGGGTTAGGGGTAGGGTTACTGGTTAAGGGTTAGGGGCCTGTCAAGGTTCCTTCCCCACTCTGAACGCTAGGGTACAGATGTGGGGACCTGCATGAAAAACCTCCTAAGCTTATCTTTATCAGCTTAGGTCAAAACTTCCCCAAGGTACAAAATATTCCACCCTTTGTCCTTGGATTGGCCGCTATCACCACCAAACAAATACTGGTTACTGGGGAAGAGCTGTTTGGAAACGTCTTTCCCCCCAAAATACTTCCCAAAACCTTGCACCCCACTTCCTGGACAAGGTTTGGTAAAAAGCCTCACCAATTTGCCTAGGTGACTACAGACCCAGACCCTTGGATCTTAAGAACCATGAACAGTCCTCCCAACACTTGCACTACCCCCTTTCCTGGGAAATGTTGGATAAAAAGCTCACCAATTTGCATAGGTGACCACAGATCCAAACCCTTGGATCTGAGAACAATGAAAAAGCATTCAGTTTTCTTACAAGAAGACTTTTAATAGAAATAGAAGTAAAGAAAGGAAAGAAAGAAAGGTAAGCAGCAGGATACGGACCCTGGACTTCAGGAAAGCAGACTTCGACTCCCTCAGGGAACGGATGGCCAGGATCCCCTGGGGGACTAACTTGAAGGGGAAAGGAGTCCAGGAGAGCTGGCTGTATTTCAAGGAATCCCTGTTGAGGTTACAGGGACAAACCATCCCGATGAGTCGAAAGAATAGTAAATATGGCAGGCGACCAGCTTGGCTTAATGGTGAAATCCTAGCGGATCTTAAACATAAAAAAGAGGCTTACAAGAAGTGGAAGGTTGGACATATGACCAGGGAAGAGTATAAAAATACTGCTTGGGCATGTAGGAATGATATCAGGAGGGCCAAATCGCACCTAGAGCTGCAGCTAGCCAGAGATGTCAAGAGTAACAAGAAGGGTTTCTTCAGGTATGTTGGCAACAAGAAGAAAGCCAAGGAAAGAGTGGGCCCCTTACTGAATGAGGGAGGCAACCTAGTGACAGAGGATGTGGAAAAAGCTAATGTACTCAATGCTTTTTTTGCCTCTGTTTTCACTAACAAGGTCAGCTCCCAGACTGCTGCGCTGGGCATCGCAAAATGGGGAAGAGATGGCCAGCCCTCTGTGGAGATAGAGGTGGTTAGGGACTATTTAGAAAAGCTGGACGTGCACAAGTCCATGGGGCCGGACGAGTTGCATCCGAGAGTGCTGAAGGAATTGGCGGCTGTGATTGCAGAGCCATTGGCCATTATCTTTGAAAACTCGTGGCAAACGGGGGAAGTCCCGGATGACTGGAAAAAGGCTAATGTAGTGCCAATCTTTAAAAAAGGGAAGAAGGAGGATCCTGGGAACTACAGGCCAGTCAGCCTCACCTCAGTCCCTGGAAAAATCATGGAGCAGGTCCTCAAAGAATCAATCCTGAAGCACTTGCATGAGAGGAAAGTGATCAGGAACAGCCAGCATGGATTCACCAAAGGAAGGTCATGCCTGACTAATCTAATCGCCTTTTATGATGAGATTACTGGTTCTGTGGATGAAGGGAAAGCAGTGGATGTATTGTTTCTTGACTTTAGCAAAGCTTTTGACACGGTCTCCCACAGTATTCTTGTCAGCAAGTTAAGGAAGTATGGGCTGGAAGAATGCACTATAAGGTGGGTAGAAAGCTGGCTAGATTGTCGGGCTCAACGGGTAGTGATCAATGGCTCCATGTCTAGTTGGCAGCCGGTATCAAGTGGAGTGCCCCAAGGGTCGGTCCTGGGGCCGGTTTTGTTCAATATCTTCATAAATGATCTGGAGGATGGTGTGGATTGCACTCTCAGCAAATTTGCGGATGATACTAAACTGGGAGGAGTGGTAGATACGCTGGAGGGGAGGGATAGGATACAGAAGGACCTAGACAAATTGGAGGATTGGGCCAAAAGAAATCTGATGAGGTTCAATAAGGATAAGTGCAGGGTCCTGCACTTAGGACGGAAGAACCCAATGCACAGCTACAGACTAGGGACCGAATGGCTAGGCAGCAGTTCTGCGGAAAAGGACCTAGGGGTGACAGTGGACGAGCAGCTGGATATGAGTCAGCAGTGTGCCCTTGTTGCCAAGAAGGCCAATGGCATTTTGGGATGTATAAGTAGGGGCATAGCGAGCAGATCGAGGGACGTGATCGTTCCCCTCTATTCGACATTGGTGAGGCCTCATCTGGAGTACTGTGTCCAGTTTTGGGCCCCACACTTCAAGAAGGATGTGGATAAATTGGAGAGAGTCCAGCGAAGGGCAACAAAAATGATTAGGGGTCTGGAACACATGAGTTATGAGGAGAGGCTGAGGGAGCTGGGATTGTTTAGCCTGCAGAAGAGAAGAATGAGGGGGGATTTGATAGCTGCTTTCAACTACCTGAAAGGGGGTTCCAAAGAGGATGGCTCTAGACTGTTCTCAATGGTAGCAGATGACAGAACGAGGAGTAATGGTCTCAAGCTGCAGTGGGGGAGGTTTAGATTGGATATTAGGAAAAACTTTTTCACTAAGAGGGTGGTGAAACACTGGAATGCGTTACCTAGGGAGGTGGTAGAATCTCCTTCCTTAGAGGTTTTTAAGGTCAGGCTTGACAAAGCCCTGGCTGGGATGATTTAACTGGGAATTGGTCCTGCTTCGAGCAGGGGGTTGGACTAGATGACCTTCTGGGGTCTCTTCCAACCCTTATATTCTATGATTCTGTGATTCATCTCTGTAAAATCAGGATGGTAGATACCTTACAGGGTAATTAGATTCAAAACATAGAGAATCCCTCTAGGCAAAAACTTAAGTTACAAAAAAGATACACAGACAGAAATGGTTATTCTATTCAGCACAATTCTTTTCTCAGCCATTTAAAGAAATCATAATCTAACACGTACCTAGCTAGATTACTTACTAAAAGTTCTAAAGCTCCATTCCTGGTCTATCCCCAGCAGAAACAGCATATAGACAGACAGAGCCCCTTTGTTTCTCTCCCTCCTCCCAGCTTTTGAAAGTATCTTGTCTCCTCATTGGTCATTTTGGTCAGGTGCCAGCGAGGTTACCTTTAGCTTCTTAACCCTTTACAGGTGAGAGGAGCTTTTCCCTGGCCAGGAGGGATTTCAAAGGGGTTTATCCTTCCCTTTATATTTATGACACACACCCCAAATCTCAGCTAGGGTGAAACACTGGCTTGGATTTCTTCCTGGAGCTCTAGGAAAAACAGAGTTAATAAGACACATGCATCTCTAAATATACTACCAAGTACATAAAGACTAATAATATTTTCTACATCTCAAGGACGATTTTAACCAGTTGATTCTGGGAAACTTTCATGGGAGAGTGCATCAGCCACTTTGTTAGAAGCTCCTGAGATGTGTTGGATGTCGAAATCAAAATCTTGGAGAGCTAAACTCCACCGAAGAAGTTTTTTGTTAGTTTCTTTGATGGTGTGAAGCCACTTCAGTGCAGCATGGTCGGTTTGCAGGTAGAAACGCCGTCCCCAAACATATGGGCGTAGCTTTTCCAGAGCGTAGACAATGGCGTAACATTCTTTTTCAGTGACTGACCAGTTGCTTTCCCTCTCAGACAGTTTTTTTTGCTGAGAAACACTACAGGGTGGAATTCTTGATCAGGTCCTTTCAGCATTAAAACTGCTCCCACACCACGCTCGGACGCATCTGTGGTTACTAGGAACGGTTTGTCAAAGTCTGGGGCCCTTAGTACAGGGTCAGACATGAGTATCGCTTTAAGCTTGTTAAAGGCCTTCTGACGCTTTTCGGTCCACTGAACAGCATTTGGCTGTTTCTGTTTGGTTAAGTCTGTCAGTGGGGCGGCGATTTGGCTGTATTGCGGTACAAATCGTCTGTAATAACCGGCCAAGCCTAAGAAGGATTGAACCTGTTTCTTTGACTTTGGGACAGGCCACTTTTGGATAGCATCCACTTTGGCCTGTAGGGGGCTGATAGTTCCTTGACCGACCTGGTGTCCAAGGTAAGTCACTCTGTTTAGGCCTATTTTACACTTCTTAGCCTTAACAGTTAGTCCTGCCTCCCTTATGCGCTCAAGGACTTTTTGTAGATGTTCCAAGTGGTCTGCCCAGGAATCCGAAAATATGGCCACGTCGTCAAGGTAGGCAACTACATATTCTCCTAATCCCGCTAGGAGACCATCTACAAGTCTTTGGAAGGTGGCGGGTGCATTTCACAGCCCAAAAGGGAGCACATTAAATTCATACAGCCCGAGATGTGTGGTGAAGGCTGACCTTTCCTTGGCAGATTCATCTAGCGGTACCTGCCAGTACCCCTTGGTTAAGTCCAAGGTAGAGATGAACTGGGCCTGTCCCAGTTTCTCTAATAGTTCATCTGTGCGTGGCATTGGATAGTTGTCTGGGCGAGTTAGAGCATTTAGCTTATGGTAGTCCACGCAAAAACGTATTTCCCCATCTGGTTTGGGAACTAGAACCACTGGAGATGCCCATGCACTTTCAGAGGGGCGGATTACACCCATCTGTAACATATCCTGGATCTCCCGTTCTATAGCAGTTTTAGCTTGAGGAGACACCTGGTAAGGTTGGACTCTAATTGGGTGAGCATTACCTGTGTCAATGGAGTGGTATGCCCGTTCAGTCAGTCCTGGGGTGGCTGAGAACGTTGGCGCGTACCTAGTGCACAGCTCCTTGATCTGCTGTCGCTGCATACGCCCAAGGGTCATGGAGAGGTTCACCTCTTCCACACCACCAGCACTATTCCCTTCGTAGTAGACACCTTCAGGCCACTCAGCGTCGTCTCCTCCCTGGGCTGTAAACTGACAAACCTTTAATTCTTTGGAATAAAAGGGCTTTAAAGAATTAATATGGTACACCTTAGGCTTTCGGTTGGAGGTGGGGAATGCTATGAGATAATTAACAGCTCCCAGGCGCTCCTGGACTGTGAATGGCCCTTCCCATGATGCTTCCATTTTATGGGCCTGGAGCGCCTTTAAGACCATGACCTGGTCTCCTACTTTGAAGGAACACTCTCTGGCATGTTTATCATACCAGGCTTTTTGCTCTTTTTGAGCATCCTGTAAGTTTTCTTTAGCAAGGGCTAAAGAGATTTGGAGGGTGTTTTGTAGGTTGGTTACAAAGTCCAGAATGTTAGTTCCTGGAGAAGATGTAAATCCCTCCCATTGCTGCTTCACCAACTGCAATGGCCCCTTAACCTCACGGCCATATACAAGTTCAAATGGGGAAAACCCTAAACTGGGGTGTGGTACAGCTCTGTAGGCAAAGAGGAACTGCTGCAACACTAGGTCCCAATCATTGGAGTGCTCATTTACGAATTTACGTATCATGGCCCCCAAAGTTCCATTAAACTTCTCCACCATGCCATTTGTTTGATGGTGGTAAGGAGTGGCAACCAAGTGATTTACCCCATGAGCTTCCCAAAGGTTTTCCATAGTTCCTGCCAGGAAATTAGTCCCTGCATCTGTGAGGATGTCGGAGGGCCAACCTACCCTGGCAAAAATGTCTGCTAGTGCCTGGCACACATTTTTAGCTCTGGTGTTGCTTAGAGCTACTGCTTCCGGCCATCGGGTGGCAAAATCCATGAAAGTCAGTATGTACTGCTTTCCTCTGGGTGTCTTTTTTGGAAAAGGACCCAGAATATCCATAGCTACTCGCTGAAATGGAACTTCAATGATGGGGAGTGGCTGGAGAGGGGCTTTGACTTGGTCTTGGGGTTTTCCCACTCTTTGGCACACCTCACAAGACCGGACATAGGTAGAAACATCCTTGCCCATTCCCTCCCAGTGGAATGACCCCCCCCAAACGGTTTTTGGTCCTGTTCACCCCAGCATGGCCACTAGGGTGATCATGGGCTAAGCTCAAGAGCTTGGCCCGGTATTTAGTTGGAACTACCAACTGTCTCTGAGGATGCCAGTCTTCCTGGTGTCCACCAGAAAGAGTTTCCTTGTATAAAAGTCCTCTTTCTACAACAAACCTGGATCGATTAGAAGAGCTGAGAGGTGGTGGGTTGCTCCGTGCCGCCGTCCAAGCTCTCTGGAGGCTTTCATCTGCTTCCTGTTCAGTCTGGAACTGTTCCCTTGATGTTGGAGACATCCATTCCTCATGGGATTGTGGACCTAGGCTTGGTCCCTCTGGAAACGATGTAGGGGATGGGGCTGTTTCCGTTGACTGTGAACCGCTCTCCGCTGGCGCACTATGTTGCGATTCAGGCTCCGGCTGAGCCTCTTGTGTAGGGTTATGGGCTGCTGCCAGTTTAGGTTCGGTGGGGCCCTTTGGTGTTGAGGTTGCAAGTACTGGATTCAGTGCTGGCAATGGGTCTGGTGTTGGTTGTTCGGCTGGTTCCGGGTCTGGGATTGGTTCCATCTGGGTCTCTGGGACTGGATCCACTACTGCTGTTGCAGACATTGGCCTGGGGTCCGGGTCCATCACCTCTGACCGGGTCCTGATAGAAGTTTCCGGAACAGAGCGAGGCCTCACGGCTTGCGGGTTACCGTTCCCACCCTTTTGGCCTGCTTCACATGATTGGCCAAGTCTTCCCCCAACAGCATGGGGATGGGATAATCATCATAGACTGCAAAAGTCCACATTCCTGACCAGCCCTTGTACTGGACAGGCAACTTGGCTGTAGGCAAATCGAAAGAGTTGGACTTGAAGGGTTGAATCTTCACTTGGATCTCTGGGTTGATTAAATTGGGGTCCACTAAGGAAGCATAGATAGCTGACACTTGTGCTCCGGTGTCCCTCCACGCGGTGACCTTCTTCCCGCCCACACTCACAGTTTCCCTCCGCTCCAAGGGTATCTGGGAGGTATCTGGGCCTGCGGACCTCTGGTGTGATTCCGGTGCAATGAACTGTAATCTGTTGGGGTTCTTGGGGCAGTTGGCCTTTACGTGCCCCAGCTCGTTACATTTAAAACATTGTCCAGCTGACAGGTCACTGGGGCGAGGTGGATTGCTGGAGAATGGTGTGGTGGGACAATAAGGTGTCTGGAGAGTTCTTTGGGAGGTAGGTGGGGCCTTGGGCGGCCCCCGGTAATAGGGTGTGGTCTGGGGTTGTCCCTTCTGGTCTCCGCTCCAACTGCAACCAGTTTTCTTCTTCTTCTGCCACCTCCACCCATCTGGCTCCAACCTCTCCTGCCTTGATTGCAGTTTTGGGCTTCCCATCTAGGATGTATCTTTCTATTTCCTCAGGAACACCCTCTAAGAATTGTTCCATTTGCATTAGGAGGGGTAAATTTACTGGAGATTCAACACTTGCTCCTGATATCCAGGCATCCCAATGTTTCCCAATGTGGTAGGCATGTTGGATAAATGACACGTCTGGTTTCCACCTTAGGGCTCTGAACCTCCGACGAGATTGCTCGGGTGTTATCCCCATTCTGACTCTTGCCTTGGATTTAAACAGTTCATACTTGTTCATGTGTTCTTTAGGCATTTCAGCTGCCACCTCAGCTAAGGGTCCACTGGGCTGCGGCCTCAGCTCTACCATGTATTGGTCAGTAGAGATGTTGTACCCAAGGCAGGCCCTTTTGAAGTTTTCGAGGAAGGCCTCAGTATCATCGCCTGCCTTGTAGGTGGGGAACTTTCTGGGATGGGAAGTGGTACTTGGAGAAGGATTGCTAGGGTTTGTTGGGATATTCTGCTGAGCCTTTATCTTCTCTATCTCCTCCACATACATCCTCTCTTTTTCCTTCTCCTCCAGTTCTTTGTCCCTTTCTTCCATAGCTCTCCTGTGAGCAGCCGCTTGGTGGTGTTCTGCCTCTCTCACTGCCTCCCTTTCTTGTTCCTTCTTCTCCTTCTTCAGCCGCATGAGTTCTATCTGTCTTTCATGTTCCCTTTGTCTTTCCTCAGCCTGAAATCTGGCTAATTCCAGCTTTTGTCGAGCCGTGGATTTTGTCATTCTAACCTCTCTGTTTTTAACTACCTTTACACCCGAGGTTTAGAAATAAACAAAACTTGGCTGTAAAATTTTGCTGTGCTGGAATAGAATACCTATTCTCTGATAGTGATTGTCAGCCTACAGAAAGAGACAATTCCCTTGTCTCTGCTGTGGGCCCAAATCAAAGCAAAAAACCTCCAACTACTTGGAAACCTGCTTACCAGCAGCCCAAAGGAAAAAAAATGGATTTTTAAACTTGTGCTCCTTGTAAAAAATCAAAATCCTAAAAAAAAAAACCCTGCCACTTTTGTCTCCAGGCAAATGGGTAGAACACCCCCCCCCCATTTACTTTTAGGGAAAAAAAAAACTCTGGGTTGGAAGACTGTGAATTTCCCTGCAGGAGTTAAGTACCCTGCCTCCAGGCAAAGAAAACCTGCAATTCACAAAGATAATCCCCTTTTGTCTCTGCTTGGCCACAAAGCAGAGAAAAAACAAGCTGCTTTCAGTTTCAGCTGCTTTCTGGACTTCCTTTCCAAAGGAAAAAAAAATTCCTTTTTAAAATCTGTATTTCTAGTTCAAAAAATCTCAACTGGATCTCAAAATGATTTCAGGTTAATCCCACCACTATGCCACCATGTCATGATTCCTTCCCCACTCTGAACGCTAGGGTACAGATGTGGGGACCTGCATGAAAAACCTCCTAAGCTTATCTTTATCAGCTTAGGTCAAAACTTCCCCAAGGTACAAAATATTCCACCCTTTGTCCTTGGATTGGCCGCTCCCACCACCAAACAAATACTGGTTACTGGGGAAGAGCTGTTTGGAAACTTCTTTCCCCCCAAAATACTTCCCAAAACCTTGCACCCCACTTCCTGGACAAGGTTTGGTAAAAAGCCTCACCAATTTGCTTAGGTGACTACAGACCCAGACCCTTGGATCTTAAGAACAATGAACAATCCTCCTAACACTTGCACCCCCCTTTTCCTGGGAAGTGTTGGATAAAAAGCCTCACCAATTTGCATAGGTGACCACAGATCCAAACCCTTGGATCTGAGAACAATGAAAAAGCATTCAGTTTTCTTACAAGAAGACTTTTAATAGAAATAGAAGTAAAGAAATCACCTCTGTAAAATCAGGATGGTAGATACCTTACAGGGTAATTAGATTCAAAACATAGAGAATCCCTCTAGGCAAAAACTTAAGTTACAAAAAAGATACACAGACAGAAATGGTTATTCTATTCAGCACAATTCTTTTCTCAGCCATTTAAAGAAATCATAATCTAACACGTACCTAGCTAGATTACTTACTAAAAGTTCTAAGACTCCATTCCTGGTCTATCCCCGGCAGAAACAGCATATAGACAGACAGAGCCCCTTTGTTTCTCTCCCTCCTCCCAGCTTTTGAAAGTATCTTGTCTCCTCATTGGTCATTTTGGTCAGGTGCCAGCAAGGTTACCTTTAGCTTCTTAACCCTTTACAGGTAAGAGGAGCTTTCCCCTGGCCAGGAGGGGTTTACCCTTCCCTTTATATTTATGACAGGGCCTTCGGGGTTAGAGTTTAGGGGTGAGGGTTTAGGGTGGGGGGGCTGGTTTAGAGGGGTAAGGGTTAAGGTTAAGGGGTTGGGGTTTAGGGTTGGGGTTAGGGTCAAGGTCAGGGTTGGTTAGGGTTAGGGGTAGGGTTGGGGTCAGGTTGAGGGGGTAGGGGTAGGGTTGTTAAGGTTGAGGGGGTAGGGGGAGTGGTTAGGGTTGTTAGCAGGTTGGGGTTTCGGGTTTTTTTAAATACTGTACTGACTTTATTAAGTTCCAGCAGCCCTTTTTAGGGCCAAGGGTACAGCATCTTTGGTATTTGCATCCTCAGGAAACAGGCCACCCTATTAATTAGTGCAGGCCCATGAAAAGCTCCCAGACCATGTAAAAAAAAATAGCTGGGGTGGAGGGGCAGGAAGAGAATAAATTTGAGCCCATACATACCTCTGATAAATAATTACTACAGTTAAGTCCCTTCCACTGGATGCTTTCACCTCAGCGTGTTCTGTCATCAATCCCCTGGGCGAGTTCAGCTGTTGCGTCCAGGCGTGATGGCTTGTAAACGATGTGTTCTTTTCAAGATGTTAGGAACAAACAGCAGCCCCGCTGCCCGCTCAATTCTCTCAATAGGAACCAGGAAACGTTCAAGTGGGATTGTCTCCTCCACGGGGCTGTTGGGCATCAGGTAGGAGCGCAGCTCAATCTCTCCATTGAGCTTCTCTAGGATGAGTACTTGGAAGAACTGCGTAGAGACTGCCCCATGGTTCTTGCCAATCACCTGTACTTGATGAACATCTTCCCATCTGCCTCCATCCTGGGTAGGAAGAGTGGGCCAGTGCAGACATATACGTTCTTGTTGTACTTTGTTAAACTCCTGCAGTATTTCTCCAGGTTATTCCAGGCTTTCTGGCTCAAATGAGGCTCCTGGGGCACGATGTTGCTGAGGTAGAAGGTGTCCTGCATGGCCTTCTGGCTCCCCCTGTGGTTGGCGGTGGCCGCCAGGTGGCCCTGGTCGAAGCTGCTGCCGCGGTAGTCAGTGTTGGTAGCCCAGTGCTACTCGTCTGCCGTAGCAGAGCACGTAGGACTCAGCTCTGCAGCTGCGGCAACCCGTACTTGGCTAGCTTGCTGCGGGCCACGCCCCTGGGCGCTGGTGGGGAGAGGTCAGCGGTCGCTGCCGCCACCATGGGCAGCCCGGGCAGCAAACGTGTTGCGGGCGGGCCACTGCCCGCCTGCCCCAGCCCT